>NC_140080.1:20705532-21168549 GCF_964194135.1 Talpa europaea
AGATGTATATGGAGCATATGCACGTCAGAGAATGTGGCCCCATCTTTCAGTGAGAAAACTGAGGTCCAGGAGCATTTGAGCAGTGTCAGCCATGGGCCAGAGATGTCAAGACTCTACTAACTGGGACCCAGCGACAATTTCTTCCGCAGGCACAGCTTGAGGGCCCCTACTAGGTTGAAGAACCATGAAAATGTTTTCATTTCTTTTAAAATCAGGGGGAAAAAAGACATTTTAGATCAAAGAAGATATTGCTATATTCATGTTTATAACAATTATAAAATACAATTTTCACTATTTTTATGGAGGAAGTGGCCATGAAGCCAAACGTGCCTAGGACTCCTGAAAGTCAGAAGGCAGACTTGGTTATTCTAGGTCATGGCCAGCTACAGAGTTCACAGGACCCTTATGCAAAGTGGAGAATGCAAGCCTCCTCATTCAACATATTATGGATTTGGAGGTAGAGACAGCAGAACAGTAAACTAAGCAGAAGACTTGGGTAACTGCCCTTGGTTGGATGAGGGCACCATTACATTGTGAAGAACTAGAATTTCATGAGCTAAGACCAGGGTCTTTATCTCTACTTTTATCCTGCCTTTCCATATTCCCAATCCCCTTTTTCTTCAAGTCACTCCTTCTACCAGAGCAGCCCAGAAAGAGAATAAGAATGCTAAAGAAAGCTATGGCTGTTCTGAGCACTGAGTTTAGAAATTTCATGACTATCATTACTTTGATGATACTTTAAGTTCCACCCTAACACTGGGCAGAGGTTTGTTTTTTTTTTTCCCTGTTCACCCACAAATAGAAAGCTTAGTGACCTTGAAATATGAGTGCTAAAGACACCAGGCCTTATCTTAGCACCTGTCACTGTCACCAGGTAAGCCCCCCACCCCTTGATATTGCTTTGAAAACCACTATGACTCGTAAAGGCACCTCTGCTGTTAAACCCACCTCAACACAAAGTCGGCGTTATTTATTTATGATGTTACATGAATCATCTGCACTTTCCCTGATAAGCCCTGGGCTGTGTGTCTTTCATTTCAGCTGACATTTTGCTGCCATTTGCCAGGCTAAGTAACTACTGTGCAATCACTCCGAGCTGATGCATGGTCATTGTTTTGCACAAAATGGATTTTTAAGTCAGCTGAAAGGCTTTCTGAAGAATATAATTTGACAAAGTAAATTTTTGCCCATATAACAGAAATCAGCCAGGGCTGCACCAAATGTATTTTTTAAGATAGCTAAAAGGATTTCTGCAGAGAGTTTGACAAAGTATTTTACTTTTGTGCACAAAGCAAAAATTGATTAGTTTTGAACAAAAAGGATTTCTCAGGGCGCTGAAAGGCTTTTCTCTGGAATTAAATATATTCTTCGGCTTGCGGGATAAGAGATATTTGAAAGTAGTGTCTTTGAGAAGACAAATAGTTGTCAGTGACATTTTTTTTTTTTCAGGAACAAGTTAAAAGAATCTACTTAAATGACATTTTCAACCGCATAAACCTGGTTTGACTCCAGATGTCTTACTGCTCACAGAAAGATGACCTATTTTGCCGTGTATGAGGCTTATTGCATGATTCATTCACTGTTTGATCCTGCTCCTAAATTGATAGAATCACTGAGTAGACATTTCACTGAACACTTTTCCCCCTTCAGTTTAACTATAGAAGACAAGAAATCTGAACAAATTGGAAGGCACAGAGTTTTAACTTAAATTGTTTAGCTTCAGGGAAATTTTGCTGACAATTTTTCTGGTATCCATAGTGCTTCTATTTGGGCAGAAGAGGTAACTTGGAAACATGCAACTTACACAAAAACTCATTCAAATTTTTTTTCCCAAAAGCAACCGTCTGCTGCCATGGAAAGTTTTAAAGTTAAAAGACTTAAATACTATGACCTACTTATCCAAAATGCTGTCAATTTTGTACACACCTCTGTGTGTGTGTGGGTGGGTGAGGGTAAGCAAGTGTAGTGTAGCTATGACACCAATAAAAATTGTGAGTAATGTTCCATCATAAATACAAAGAGTGTTTATTGGAGTCTGCCTAAAGTAGTAATTTACTACCATCACGTTTCTTGGTTTATGCTTTCAGTCATTTTGCGCAAGCCCTTTTAGAATTCAGTAGTGCAGGGGCCTCCCTGGTGGTGCAAGGGGTTAAGACACACCCCATGAAGCGATCCGCAGCAACTGTAGCACTTGTTCAATCCCCGGCCAGGGAGCTACTCACATGGCACAGCAGACCTCTCCTGTCTCACCCACTGCTCCCCTCAGCAGTGTATTTCAGTCAATCTGCCTATTTTGCTCATAAAATACATAAAACTAGGTATTTCCCACACCTAGTTCTTGTAAGCAAAAAGAAATAAATCTTTAAAAAAAAATTCACTAGTGCAAATTTGGAATTCTTTTCTTTTTTTTTTTTTAGATTTTTTTTTATACAATAGCTAGGGTACAGGCCAGAGGAGTGGGAGGGTGAGACAGAATGACCAGAGACAGAATGGGGAGCAGAACAGGCAGACAGACCGAAAGCACTGCTGAGGGGAGTGGCGGGCAAGACAGGAGAGGTCTGCCATGCCATGTGGGTAGCTCCCTGGCCAGCCAGGACTCAAACCCACACTGCAGAGGCTATGGACAGCTTCACCGCACTGTACTCAACCCACTGCGCCACCAGGGAGGCCCCTCTTCTAAGATTTATTTATGCATACAAGAACTAGGGTACAGGCCAGAGGTGTGGGGGTGAGAGGATTCACTAGAGACAAAGTGGGGAACAGAACAGGCAGATTGACTGAAATACACTGCTGAGGGGAGCAGTGGGCAAGGCAGGAGAGGTCTGTTGCGCCATGTGGGTAGCTCCCTGGCCAGGGATCAAACTCGTGCTGCAGTAGCTTCAGAGGTTGTCCATAGCTTCATAGATTGTGTCTTAATCCCTTGCGCTACCAAGGAGGCCCTAGAATTTCTTTTTCTAGCTCAGTTTATAGTCTCTGCATCAGATCACAACACAGCAGAATCAAATCATTCCTGCCTCTTTAGTTATGCCATTAAATTAAATATAAAGACCAAATCTCAATGTTATTCATTAAGGATAAATGGTGATACTTAAGATATTACAGATATATTTTTACCTATTTTAGATCTAGAAATTAAATGTTACCTGTAGTTAACTATTCTGTTGTTTAACAAGTTTTTATTCACATTTATAAATCAAGTTTTTTTTATTTCTTTACATTAATTAGACAGAAGACTGCAACATGGTATCTTATTTTTGTCTGAAATAAGGATAATTTAAGGTAAATAGATCCTTGTATCTACTAGGTGTTCCTTGTTATAATTTCTTTGAAGCACAGACATTTCAACAAAGGAAATGAGGATCAGCGGGTCACTTCCTCTTCATTTTATGATTCATTAATAGAACCCCATATATATCACAATTATAGCACTGCCTCCCTAAAATCTGACAACGAACAGCATAAACATTTTCTTTATTGACCAAATTCTCTAATTTGTAATGAAATAAAAGTATTGCAGAACAAAAATAATATAGACACCCAGGATTTTGATAACAATCTTTTTAAGAAGAGACTAACCCAGTGAGCACCATTTCACCTTACATCTTTACTAATTCCACATTGTGCTTTAGCCATATGATTGCACCAAATGCAACTTTAGAAGAGTAGGTTTTGTAGTCCATGGTTCATCTAAATAAGTCCAGTCACTGTGGACTGCAACTCCAGAGGGGACAGACTGATGGTTCACCCGGGAGGTAACTCCTGCCATGTGGTTCCTGGGTGAGTGGGGTTACTTGACCCTGCCGACAAAGGAGCTGTGATGACGCAGAGCAGGAATAAGCAGTTTCCTCAGCTCCCTGAGGAGGGTTGGCCAGTAAGGTCTCACAAGGTTCAAAAGAATGTTTGATGCCGAACTAATTGTGAGAATGAGTCAATAAGACAAAGCCCTCAAATTGAAATGCCAGAAACACCGGCATGTAACTTTGAAGGTATTACAAACAGAGCAACTTAACAGAAATATGAAAGCAAGATGAGCTCAGAAGAGCCAAGAAGGAGCCAAACACTGATAGAAACAATGGAAAATGTAACTGTCCATGAGGGACTACTTCAGGATGACAAATTATGGCATTTTCTTGGGAAATGGGAGAACATAAAGCATCCGAGCTGCTGAGGAATAAACAATCATGGAAATGCTAGTTCACCACTACTGCTCACTCAGAAGCTGCAACTAATGTTAAGAAAATGATAGTGTGGGAGCCAGGAATTTCTCAACTCAAATTCACACAGTAAAGACCTTTAGCAGTTGCAGCTAATTTTAGAGGTACTAGTAATAAGTTAGTTTCTTTGTAAGTCATGTGAATTTCTGGGGATGGTACACTATAGTAGAGTGTGCAGTGCCACGTTTACAAAAAGTCACACCAGCTCAAATTTGCTCAAGCAGAATTTCTTTTGTATCTCTACAAGCCTGAGGCAAAAGAACAGGGGAAAAAAATCGATGATGACAGATAGCAAATTCTCTGCCATGTCATCAAAATATGGGCTAGAATAGGGTTTAACTTAACCTAAGAAAAAAATAAAAAATAAGTAATTTCTGTATCACCTGTACCCAGGGAGGGTACCTGCAAATTCATATCCATTAAACTTACACTACTGTGTGCCAGGTCTCATAAGGAAAAATAGTTGCTTTGTTAAGGAAACTCTTCTGCCTTATTTACTGGAAAGTCAATACTTACTAGGTTGCATGTTGAAAAACTGAGACTCACAGATGTTAAGAACTTGGCAGAACCAGGTCTTAAAACTGCTCTGTCTGAAACCAAAGCCTCTGCTCCTCATTTTGACACTATAATGCAATAAGCCATTGCTGTACATGTTAGCAACACGTCCTTAGGCAAGTCAGTCATCTTCTCTATTATATGTACACCTCAGTTTACTCACCTAGGAGGTGGTAATAGTACTACCTGCACCATGGGATTGTTATTCTGAGAATTAAATGAGAATGCATGAGAAATTCTCAGCATTAGCGTCTGGCACACTGGAATGGTGCCAGCCTCTTATTTATTTGCTTAATTGTTTCACATCAGGCCAGGGGTTCCTGATCTGGATCCATGGATCAGCTTCAAAGTAACAAAAATTCCTGAAATGAAAGGGGTTATGTTAGGTAGATGAATAAATATGCATGTTTATAGTATAGGTCAGATTCAAGAGCTGGGGCATGGGGGGAGGGGTGGCTGAGAAAACACCTCCTTTCCCACTAGAAAAGTACATGCCAAGATTTCATTGAGGGGAGAAGGTATTTCCCTTTTAGGCAGCCCACGCCAGTGAAAGAGATCATTTTACAACTAGATCACTTTAAAACTCTTGAAACATAAAGAAGTATCTCAACAGAGCAGCCATTGGACACTTTTCTCCAACTGAAAATAAGACTACCTCACTGAAAAATTGAAAATATGTTTGGAACTGACTTTTTCTAACTTTGGATATGTTTTTGAGCTTCAATTAGTAAGAATCTGACGGGCCTCCCCGGTGGCGCAGCGGTTGAGCGCTGGGTTGCGAAGCTGCTCCGCGGCCTCTGCGGCGCCAGTTCGATCCCCGGCTGCTCCCCGGCCACAGGAGGAGGGACCCACATGGCGCGCAGACCTCTCCTGCCGCCCGCTGCTCCCCTCAGCAGTGTACTTCGGTCCTTCTGCCTGCTCTGCTCCCCGCTCTGGCTCTGGTGAATTCTCTCGCCCTCCCGCGCTTCTGACTGTACCCAGTGCATGTATAAAACAAAAACAAACAAACAAACCAGCAAATAAATAAAGCATGCCTCTATAAAAAAAAAAAAAAAAAAAAAAAGAATCTGATAGTCTGTGAAACTTCTTTTCTTCACTCTTTCCAAATGGCCATGGGGTGTGTGGAGGGGGGTATGGTTCAGTAAACTTCCACTCATAGCAGGAATCTAGAAAACTTAAATAAGGGACAAGGAAAATGAATAACTATAAGAAAGTGAAAATCAAAATCAACAAAAAACTATGAACCAGAGACACTCTATGGGGGGTGGGGGGCGGGGAGGGGAGGGATTGGGGTCAAAATAAAAATTGGGGAATATAAAAATAAAATTTATAATTAAAAAAAAAACTTCCAATACAGGACTACAGAAACTCTCATGTTCTTTCAAAGTGGTAAGAATACTAAATAAGATCAAGGTAAATTGTTGGTAGCATAAGACATTGAATTTTAATAGGGAATTATAAAATAATTATCTGTTTTATTTTCTTTCCACATTGTTCATAAAATCTGAATGCTGTGCACAAAAACAGATTTTTATCTTTCCTTGAAACACTTGAACATCTGTGCAAATATGCCAACACTGTCAACTGGCATCAACTAACTGGAATAGAGGGTTAACGATCCTATTAGTTCATTTGCTCTCCAATTTACCACAATCCCCACCACTCCCTTATGTCTAACACCAAACCCACTTAACTCATTTATGCCATGGGTATTTGAATTAGTTATCCCTGATCTAGAAATTGAGAAGCTCTACAAAACAGTCATATACACCCTTCAAGAAATCTTTTACCTACTCTTCATCTAGCTACCTAATACTGCCTTATGAACTGGACTATCATAAACTGCCATTTAAGTGGTATTTTATAGAGGTGATTTAGCACTGTCCACTCCAAATCTTCCCAGACTGACAACTCAGGAAATAAGGAGCAGTATCTATGCAGCAGTAGCAAGTGAGATTAGGGAACTATTGACAAATAAATTGGTTTTTCCTAGAGTCCCACACATGTTCACCTAATGCCAGTGTGGATGATCATTAGCTACAACATTTCACCATTGACAGTAGAAGATAAATCTTAGACTGAGGTTTTATATGTTTCCTTCCATAAAACTGAACTCTACTAGCACTGAACACTGAGTGAATATTTTCTTGCCAGTTCATTTATTTACTGAACATCCTTAGGTAATAGATGCTGGTGAGAGAATATTAATAGAAAGAGAAGTCAGAGATGGTTTCTGCCCTTGTGACAAAGACAAAGAATTGTCCCATGCAAGTGACTTTTACTGAAGTGGCAAGAAGTCACGTGTTTCCTGGAGCTTAACTAGACTCTGCAGGAGGTACTTCGGATTTTGTCTTCCTGCCAGTACCCCATCTGACATCTAACTACTGAGCAAAGGGTCCCCACAGCATTAGACTATGGGGTGGAGCAGATCCAAAGAGCTTGTCTGCAGCGGGATTCCCAAGGTCAGGAAACAGTGCATTTGGGAGGCACTACAGGGTTCTCCACAGCATCCATATGTGCACACTATGGCAGAGCCAGCATTTGAAAGTCTGTCAAGAAGAGAAGCAGACACCGCAAACAGTGAGCAACAATATCAGCCACTGAGTACAGAAACATTTGTCTCCTTTTTCTTTCTCTTTGCCTTGACCTGACAAGGAGGGCCAGGCCCTGGAGGTGTTGGAAGGAGTCTCACCTGCCTTCTCTACCCCCGCCTACCTGCTGAAGCTCTCAGGGTCTCAGGCTATGCCTAGTCTCACAGGAAGAAAGAAGAGGTTTAAACAAAGTTACATACTAGTCCACACTCACTAATGTGAAGTAGAATCTGTCCTTGAGATTTAATGAGAGATGGGACAAAACAGTTGAAAATAGCAAGTGAACAAAAAAACTATTTTCTCTCTTCTTTTTTGAATATCTAGGGGAAAATTCCATTAGAAGAATCTAAAAGGTTTAGAGAAATACATATCAGCATCATAAAACTTTATTCCTTTTTCATTCCACCTCTTTCATCATCATTTATGTGTAGACAGTTTTTGTAGTAATGAGACCGGCATCCCAGCAGTCACTTCTAAGTGATGATCCGAAGCTATTCTTTCAAATGGTTTCCATTCCTTTCTAATGTCCTCTAATGTCCCAAAACCTCCACCACTCATTGTAATAACAATTAGTGTCCAAAGGAAAGGAAACAAACAAAAAACGAGTAGTTACACAGTATCCTAGCATGAGAACTTTTCCAGGAGATATTTGCTTTTCCCAACAGTGACTACTCAATCTAGTCTGACTCCACAGTTCAAATCTACTCTGAGGGTGTTAAAACATGAAATATAAAATAATGCCACCAACAGAGAGAAGCAAAAGAGTCACAAAGAAAAAAGTGAGTAAGCAGAAACCAGGAGCCTGTAGAAGCTATAAATCAAAAGAAATCATGAGGTAGAGAGCTGAGCAAAAGAGACAGAAATAATAGAAGAAAAACATAACACTACTACATTAGAAGGAAGAGAGAGAAAACTCAGTAATGCGTAGAACACAATAGATAAAATAGTAGAATACAGCTGTCCTCTGAGATGTTAAGAGTTCATCTTTCCCTTGAGGTTATATATTTTTGGAGTCTAACTTTTCAGCTGTAGAATGTGACCTCACATTCCCTGTTTTTTCATAAATCTTTCATAACTTAAGGATAGGATTCTCCAAAACGTTCAAATAGGACCACCCAAGATGTCCAGAGTACATTTTTTTTTAACCCCACTGGTGTCATTTAGCCATGTGGAGCTAAGATCATAGAGGCCCTGCAGGCTTCAAGAGAAACTTATTATTACCTTAACCACTTAAAAGAATGAAGGTTGTCCAGATTTAGGTTCATTTCCAGCAGTAACCTTTTATATTGGGGAAACCTCAGATAGCTGGGCAAAAAACATCTAGAGCATCTGGACTGGTGTTGTACCTGAGATAATTTTTCCTTGTCATATGAGACCCGTTCCTCACTCTTCTTGACAATACAAGTCCCTGTCCCATTCATTAGATAAAGAATAAAACGTCCCAATCTGTCCCATTTACTCGAGAATATAGAGCCATTACATGGTTGCATACGTCACTAAATTTGTTCTTTTTCTCCTACTAATCAGTCTAATGTTAATTTGCTCAACCAGCCCAAGAAGAACCTACAAGGGAAGGGGGATTTTACCCCTGTGCCCCTATACCATGAATCACTAATCTTGAAAGATTCTAGACTATTTTCCTATCTTTGTAACCTGATACTAACACAGTTCCTTGGTATCATTGCAATTGGTGCCATTCTCATTTCATTACACATTTTCAAGAATTATTAAGCCTCTTGGACAACTTTGTCATAGCCACACTTCCCCTCTGTTGGGTAAATGATTGTCAGGCTTTTCTGCCCTCCCACCATTAGGATTGCCCTGCCTGATGATGGGCACCTGCATTGTTATAAGTTGTGTTGTTTACTTCTGTCCACCATGACTGCATTACTGAGATAATCACCAAGAGAAGCAGAGGCAGGAGAGAGAAAGAAGCCCAGGGTGAAGACTTGCTGGCGGGGGTGCTTGGAGGCCTATAGGCCTCCTGGCACCCATGCCTGCTGTGTACCTGGTTGCTGCACAATCTGTAAAAGCTCAATAAAAGCCTGAGAAAGCCACAGTGGGCTCCAGAACTCTCCTTTACCCTTCTGCTAGAGTCCTAGATACCCTGCTCTGTGGCCTTCCTGCCACTACACCCTCCCACTGCATGTGCCAAATAATTGATGACTTCTTTACTCCAGAACTGTTACCATTCCCTGCAATCATCAGTATAAATACTTTATTAATAATTTGTATTTATAGAACATCTGCCACCCAAAGGGCTCAAAGCTGTTTACAAACATCATCTCATTAATCCTGATAGCAACCCCTTTATTTATAAGGTGGAAATATGTACCAGATAATGGGTACTGTCATTTCCACTTGACTCATGGGAAATCTGAAATCCAGACAAGACTTATTTTGCACTGGGTACAGTCAGAAGCATGGGAGGATTAGAGGATTCGCCAGAGCCAGAGAAGGGAGCAGATCAGGCAGAAGGACCAAAGTACACTGCTGAGGGGAGCAGCGGGCAGCAGGAGAGGTCTGCGCGCCATGTGGGACCCTCCTACAGTGGCCGGGGAGCAGCCAGGGATCGAACCGGCGCTGCAGAGGCTGCAGGCAGCTTCACAACTCAGCGCTCAACCGCTGCGCCACCAGGGAGGCTCAGGACTTATTTTTTTCAAGGTCAAACAGTAATAATGGAGAGAGCACTGAAAAATAGTCCAGAATGTCTGCTTTCTTGTTCTTTTTGTCCTGACTTAGAAACCTCTCATTTCATGTCACACACATACTCATTGGAATGTACCAGTATAAAACTTTAAATATAGCTTCCTCTCTTGAGGAGAAAATAAAATCCCATAAATGTAAGTTAGTGGACTTTGACTTAACTATTCAACAAGTTATTATTACAGTCAGAATCATGAAAAATGGTTTGATTCTAGAACTAGATAGCACCTTTACTGGCATTTTTTTAAGACAGTAAAGGAGTTTCTACTTGGCATGTGAATGTGCTCCTTCACTGTAGTGGAAATAGAAGAAATATCTTCAAGACAATCCAAGTGGAAATAGTAAGGATTTTCAAGAAGGATGAAAGTAATATCTCAATATCACATGTTGACTATTAGCTACAACTAAGAATACATTCATTATGCTGTTACAACCCTATGAAGCAACCATTATTATCTTTATTTTACTGGTAAGAAAATGGAGGCTAAATGCAGTTAAATACATGGTGAACCTCTCTGGCTCCTTCTGTTACCTGTGCATTTAGCTAACACCACACAATTACTGCAAATAATAGTGATGGTCTCCACTATTGCTTTTGTTGAAGAGTGCACTCCTAGAATCAGCTGACTAGGTGGTGCAGCCACCATAATTTATGTCAACTACAGAAAAATCTAAAGACAGTTACTAAATTGTAGTCTTTGATGTTAAAGTGACTGCAACACTATTTGCAAACCTACACCCAGAAATATAAGTGAGATGCTTGGAAAAGTCCACCATCAAGATATGTCTACACCAAGATGGGATGGCGAGTAAAATCAGGGAAAGTGGAATTTTCTTAGAGTGATTACTTACCACTAGTGCAGTAAGAGTGGGCACAATGATGCATAGGAAAATTCCACAGGACATCTAGACTATATTGAGGAAATGCATTTGTAAATATCTATAAAACTATCCTAGCTCAACAAGCTATATGTGCAATGAAAACCCATCAAGAGATTTTCTAAAAAATTTTTAAAGCAGGAAAACTTTATTTTCATCATATTTTATTATGGATAGCGTAAAACGGGAGGATTGAAATAATAGCAAAGATTTTAAGTGACAGTGTGGTGATGCTTTACATATGCATTCATTGTATCTCCCATGTGAAGCAAGCACAATTCTGATGGTCATTTTAAAAATAAAGTAACTAAGGATGAAGAAGCCTAAGTATCCTGTCGGTCCTGAGATACTAAACTGAGCAATTTCACTTAAGAGCCTGAGCTCTTGGGTACTGGCTTCCTATTACCTCTGAAAAGCCCACATCATTTATAGAAATACATTTTAGAAACAAGTGTGGACTACCTAGATAGTGAATAAGCTTATTAAGATCATCACAAATGCACAAATAATTGTTGATACTGTCTACTCCTGTGTAGGAAGCACAATATTCAATGAAACACTAACCGACAAAATTTAAGCAAGTTAAAATGTCCTTGGGAGGTGCAACGCTTAGGATATTCTCCACGCGATCTCCATGGCACTACCGGCTCATGGCTCAGCAAGAAAAGCTTGATTAGGAGAAAAGATTTCATTTCCTAGCATTAAAAACATAAGAAAGTCAGCTAGTTCAAGTTCACTGTGGCCTGCTACCCATCCAAATCCACCCGGGGTGGCCTCCTATCTGAGTAGAAAGAAGTCCCATATTCTCCTGGTGTAAATTGAGAGAGCGAGTCAAGTGTGAAACATTACTGCTGATTTTCAAAGATACAAATGATTAGTGTACTAGAATAAAGGGCCGCACCCAAGCCATGCAAACACCTACTGATTTAACAGTATTTATTTCACCATACTTCGCTTCAATCTTCTCTCTTAGAAACAAAATGTGGCTAGTAAAGTAGAAGTACTTCCTTCCATCATTCTCTGTGCCCCCTCCATTTCCTAATTACCCATGATCATGAAAGTGACGCCTGTTCTTCACAAGATGCTTTCATATTTTTGCTACATGTGTAGGTGTCCAGAAACAATAGGGGGTGTTGGTTCGGTATAAAGTTTACATTAATTGTCTCTCCTTTACTTTTTGTAACCTGTACTTTTTACTCAGCCTTTTTTTTTTTTTTTTTTGGTGGCAAAACAGTCACAAAATTCACTTTAAACCTTTTTTAAAAAGATTTATTTATACAAGAACTGGGGTACAGACCAGAGGCATGAGAGGGTGAGAGAATTCACAAGAGACAGAGTGGGGAGCAGAACAGGCAAACTGACTGAAATACACTGCTGAGGGGAGCAGCGGGCGAGACAGGAGAGGTTTGCCGCGCCATGTGGGTATCTCCCTGGCCAGCCGGAAATAAAAAACAGCACTGCAGAGGCTGCAGACAGCTTCACAGCGCTGTGCTCAACCCGCTGCAAACTGGGGAGGCCCCACTTTTAACCATTTTTAAGGAAAGTATTTAGTAGCATTAAATACAGTCACATGTATACCACTATCACTAACACCCACCTTCAGGACCTTCTCACCTTCCCACACTGATTCTCTGTTCCCACGAAACTGTAACTCTTCATTGTTCCTCCTGCCCAGCCCCAGGCAACCACCATTCTATTTTCTGTCTCTAAGAGTTTGGTTACTCTAGCAACCTCTTAAGTGGAAACATAAAGTATTTGCCTTTTAGTAACTAACTTATTAGCATAATGTCTTCAAGGTCCACCTACATGGTGGGGCATGTTGTGTGTATCAAATTCTTCCTTCTTACCACTGAGTTACACTGCATTGCATGATAAGCACCTTTTGTTTTTCTGTTCACCTCCTGATGGACACTTGGCCTGCTTCCATCCTTTGGCTGTTGTGAATAATATTCCTAATGGATGTACAAATATCTGTTCAAGTTCCTCATTTCATTTCTTCTGGGTATAGAACCAGAAGTAAAATTACCTCATCATGTGCTATTTCTATGTTTAATAGATTAGAATTTTCCAGAGAAAACAACTAATAGAATAGATACAGACAGACATAAATATACGGCTACAGATGAAACTGATTATGGGAATTAACTCACATGATTATAGAGACCAAGAAATCTTAACAATATTTCTTCTACAAGACAGAGAACCAGGAAAGTTGGGAGTATAACACGATCCACATCCAAAGAAGTAAAGCCAGGAGATCTTATCTGGATCAATCCCAGGCTGAGTCCAAAGGCTGAGAATTGAGAGTATCGATGTTTGAGGACATGAGACAATAATGTCCCAGCTTTAAACAAAGAAAGCAAAATGACTCTTCCTCCACCTTTTTGTTCTATTTAGCCCGTAACAGATTGGGTGATGCACATCCACACTGGTGAGGACAATCTTCTTTGCTCAGTCTACTGATTCAAATGCTAATCTCTTCCAGAAACACCCTCATGAACATAAGCAGAAATAATGTCTGTCTACCTTAGCCCAGTCAAACTGACACATCAAATCGACCACAGCAATATTTTTTTTTGAGGAACCACAACAGCTGTACTATTTATATTCCTGCCAGCAATGCACAAGAGTTCTGAATTCTCCACATCCTCACCAATATTTTCAATTTTGTTTTTGAGAGTTATCCATATCAATGCAGGTAGATCGAACCCATTCATTTTACTTACTATCTAATATTTCATTCTATGACTATACCACAAATCCTATCCCTTCCCAACGAGTAGCATTTAAATTCTATCCTATTTTGCTCTATTATAATAAATGACACACTGAACATGTCTGTATATCTCTCTATCCACAGATATGAGAGTTTCTCTGGGTTCCATACCTAAGAGTAGAATTTCCAAATCACCACACAAGTGTAATTCAATCCTTAATATATATTGTGGAATTTCTCATGAAGAAAGTGTTGTTTTTACACTCCCACCAACAGAATACGAGTGCCTGTTACTCCCTAACTTCTTTCATTTTTGTTGAATTTCCCTGCCCCCCTTATACTCTAGAGAAACCCTTTCCATTTTTCATGCCAACTCTTTCACAGCATTAATCTTGGACTTTTTTCCCATTTGTAGAATTATCAGATGATCAATCAAAATCTCCTTTAAAAGAACTATAAACTGATTTCAAGGGCCTCCCTGGTGGCTCAGGGGTTAAGTTTCAGTGCCATCAAGCTATCTCCAGCCGCTGCTGCGTAAGTTCAATCCCCTGCCAGGGAAAATGAACCACATGGCGCAGCAGACCTCTACTGACTCTCCTGCTACTTCAGTCAATCTGTCTATTCTGCTCCTCACTCTGTCTCTGGTAAACCCTCTCACTCCCAACACCTCTGGCCTACACCCCAGTTTTTGTATGCATATATAAATAAAATGAATCTTTGAAAGAAAAAAAAAAAGAAAATGACTTCAAGACATTCCAGAATTTTCTCAGTAATAACATCCACAGATTTCTCAGCCATCAAAGTCAACTTCTAAAGCAGTCTTTGGCTAAAATCTGGGTGATATCTGGGGAGATGAACCCATGGACTATGAGAGCAGAAAAGAACAACCAGGACCCTCCTTTTGACTACACATTCAGGACTAGGACTAGAGTGACACAAGAGTAGCACTCATGAGCAAAATTCAAGGACATTGAAAGGCCCTAAGCAAGAAATACCATTTCAACATCTATTTTTCAATATTTGTAAAGCAAAACTAATGCAAAAATAAATCCATGATAAAAAAAAATAGCAAAATTATAAAGATAGGAGCAGTATCATTCCATCTAGAGTGACTATAAATTTTCAGTTCAACTGAAAAGTTGAATGCAATTAAAAAAGTTTAATGCAATTTTTATACTGAATGTTTTTGACATTTTTAAACAAAAGTCAGTTAAAGAAAAATGAAATTCACAGAGGCCTAACTTTAAAATTAAAAAAAACCTAACTGTATGAATCCTCTTAAGTGTGAGACTGCCAAGGAAAAAATCAGAACTGATTGTTAGCCAATAAAAAACCAGGCTGGAATTTTACTGGGAGTCAAATGACTTTTACAATTAAATCCTTAAATTCAAGAAGAGCATCCTACAGAATTATTACCTTGTTTACTGATGACCTATTGTACTGGGAAATATACTGCTCTTAAGAATCTTTTATGCTGTGAGTTGAGAAAGAATGACATAAGAAACGCTTCCTTTTGCATAATATATAGAAAAATGAAAAATGATGTAAAAATATATAAAATAAAAAAATAAAATCTATTTTTGGAAAAAAAAAACTCTTCCTTCCTAATCAAGTTTAATATGCCCTTGAAAATAATTTTGTTGCAAAAATGTTCTCCAAATTTGTTTTGAATTATAAACACACCAATACTGTGTTTAAATTTACTTTTTGTTTGGGGAAAAAAACAAGACAGCAATGAAAAAAAAATAAGGATAGAGCTGGACAACAAGCATCACAGACGCTGTTTTGTCATTTATACACTTGAAATTAACATTGATAACCACTTGGAAAACTTAATGAACTAAGATCATTCATCAGTATCCTATCAGGATTATAATTATAGGGGAGAGCTGCAACAATCAAGCAAAAAATGGTAGCCCAAACCCTCCGAGTGAGGCGTATAGTACATAAGGTATGTATAGTGTGCAGATATAACAGAGCAGCACAGACTGTAGCAACAGAAATTTACTTTCTCAAGGTTCTTATGGGCTGGAAATCTGAGATCAAAGTTTGGTTTCCTCTGAGGTCCCTCTCCTTGACTTACAAATGACCACCCTCTTACTGTCTTTCGTCCTTGGAGGTACATCCTTAGGGTCTCTCTTTGTGTCCAGATTTCCTCTTCTTTTAAGGATTTTAGCCATAGTGGACTGGAGTCCACCTTTAGGGAAATCACCTTATTGAAGGCTGTATTTTCAAAAATTGTCACATTGGGAGTACTGGGGGTTAGAACGTCAACATATGAATTTGGGGTAACAGTCAACCATAACACAGTGCAAATAAGACATCTATAGGATTGGAGATATTATCCCTCAGCAACCAATCAAGAGCTGAGAGAGAGCCTGCTCTTGTTCTAAAATAGAGATGTCAGACCTCCCTGGTGGCTCAATGGGTTGACACAACAATGAAGGTGTCCGCAGCCTCTGCAGCACGAGTTCGATCCCCAGCCAGGGAGCAACCCACATGGTGCAGCAGACCGCTCCTGACTCGCCCGCTGCTCCCCTCAGCAGTGTACTTCAGTCAATCCGCCTGTTCTGTTCCCCACTCTGTATCTGGTGAATCCTTTCAAGCCCCCCACACCTCTGGCCTGTACCCCAGCTCTTGTATGCATAAATAAATAAATCTTTATAAATAAATAAATAAATTAGAGATGTCCCCAATCGTTCAGCCTATCAGGATGGAACTGACACAGCAGCACCCTCTGTTTCAAAAAGAAGAGCTGTGAGACCTCCAGGCCCATGATCTACCACTATCATCTTACTCAGTGCCTTGAATTGCACACGAACTACACTAAATAGCATAAATAATTAGGATGAGACACCAAAGACACATTCATACTCCATCCAGGCTGTTAATGAGGAAGTGCTATTTTTTTTTTCAAAGATTTGTTTATTTATAAATATAACAGCTGGGGTGTAAGCCAGAGGTGTGGGGGGTAAGAGGATTCACTAGAGACAGAGTGGGAAACAGAACAGGAATATTGACTGAAGTACACTGCTGAGGGGAGCAGTGGGTGAGACTGGAGAGGTCTGCTGCGCCATGTGGGTAGTTCCCTGACCGGGGATCCAACTCGTGCTGCAGTGGCTGCGGACAGCTTTATCGTGCTGTGTCTTAACCTCTTGCACCACCAGGGAGGCCCCGGTGAAGTGCTACTTGCAATGCCACAACCTCACTGTCATAAGAGGGGATCAGGAGGGCACATCAGGAGGGGATCATTTTCATCTACCAAACTGAATTATCACCCCAAAGGGCTTGTAAATCATATTTATAGAGCACTGCTTGAAAAACCAAAACAAACAAAAAACAGATACAATATTGAAATTGCTGCTCAAGTCCCCCAGATCTAACAGAACAAGTAGTTATTCGAGGGTTGTTACTCGTCTGTTTCACTTGAAGAAGCCACATAAACTTTATGTTCTTGAGCTACCACCCTTGGAAAATAAGGACCCTAAAATTAGGCACAATGATGAAGTGTGGGGGTAGATCGCTCATTTATAAACTTCATAAATGCCTCAAAATAAAATGATTCTGTAATTCTGCAAGAATACTTAAAATAGCTTCCTTTAACTGGTAATGCTTCAGAAAAGAACAACTTCAGAAGCTTCGTGTTAACGGAGTCCATTACATCAATAACAGATTTGCCTCCAATAAGGTAGTGTTACCCCCAGTTTCAAGTTATAGGGTTGAATTTAGACTGTTTGAGGAAGGGGATACTGAATGTTGTTTCTAAAATAATGATGTTTTTCCTCAGTGCCTTGAATTACACACGAACTACGCTAAATAGCATAAAGAATTAGGATGAGACACCAAAGACACATTCATACTCCATACTCCATACTCCATACTTCCTGTATGCAGTGGCTGGTATCTTAATAAATGTGAAAATGGCTTAAAGGTCATGCTGCAAATCCTTTCTAGCATTTGGGGGATCTAAGTTAGAGAAAACAACTTTTCTTTTTACCATTTCTTCTTACTGCTTTAAAAAGAAGGGGTGGGGGAAATAATACCCCCTTACTCATCTCACCTACTTGTTCATCGGGAGTTGTTAAGGAATGCACACTGTGGCAAGCATATTGTAATGGGTGAATAGCTGCTTAAAAAAAAAAAAAAAAAAGACTGGAGGAGGGGGAAGAGGCATGACATTAAAAGGTACAAATGATCCAGGCTTTTGCTCTCTCAAACCTTGGGGCAAAGTCTTTTCAATGTCATTCTTTACAAAAAGACTTTGAGACTACATATCTTTTTAAACAAGGCAGATCAGGGAAAAAAAAAAAAAAAAAAAGGAAAAGAAACAAAAAAAAAAAAGAAAGAAAAAAAGGGAAGGAAAGAAAGGGAAAATGGGGTAGAAAAAAGCTTTTATTTTCAAAGCAAACAGCTAAGTGATTTGCTGCACACTTGCCATGAATAATAACGAGCAGATTTGTGGTGTGTGCCTCTTTTTAATTAGCACATTCCCTTCTGCAGCAGCACCCTGTCTTATTACAGAGCACCTAGAGAGTCCCACTCGAAGCTTTACACAAAACAAGATGGGCAAAGAAGCCCCAGTGAGTTGTCTTGGAGTAGATTTAGAAAATCCTCATTTTTACCCCCACCTCTACCCTTTTTTGTTTTGAGCTGAAGTACTCCCCAGCGTCTAAAGGAGTTCTGGCTAGTTTTTTTTTTTTTTTTTTTTTTTCTCTGTTTTTTTTTTTTTTTTTTTGGTCTGGCCTTGCATAGAAAACACTAGAATTCCATGAAGCTATCTTGAGTTGGCAATCCTGAATTATTTCTTTGCTGTTCAAACCATAGAACTCGAAACTCAGCTCAAAAGCATTTTTAAAGACAGGGATTGCACAAGACCAGAGGCCAGAGGAGGAACACGCTGGCTCTCAAGGTCAGAGGTGGGACAGACCCCTGCTCACAAGCCATACTTAGTAAAACAGCACTTGGGACACTAAAACAATGGAGCTTGTTAGAGACCTCTGCTCTGCAGTCCTTATTTTTGGAAGCGATTTAGGCATCTAAAGTGGCAGAGGCAAGAAAATAATCTGGCTCATTTTAGACTACTTTATAATCACTTGCCAGGGATACTTCAAGGGCAATCTGCCTCCCACCCCCCTAAAAAAGAGCAGTTGGGAAAACGAAAAGCAGTCTTACAGACCATCCCCCTATCTGTAATTAAAAAGCACTAGCCACATCTCCATCAGTGAGCCCTAAAAAGCAAGGTAGAAGACCAAGCGGCCCCCATGTAGCTATATGATTCTGTTTGCACGCACACATACCTGGTGCAGAATGTTAATTTGTTCTCCATCACTAGGAATGTTGAGCGTGCTGACACAGCTAGGTGAGGCAATCTAAAATTGTTCCAGGATTTGATTTTCATGTGAATGCAGCCTACAGCTGCATTTGAGAGTGCACCGCATTGATATGACACCTTTTCTACAAGGTCTTTGGTGGAATACATCTGCGAAACAGAACAGAAACAAAATATGTGCCTTGACTCAAACTTGTGGCAGAGCTATCAAAGTGGAAACCTGCTCCATTCCATTTGCATAATATGCAGATGAAAATCTAATGAGAAAGGTATATTGACAGACGTTGCCTTGTTACCTGGCAATGCTGTGCCTAACAGTATGTGGTACCTAGACATAATCTCCTGTAATGTTATTTTGCAATTTAAATGTTTTTTCTTCCTCTAAAAGAAGACACACGTCAGTAAGTGCCAGGCATCAATAACTGACATTTGAGATAAGATAAGCCGCACCAGCTCATTCGGACAGAACTAACCCAGTTTATTTCAGGACACAGATCTCTGTGCTCTGTGCTATTTACTGGCTGACAGCGAGGGAAGGGCGGTGGCCCCAAATGCTCACTGACACCTCATTTTTGCTTGTGTTCCAAAGGCTGCTCTTTCAGCCCTGGTGCCAGTTCTGAGTATATTTCAAGGAACATTACTGAGAACAAAATCGAAGGCCATCAATATTAATGATCTGAACCAGGAAGATAGCTTTTAGTGTGCAAATTAATTACCCTAATCACAGGGTTTTTTGTATCCATTTTAATGAAATAACTATTTATTTCATTGAATCCTGTGCTTTTCTTTTGCAAATAAGGCACATTTACATGATAAATACATGAAATTTAAAAGGATGACTAAATTAAATTGAGAAAAAAAGACCTTTTTAAATACAATTTTCTTAGGAAAAACAGCTAGATTAATGGGTTGGTTAGCTGACTGGCATCTGTGATTAAATCTTTTTTAATGTACGTCAAATAGAATTTAATGGACCTTGAGAAATGTCTACACAGTCAGTAATACATGGGGACTGGGGAAGATTCCAGTTGTCTCCTGTCATTTGTTGGGGAACTTCTGAAGCCCTGGCCCTGGACTCTGCTTGCCACATGGGCTCACAGCCCCCCGCTTTCTCTTCTGCACCCTCTTATTCTGCTCTTCAGAAAAGGGGGTCTTCCGTTTAACAATGCCACCAACACATTCACTCATCAGAAGCCTGGGTCACCGTGACAATGCTATCAATGAAAGAAAGCAGTAGAGCAGCTTAAATATGCCTCATATTTAATCAC
This sequence comes from Talpa europaea, assembly GCF_964194135.1. NCBI lineage: Eukaryota > Metazoa > Chordata > Mammalia > Eulipotyphla > Talpidae > Talpa > Talpa europaea. The sequence goes on from NC_140080.1 coordinate 20,725,791, forward strand.
CTACATCACATTTGTTTCAAACTGTGCTGGCCTGGGCAAAGAGAGGCAGGGAGGGAGGGAGGGAGAGGAAAAGGAGAGAGGCTGCTTAATTCAGAGGAATTTTAAATGAATCTTTTAGAGTCTAGGGGTTTGAAAACTTTATTTATCATGGGTAAGCTTTGAAGGGCTGCAAATTCAACAGAAGAGAGATTTGAAACACATTTGGCTGGGTTTTTTTTTTTTTTTTGATAACAGACCCAAAGAACAGAGCATCATTCTCTGCTGGCCGCCCCACCCGGTCATGCCACCAGAGATGGCTCCCTCTCCCTTTGATTTGGGATGATCAATTGCAGCTGTGGCAGCCGGGCAGGCGGCCCCAGACACCGAGCACACAAACCCTCTCCCCACACATTAGGATTTACATTTCAATGGCTGCCACCATTTTAAAGATAATTATCAGCTTTTTAGATTAATAATTTTCTGTGGCTTCTCTAATATTTTAAGAAGGTAAATATTAATTTAGCTGGCTTAAGAGGCAGCATCTCCCTCTCCCCCCTGCCTCTCTCTCTACCTTGCAAAACACAGAACAAAGGCTTCCACCCAAATCTGTCTGGGACAGGATGGAGGGGGAAGGTAAGAGGTTCAGTCAACAGATAGCATGAAAATGCTTGGCCCTGATCTTACCGTTTCAGAGTAAGTCTAGTATGGCAGACAGTGGGGCGATTTTCTGGGACAAAAGACAACCAAGCTACCTTCTGCATGGGTAACGCTTTGAAAGATCGAATTTTTAAAGAGCAAGTTGTTAGCCTTGGTTAATTCTGAGAGTAGACCTGCAAAAAAAGCAAGCAGATGGGATTTAGGTTTCTTCGCTCCTACGCCAAGTGTGGTGGGGTATCTCAAAAAAGATGAAGCTGTCTTGATGAAGTCAATAGTCTTGAAAAGAGAAAAAGGGAAATTACCCACAAAAGAGACGGAGGCTATAAAGAGGCTTATATTTCACAGTTACTGCAAACTTCCTTTCTGCTTATTATCATTCCAACACTTTATTTCCCACCAGCTGATGCAGCTGGGAAAAACATCACACGGCACAAGCAGATGTCAGCTCACTTAGCTTGCCCGACCACGCTCTGTGGACCGTGGTCTGTTTGTGCTGCCCCACAAATATGGAGCACGTTGCAGGCAGGGGGACGTGGCTTCTCTTTTTATATTCATTACGTTGCTCCAAGTAGCCTCCTTAGGGCCAATTGCCTTAGATCACTCGGCATCACTCAAACGATTTACATCGGGCAAATAAAATCACAGGCCCATGTTTCCCGTGTCCACTGATAAATAAGAGGAATCATGTATATTAAGAAGAAAATTGATAATAGTGCTGGTCAGATGTTGCAGGCAGGTCGTGCGGTCGCTCTCCTTGATAAAGTGCAGAGCGACAATAATTGCTCTGAGATCTCTTTACGGACAAGACCTTTATTTCCTAGGCACCAAAGCCAAGGGATTGAGCATTGCTTGAAAGTGACTTGGGGAATAAAACAGCTCATGAAAAATGCATGACTAACACATAGGCTGCCAGGGGAACTTAGTGTATTATGTATGACCCTTCTGTAATTGTAAGGAAATGATATTCATTTAAGTGGATGTTTATCACAGTTAAAGGTGCACGTAATGAAACAAAGGTCATAAGCCTAAAAACATAAGGTTAGAGCCCTTTTATTGCACCATTTCTCTCTCTGTTTGGAAAGACCTGGCCTTTATTCACAGCTGTTTCTCTAACACCTGTGTGCTCTGTTTACACAGCCTTAAAGAGTTCCTGTCACCCATATTTAAATGCCAAAAGGACTATTACATTAAATGCTCTTCTAATATTATATCCACACATCTGGGAAATAGCAGACAGCGCGCTGCAATATATATCAATTTGGCGAGAGTTTTTCGCTACCGGCATTTGGTTAGCTGAATGGTAATTTTCCCCTTGCTTCTCACTATGGGACATGCCTATTCGGCTACACAGATGAGAACTGCACCTTTTCTCTAGGGCCGGCAACCATGTGATCCTGCTGGAGCCCACCCAGCTCCGAGGCAAAATGGCAGAGCCACACTGCAGAGTGGGCAGAGTAAGACGATAAACCCCAGGCCCTGGAGCAGGGGTTGGGGGGGTGGGAGGTGGGGGTGGGAGGGAGGTGTGGGGAGCAAAGATTACAGTTCCCAGACGGCAGCCCCAGCACCAGCCTCCACAAATCTGTGACCTTGGGCAAGTCACTGAACTGCCCTGTGCTTCCGAACAAATACTCATCTATAAAATGAGACCCATAAATAGTTGTGACCTTCCCCAGTTGTTGTGAGGATAAATGAGTTAATATTTGAAAATCATTTAAATACTTCCTGTCACATCGTCAGGCTATGTGTTTGTTAAATAAATAAAATATGCGATTTGCATGGTTGGTTTGTTCTGCTGTTTCTTCCCCCCAAACTGTCATTTTCTTTTGCACCTAATTAACTTCCTCATGCCCATGTTCCTGTGTAGGTTTCGGATGGCTGTGCCACCTCATCAGCCATCACAGCTTCCAGCCAAGGCCGACGTCTACAATAAATAACACGCCTCGGTGAGGGTGGCGCAGAGTCACTCACTCGGTGGAGTGTCACTGGGATATAAACAATGAGTACCTCGGACTCCCCCAGTTTTGATGACATTTACCTGGCAAATTCATAAAGCACTGGGAAGCAGGCGAAAAAAAATTACCCTAGAAAAACATGCAAGTGGAGGAAACCCCAGGAGTCCTCATGAGCTGAATCCAAATTAATAGTGACTTTCCAAATTACCTTAATGTCATTTTGTTTTGCTTCAGCTTGTGAGGCAGAAATATAGCAGAGAAAACAGAGCTGCCACCTATGTGGAGAGCATATATTAACTCTAGAGAGTTCGGCACATTTCAGAAGGCTTCGCTCATTATTTCCTTCTGCGGGTCCAACTATCGTTTGTGATAGAAAAGGCAGTCTTCATCACCCTCAGAAGATGGGGGATAATTTGCAAGCTCCTGATTTCCTTTCCAAAATATCATTTTTTGTGAAGACCAAAGTTGTCCAACCCAAGATTTAATAACAGGCTGATTTTTATAAATACCACTGAACTGGTAGCCATAAACTTATCTAATAAAACAAAAACCACAAGCCTCTTTCCCTTAGATGTTAAGGCAAATCACTGGTAGCTAAGGGATTCTGGAGCCTACTTGCCTATTTTTGAATCATGATTCTAGCCCTGATTGTGTGACCTATGGGGAGACACTGAACCTCTCTGTGACCTCAGTTTCATCTCCTCGGTAGGGATAATAGGGCCTCCCTGGTGACGCAAGGGGTTAAGTACAGCACTATGAAGCTATCTGCAGCCACTGCAGCATGAGTTCGATCTCCGGCCAGGGAGCTACCCACATGGCGCAGCAGACCTCTCCTATCTCTCCTGCTGCTCCCCTCAGCAGTGTATTTCAGCAGATGCACCTGTTCTGCTCCCTACTCTGTCTCTGGTGAATCCTCTCCCCCTTAAACCTCTGGCCTGTACCCCAGTTCTTATATGCATAAATAATAAATCCTTAAAAACATAGGGATAATAATTGCATCCTAAGTTTGCTGTACATTTCAGGCAAGAGAATGCATGTGAGATGTTTAAAACAATGTCTGCATTATAATGAAAATCCAGGTTTGGTAAAATTGTTATTACTTTAAGAATGAAAACCAACAGTTTAAGAAGTTTTCGGCACCATCATACTTATCCCACTGGTGTTCGATGCTCAGAGGAACTTCTTCCAGCCCCACTGGCATGGTGAAGAAGGTCCACAAATTCTCTGGCACTCCTCTCTTCAAAAGGTAGAACTCCGTTCTCCCCCCGCTGAACATGGGTTGCAGCCAGGTTCTCACTCCTGATGATTCCAAGAAGTGCAGAAGTGATGGTACAAAAAAGCGCAGGCTGGGTCATGAAAGGCACTTCCAATCCCACTGTATTTTCTCTTGGGTCACTTGTATGAGGCTGGTCTCCCAAAAGGGTCAGATGTGCTTTTCTCAGTGTGCCCAGAATAAGCCTCTCCCAGTAAATGTCACCTTGGTATGAACTAAAAGTCAGTGGAGACCTGTGAAGTCTATTGCCATTACTTAAAGAATGTAAATTGAGAGCAGTGAGGTCCCTGCAGGCTAAGGAGAACCTTTGTCCTTTCCTATCTAAGGGGGAAAAAATCACTCCCTAAGCTTTTGCCCTTTTCCTAATCAAAGAAGTAATCTCCCTGAAAGAGTGCAGATTTGGGTATTTTTGGTGGGTAGGGGTGGGGGTGATCATCCGGGTCTAGATTTGTCTGTGAATAGGTCCACTTTATCTGAAAGTCTCATCTTTATCCTCAGAGTGAAGACGAGGTCACTGCCTCCTTGTCTGCCATGTGAAGTCTCTCCCTCTCTCTCCTTGACAGCCCAGGTGCCGAAATGCAGAATCAATATTCCTAGACTGTCCATGATTCTTTCCAATTTGCAACTGTATAAATTCTCCATATGTTTGTTATTGATTTTTTGCCTTTACTTACCCATCTGACACTGTTTCGGAAACTTGTCTAGCCTGAGAAGAACCAAGAGGAATTGGGGATATTCCTCTCTACCCCGACACTATCTCTGGGGAAAGCTAGTTGTAAGAACATTCAATCAACTCTATGAAGAGGCCACATGACTGAACCACCTTGGAAGGAAATCCTTCGGCCTCCATTGAGCCGTCAGATGACTGCAGACCTCCAGCCTCTGAGTCTTCCAAGTAAGGCTCAGTCATGGAGCAGACAGAAGCCATCCCTGTTATGCCTTTTCTGAATTCCCGACCCAATAGGAACCGTGAGATAATAAATAACTCTTGCTGCTTGAAGCCACCGAATTTTGGGACATGGGCTACTGTTCAAATCAGCAAACACTTTATCTACCTCACAGCATATTTCATCTCTATGTATCAATGAACATGCAGATCTCTTTTCATTGCTAAGTAAAATAATTCTAACCAGGGTGCAGTTCTTATCTCTAGGATGACAACCACGCAGGTGAGACCAGGACTATCGCTGGTTTCAGCAAAGAACTTCCTGAGTCCCAGGAAACATCTCTGTCTCTGGCCAACAAAAAACATCTCTGTCTCTGCCCTACTTAAAACTCAGATGCTTCCCGACACATCTCCCCAGAGCGAGGCATGGGCAAAGTCAAATCTAATAAAGGTTTTATGTGAATATCTGTGTTTTTACAGGAAAGGGGAGGCATCACAAACAGCCCCCGCCTCACCATATTGGTCCAGACTTCTCCCTAGCTTACCAGGTACAGCATAGCCTTCACGGGGCAGGACAGGGCAAGAGACAGGTGAAGATCTCACTTTTCCTGAGGCCTCAGCCTCTTAAGGTTCCAGGGAATCTAGAGATGCAGGGTCAACAGAGATGAGGGTTGTGGGGAGGTAAGGTGCTCTGGGAGTGGAAAGCAGGATCCTAGGAGTAGCTCTGTAGCACCCAATGCAAACTCTCCTCACTCAATATGAAAAAAGAATGATCTGAATCTATTTTCCTCCCCACAGGTCAAAAGCCTTTTAACTCTTGTCTGCTTTGTCATGTGCTTTGGGAGTTAATAAGAGGTGTCATTTCCTTGCTTAACAAAATACTTTTAATTTCTGGATCAAGCGATGGGCTATATTGATACTGAAAACTAGAACAAAGAACCACGGATCCAGCTGTAACCCCACCCTGTCTTTTTCCAGCCATGTCAATAACCAGAACACCTGACCATGTGCAGAAAGTTGTCAGGCAGGTGAGCTTGTCAGAGCAGGTACTGTAAAGGGAGATGCGAGGCAGAGACGAGTCACACCCAGATTCAGAAATCTCTGCTGCTTAACTCCAAGGTGTACACATGAGAACAGCTTTACTCAAACGGACACTTATGAGGATGATGTAAACAGGTGTTTATGGCAAATTGATGGTGTTAGCAAAAGAAAAGTTCACTGACACAACAGAGTAGCATTTGCATCTAAACAAGTGTGTAGGGCCTCCCTGGTGGTGCAGGCAGTTGAGCACTGCACTGTGAAGCTGTCTGCAGCCTCTGCAGGGTGGTTTCAATCCCTGCCATCCAGGGAGCTACCCACATGGCGTGGCAGACCTCTCCTGGCTCATCCGCTGCTCCCCTCAGTGGTGTATTTCGTCAGTCTGCCTGTTCTGCTCCTCGTTCTGTCTCTGGTGAATCCTCTCACCCTCCCATGCATCTGGCCTGTACCCTGGTTCCTGTGTAAATAAAATTTAAAATATCTTTAAAAAAAAATAAACAATAAACAACAAGTGTGTAAATTATAAATAACTCTCATCCATTTGTTAAAGCTCTTTCCTTCCTCTGTCAGGATGGTTGTTCTCTCACCTTAAAACAAGTAATACTTCTTGAATGAGCCTTTACTGTATGACAAGTACAGCAGAACTAAACACACATTAACCCAATTGAGACAACAAACCTAAGGAGGCAGATGCTACCAGATCCCTATTTTCCAAATGAGGAAACCGGGCACAGAATAGTTAACCTCCCTGCAGATATTGCAAGTATCAATAGGTTGCTGGCCCCATTGTTCACAATGCACACAAGACCTCTTTTTTTTTTTTTTAAGATTTATTTATTTCTACAAGAACCAGGGTACAGACCAGAGGTGCAGGAGGGTGAGAGGATTCACCCTCCATGGATAGACAGAGTGGGGAGCAGAACAGGCAGACTGACCGAAATACACTGCTGAGGGGAGCAGTGGGCAAGACAGGAGTGGTCTGTCGCACCATGTGGGTATCTCACGGATCAGCAGGGATCGAACCCACACTGCAGAGGCTGCAGACAGCTTCACAACGCTGCACTCAACCACCTGCGCCCCCAGGGATGCCCCCTCTTTCTTTGATTGAGTCAATCTCTGATCACTCAGTGTTTTCTTCATTCCAGGCTGCCTCTCCTCTCCCAAATTAAAGTCCAGGGGCAAGTTAGACTCCCTCACCAGAAAGGGGATCTTGTATCAGGAAACTCAGGTAAAGAGAAGGTTTGCAGGTATAGCAGAAAAACAGGTAAGGGAGAAGACCAAACAGGAGGCGAAACTACAAGAGGGTAGACAGAAAAATAGAAGGGAAAGACAAGCAGAAGAAATAGAAATAAAAGACATATTAGAGGGACAGGGAGGATAAGAGGATGAGAAAAGAAGGAAAAGAAAGCTGCAGAGCGAGAAAGCCAGCAAGGGTTGGGAGTGCAGATGTTACCTGTATTTTGTATTTAATATTGATTCAAATGCTGAAATCAACTCATAACTGAAGCTTTTTTTAATGAACAGAATTAAAATTTTAATAACAAAGTAACTAGAGAGCAACAGAATTCAACTAAAAATTTAAGGGCAAGAAGGAAGACTATAGTTGAAAGCAGGGATGTCAAAGTCTTTAAATTGTTCCATGATTATCCAATTGAAAAGATTTCATAAGAATTTTTCCTTTCAAGGGCCTCCCCGGTGGTGTAGCAGGTTGAGCACCGCTGTGCAGCTGTGTGCAGCGCGGGTTCGATTCCCTGCCAGCCAAGGAGATACCCACATGGCACAGCAGACCTCTCCTGCCTCGCCTGCTGCTCCCCTCAGCAGTGTCTTTAGTCATCTGCCTGTTCTGCTCCCTGCTGTCTCTGGTGAATTCTCTCACCCTCCCACAACTCTGACTGTACCCCAGTTCTTGTATAAATAAATAAAATCTTTTTTAAAAAAGAATTTTTCCTTTCAAAACTGTTGTTAACAGTAAAAGAGAAGTGTATATAATCTACATCAGAAGAAACAATTTTTCCAATCCAAGATTCTGTCTGAGACAGACACATTTCTCACTGCAGTGTGAAGGTCACAGGAGATGCGAAAAATCTAGAAAGAATGTGCCCATTCAGGGGGAGGCAAAAGGCACAGCTCTGAGAATATTCTATCAAAACCATGCCTTTTCAAAAAAATTTTAAGATTATGAAATTCATTGAGATCATGTTGAAAACAAGTGCAATGGTTTTAAATCCTGGTGAGATACTATTACAGAAGCTTTCAACAGCACTGTTCCACCCACTACCAGTCTTATTAAGGCAAACTCTTTAGTGGGATAACAGGACATTAAGATTTAAAAAAAAATTTTCAAAGACAAGTTATTCTAAGAAATTCTAGGGTAAAGAAGTAGCAGGAATATTCCAGCAAATTATTTTGTGAATATTGACAAACTAGTTCGAAGGTTTACATGGAAAGGTAAAAGTCCCAGAGTAGGGCCTCCCTACATATGAAGCAATCCACAGCCACTGCTCCACGAGTTCAATCCCCAGCTGGCCAGGGAGCAACCCACATGGTGCAGCAGACCTTTCCTGTCTCTCCCGCTGCTCCCCTCAGCAGTGTACTTTGGTCAATCTGCCTGTTCTGTTCTCCACTCTGTCTCTGGTGAATTCTTTCACCCCCCCCAACACACACCTCTGGCTGGTACCCCAGCTCATGTGTGCATAAATAAATCTTTAAAAAAAAAAAAAAGACAGAGTAGCCATCTCAATAATGTCAATAATGCAGGAGAAGAAAAAGTTGGAAGTTTAATACAGTCCAACATCAAGACTTACTATAAAAATACAGTTACTAAGACAGTGTGGTACTGGTACAGGAAGAGACAGATCAATGAAACATAACAGAGAGCGAAGAAATAGACCCACATAAATACAGTTAGTTGATGTTTGACAAAGGGCCAAAGAAATACAATGGAGCAAATAGAGTTCTTTCAACAAATGACACTAAAACAGCTGGACATTTACATGCAAAAAAAGAAAAGGAAAACAAAACAAGGAACGGAGACATAGACCTTATAGTTCAGTTCTCACAAAAATTAACTCAAAAAAGCATCACGGGGCCTCCCTGGTGGCACAGGGGTTAAAGTCTTAGCACTATAAAGCTATGGCCAGCCACTGCGACATGATCCCCCGCCAGGGAGCTACCCAAATGGCACAGCAGACCTCTCCTGTCTTGCCTCCTGCTCCCCTCAGCAGTGTATTTCAGTAGATCTGCCTATTCTGCTCCCCACTCTGTCTCTGGTGAATCCTCTCACCCCCCACACCTCTGGCCTAAACCTCGGCTCTTGTATGCATAAATAAATAAAAATAAATATTTTTTAAAGGATCACAGATGTGAATATAAAATGCCCAATTATTAACTCCTAAAGGTAACATAGAAGACTTTGATGATCTTGGGGTCTTGGGTACAGTGATGACTTCTGACATACAACTTTAAATACACAGCCCATGAAAGAAATAATTGACAAACTGGGTTTATTTAAAATTAGCAACTTGTGCTCTGCAAAAGACAGTGTCTAGAGATTATAAAGACAAGCTAGGCATAGGCAGAAATAATGCAAAGCAAGTCACAAGAATGTAAGATCACGACAAGGGGATATTTTGCAGAGAATTTCATTTCAAATATAATGCATCACACCCACCCCTACGTCTAAAGCTGCATCTCTGGTGGTAGAATTTGGGGAGAATGTGGGGAAAATGGAGATGGGTTGGGACTTCCATCATTTGGAGCTGGAGTTGCCTCTTGGCATCACGCACCATTCTGGTTTTCTGCTCTGACACTCAGTGTGCAAAATCTCATGATTCCCAAGGAAACACAGCATCACAGCCAGCAAATGGACGCTAAGCTAAGCTGCATCTCTGGTGGTAGAATTTGGGGAGAATGTGGGGAAAATGGAGATGGGTTGGGACTTCCATCATTTGGAGCTGGAGTTGCCTCTTGGCATCACGCACCATTCTGGTTTTCTGCTCTGACACTCAGTGTGCAAAATCTCATGATTCCCAAGGAAACACAGCATCACAGCCAGCAAATGGACGCTAAGCTGTGGCTGCTGACATGTTCTGATTCTTCATGTGTGATTGCCTACATTGGAACTCACTTTCATTTTGCTCCAGCAAAGCCAGTTGTGTGAAGATTGCGCTAACTCCAGCACCTTCTCCTTGACAGGGCCTCCCTTGAAAACTCCTCAGCGGAAGCTTCGCTACTACAACAAGCAAGTCAATCCCAACCAACGTCATCATGTCCATTTCTCATACCTTCCCTTCTGGCCTGTGTGGGATGCATGCTATTCGCTGTGCAGTTTCAACTCATTTGCCCACTGCCATAGGCTACAGGGTGGAACAAGATTCACTTTCAAATTCAATCTCAAGCAAAATGAAAGAGCAAGAAAGTTATAAGAGGCAAAGCAGGCCAAAGCTGTGATTATGGATCTCACCGCTAGATTCTTTGGGTTTATCCATCCAACGTGAGGCAGAGGAAGCTGCTCCCATGCACAGCTGCCGTGGTGCTGACTCTGGGTATGGGTACTGTCAGTCAGGCCCTGAGAAGACCCAGTGTGTGCTGGCTACACCTGCAGGTGCTATTGAACAGCGCTCCTTCCTCTGAGAGCAGGGGCAGGCCCTGGGGCATTTCGCCAACATGGTGGGAACTACCCTGAGTTTATTGCCTATGTTCAGGTTAGGATTAAGGAACCCAGAGGGAATGAATTGGCCTTCCAGAGACAACGTGTGCATTTTCTTTAAATACAACAACAAAAATTTTTTTTTTACTTTTTTAAATTAATTTTATTTTTATATTCCCCATACAATTGCAATCCCCTTATTTTGACCCCAATCCCTCCCCTCCCCACCTCCCACCCCCCATAGAGTGTCTCTGGTTCATAGTTGCTTGTTGATTTTGATATTTTCTTTCTTATAGTTATTCTTTTTCCTGGTCCCTTATTTAAGTTTTCTAGATTCCTGCTATGAGTGAGACCATCCGGTATTTTTCTTTTTCTTTCTGGCTTATCTCGCTGAGCATCATCCTTTCCAGCTCCATCCATGTTGCTGCAAATTGCATGTGTTTATCTTTTTTGAATGCTGAGTAATATTCCATGGTGTATATGTACCACATCTTCTTGATCCAGTCATCTATTTTTGGGCATTTGGGTTGTTTCCAAAGCTTAGCTGTTGTAAATAGTGCTGCTATAAACATAACTAGCAACAACAAATGTTGGCGAGGTTGTGGAGAAAAAGGAACTGTCCTGCACTGTTGGTGGGAGTGCAAACTGGTCCAACCACTATGGAGAGCTGTGTGGAGATTTCTGGACCTACTAAACATAGAGCTTCCATAGGATCCAGCAATTCCACTCCTAGGTATTTACTCAAAGGACACAGAAACATCAATTCCAAAAAATATTTTTGAACTCACACTGCATTTGCATTTCTGCTTGAAACAAAGTGGTTGGTGAGTCCTCTTTAAATACATGAGTGGCATAGCAGGAATCTAGAAAACTTAAATAAGGGACCAGGAAAAAGAATAACTATAAGAAAGTAAAAATCAAAATCAACAAACAACTATGAACCAGAGACACTCTATGGGGGGGGGGCAGGGAGGGAAGGAATTGGGGTCAAAATAAGGGGGTCGCAATTGTATGGAGAATATAAAAATAAAATTTATAATAATAATAAAAAAAAAATCAAAGTTGGAAGGGGAAAGGCTAAAAGATGTGACCTGCCTTTGGACAGCCCTGTTTCTCCACCGAACTGCACATTCCCCCCTCCTTCCAAGCTGTACTACTACAGCCACGAAACACTTGCAGGATTTGTTAGAATAAGTGACAATAAAAGCTATAGTTTCAAAAATATAAAAATAAATACATACATACATACATACATACATACATACATACATGAGTGGGTCCTGCTGAATTATACCAGTGGCTGGATTCAGAGAGACCTGTGTCCTATGTCTGGGTTTACTCTGATTTGCTAGGTTAGCTCAGAAAAATCAATAATTCTGCATCAAAAAGGGAACTGGAGTAAAATAAACACAAAGTGTACCTGAAGTGAAAACATCCCTGTCGGAAGCCAGAGTGACGAGCCACAGAAACTATTCCATAATTTCATCCAGACTGTCCTGCAATCAAAATGGCACAAGTCCCTAACGCAGACCCAGAAGAAACGTGATACCACTACTAGGAAGTCAGGCAAAACTGTGCCTTATTAACCTAAAACCCAAAACTGCAGGCCTTCTGCTTCCTTCTTCATCACTTTGAAATGATACACGTTGAATATACTCAAAGAGTAAGTGAGAGTTCTTGGCACTGAGGAGTTGTAGCCTCTTATTTGTTTCCTACCTGGCTTGGTAAAGAATTCAGTTTTAAGTGAGCAGGAGAAGAAATGCCTAACGGCTGCAATTCAAACTCAGGATGGTTGGGATTCACCCCTGGTGCCAAGGGCCTGCCTCTCTTCCAGAAATTCTCTGCGATTGATCCTCTTTAAATAAATCTGGCTAGCTAACAAATCGCTTTCCCTGGCCAGCATTTTCTCAATATGGTCTCCAGACTCTTTATGGTTTAAAAAAATTACCAAATAAAATTCATGAAAAGGCAACAAGAAACATAGCTTACAAAATTTCTGTACAGAATTCAAACATTGTTCCTGTGCCAGAAACACACAGCTGTGGGCCTGACGTGGCAGAACCATCTGCTTTCAGCCCCACATGGGCACTGCGTGAAAGAGGCCGAGCGGGGAGGTGCGTCATTTGTTGGAAACACACACACCACAGCAGCGGGGTGTGCCCGTTTCTCCCATCATTGCTGTCTGTCCGTTTGCATGGAATCGGCCCAAGAAGGTTATAGGCTCAAGATGGTGCCGTGTGGACAAAATACAATTGCGTAAAGCAAACAACGCTTGTGAACTTCGTGCTCCAGCGTCTCTGATTTCCATGGTGGGTGGGGGGGAATCATTCCACCTACTTAAAAGACCCAGATACTCAGACCATGATACTCTGATGCTCTGATGAGTGCTGGTCAGCGTGGTAACAGTGATGTCACTTGCCACAGAGAACAGGTGCCCGAGTGTCATTTCTACACACCCTCCTCCAGCAACACAACTGCAAACCCAGGAACACAGAAATGAGCATTGTTGCAATGTATTAACATGCAGCAATTTTCCAGCAGAATCTCGTCAATTTTTTTGGTCACAAGCACAGGCTATTTATAACAATAAATTAACCCCCCCCCCACCTTTGACAGGAACAGCCCAACTCAACTCTTCTCTTCCTACATGCATGCCTGTGCCGCTTGCCAGATTCCAGCTCTGCCTGCCAGCAGATGCTGGAGCTAGTCACCTCAAAGAAAAGCAGGCACCTTCACAAGAGTATCCCCAGCCATGGAGGACGTACATGCCCTCGGGCACATGTGTTCCCTTAGATAAAACACTCTTTTCTGATTCTGAGATAGGGACTCTTCCCTGGGGAAGCTTATGGATCCCACTCAAAATAACGTATTGTTCAGTAAATAAAAACACTGATGGAGACAAAGGAACTCAGTTATACTAAAATATACTATCAAAGTATTTAAATAAATACATTTGTGATATGGTAGCCTATGTTCTCATTTATTAACTCATTAAGTGACAGCGTTGGGTACCAGGTCAAAAATCTATCATAATTCTGATACAAATAAGCATAAACACTTTTCAGAAAAGCTACTGTGATGCAAAGGTAGGTACAACTGGTGACAGTGGCACAGAAACTATTAATATGACTGTAGCGTTTTTGTCTCATTTACAATTTTTGCATTCGTAATTGAAGGAAACATCAACTTTCAATTTGATGTTAATAAAAATAAATGTGTTTTTCGCCAAGTTCATGAGTCCTGAATTCTCTCCACATACCCTTTAGGATTCCCAAGCTAAGATCCTTCTTTTGGTCTAATTTTACTTTTCAGACTATTACATCTCTGGCCATGATGAAAAAGACATTGTTGTTCAAGTAGTAAGTGAAATATTACATGAATACAGAAGATATTCTGTATTCTGAGAAAATCAGTATCTGCTCTTTCAGTTACACTGTTAGCTCGCTAATGTCATTGGAAAGTTTCTCTTCTCTTTCTAATGTTACCTTGACTCCATCTTTTCCTCTCCTTCATCATCCCAACTTCTAGATGTAAAGTTTACCCCGTGTGTCCTTCCTGGTTCCAGAAATACTTTCATTCTTTCACTGTCTTTCTCCTTCCTCCATAATTCTAACATCACTGATGTATTATTAGTCATTGACAAATGGACTGACCCCCATTATTTATTTCCTAGTCATGACTCGCATTCAGGAAAATGATGCCCTGTGCTATTGAAGACCCCCTGCTTCCTACCACCATCCCACCCATGTCTTAAATGTGCAGCAATGAGAATTACCCAAGAACCACCGCTTTCTGAATATATTCTCAGGGAGCGTAAAAAGCCTTCTCTTTTCTTTGAAGAGCTCTGGCCGACAGTGAATTGTCAGAAACTTGCTCATTTCTCATTAGCTACAAGAGCTACATATAGGAAGGGAATTGTGTACCAGGTGGACAGTTGACTTAAATGACCTAACAGATCTTGCTCACTGAGGGGTTTCTAGGATCCCTGCTGCAATGGTTTCCAAGCAACTCAAAATTTCATACCCAGATCTTGTGTATGTCAACTGGTTCTTACTGGTATCTTCACAGACTTTAGAATGAATTAGGCAATGCAGATTAGGAAACAGTGTTGATTATTTGTGTGTCCTTCTATAATAGATGAGTTATGTTGCTTTGTTTGCTTGTTTGTTTGTTTTGGTTGTCAGTATGTCTTTTTGTTCTTGCTTCATTTTTTTTCATGGAAGGAGAGGATTAAGATTCATTTAAATGACTCTTCCTAGTGTCTAAAAATGCCTCACAAATATACAATTGTAAATGTTTTATCTTAGTGCTAAAGAGAATGGAATTATAAAACTATGCAGTTAAAAACCAAATGTTTACCAACATGCAGATGGTCATTAAAGAAACAAGATGAGACTATTTAGGAACAGCATTTAGGCCACTTGATGTGGTAAATCCCCTTCCAGGTGACCAGTATTCAAAAGCAAACATCCAAGTAAAAGAAAGAAGCAAAGAAAGAAATCAAGGGTAATTTGTTTTTTTCTGTCCTGCTACTAAAAATAAGACTTGCTCAATGAACATGATTCAGAGGTATAGGGTCACATCCCTTCAGACACATGTTGCACCTCACCTACCACCAGGGCACCCATAGACCTCCACCATAGTCCCCTGGGGCCCCTCCACACTTTGAGCCCACCCTCGCCCGCTGGTAACCTCAATTCATACATGGAGTAATTTTATACATGCTACCCTGTTATAAGCATCTTTTGGGTCAATAAATATAGCACTACAACATCCTACCTACTGGACTCTTGGTATTGTACTGAATAGAGGTCCCATTAGTCAAATCATCTGTTACTATTGAAAATGCACTTTCATAAGCTGAATAATTCTGGTGGCGCACTGTGGTGCTGCATCAGGAGCTGCTGAGAAAATCCTGGCATGCATCACACCAGACCATGCCAACATAGGCCTAGAGTCACTTAGTGAAAGCAGCACATCGTCATTGTGTCAGAGACTCTGGTGGACTCTCCTATTAAAGATGAAACGAGATCAGCAGAGAGAGTGTGAAGGAATCATAAAAGCATTCATGGAGGAATGAGCTCCTGTAGACTCACTGCAAACAGGACACCTGTCCCCAGCTCCTCCCCCTGGTGGGAACGGGACCTCTGGCCGAGCCACCAGGCTGTGGGCTGGAGGCCTGCTTGGTGCCACAAAGGAGACGGGGGCCCATCACACATGGTCAGCGGCTCCCTGGCAAGTCTGGCACATGGGGAAGGACAGTCACTCTTCCCAGATGGCAGTCTCTATCTCTCCTCCGAGCCAAAGTAGGAAATGGCTGTGCCAGCATTGGCAAGAACGTTATGTGGTTGGCATGGAGAGTTGGAACAGCCCCAAAGTTGGATGATTTATCATTTCTATGTAATCAGTTTCCCTTATGTGGAAAAGGAAACTGGGACCAGAGTTCCAGTTTTATAGAAGAAGCCAGAACACACAGCTACACAGAATGTGCCTTAGAAATGAGACTAGATTAGAACACCAAAGCTCCAGGAAGAAAAGCTCTAAAACTTGGGGAGAGTCTAACGGGATCAGTAACTGGACTGGTACAAAAGAAAGATTCCATTCAAAATGGAAAAGCTGCAACTATTTATCTCACTTTCAGCAGACTCTGAGGAGACCCAGGATGTGGCCATTGGGGGAGCAAGGCAGCTTTACTCCGTTCCTCCCTTTGAACTCCTGTGTCCACTAAACAGAAGGGAACTCCTGTCCAGCTGAGTGGGCAGCAGTTGGGTTCCACTGACTGGAGGGTGTGTCTTTTGAGCAATAGTATTTTCACACAAAGACTGGCACAAGAAAGACTCCCTGTGCCAAAAGAGCATTGTGAAAGTTACTCAGACTTTGAAAGAATGAGACAGATATAAAAAATTCACATTTTGGGGCCTCCCTGGTGGTGCGAGGAGTTAAGACGCAAGCTATGAAGCTATCTGCAGTGACTGCAGCAAGAGTTCTATCCCCGGCCAGGGAGCTACCCACATGGCACAGCAGACCTCTCCTGTCCCGCCTGCTGCTCTCTTCAGCAGTGCATTTCAGTCAGTCTGCCTGTTCTGCTCCCTGCTCTGTCTCTGGTGAATCCTCTCACCCTCCCGCACATCTGGCCTGTACCCCAGTTCTTGTATGCATGAATAAATAAATCTTTAAAAAAAATTTTCACATTTTTCTCCCTTACACGACAAACTTCAAAATGAATGTTCCTATTACCCAGGTACCACCGGTGGCAAACAGGGCGGCCAAGACCCACTACAGGAAGCAACCTGTGCGAGATGACACACGGTGATGCCCTGCTAGAAAAGACCAGGAGCCAGAGCTGCTCTTGAACAGACCTGTCTGAGCAGAGCAAAACGTGGAATCTCCTTTGAACTGCATGACACGTTCAGTGAGGGGGAAGATGCTCATTTAAATGGTCAAGAAACCCTGAGGCGGGGAGACCATCTTTCCCTCACTAGGAGCTCAACCAGACAACAGGAAAACCATGTTGAGTAAAGGGGTGAAGGTGAGGGGAGTTCATTCAGTCGCGCATGCAAGCTATGTGAATTTTAAACACCGGGTATGTTTGGGCACGTCTCTTCCAATACCCATCCCGGGCAGAGAGGAATCGGATTTGTTTATGCCACTCCATGCCCACCCTGGCAAGCGGCCGCCTAAACGCCCTCCCTCTGCCGCCTCCTTCCCGGCATTGTCTGCAGGTGCCTTCGCCCTGAAAATGAAGTCCTCTGCATGAGGCTGCGCCGGGCTCCGCTGACGACTTGGCAGCGAAGGCTGCTTGGCCCATTTTGCACATGCATTTGGGAGATTTCCAAACAGATGCACACACATCTTCACTTTCTTGGCAGGAGGGCTGAGAATTTAAGGATTCTTGTGGGGAATTTATGCCGCTCTGAAAACTTAACCCGTCGTGGAAGCAACATAAAAGCGTTCCTATGAAAGACACGACCTTTTGCCTCCTTTTGGAATCTGTTGCTTCGCCTCCTGCGCCTTTGCTGCCTTTCATTAAAGCTTTGGCGACTTGCTTTGTGAACGGGTGGTTTTCACTGTCCTCAGCTCTCTCTAGGGTCTATTTTATTTTTGAAAATGATTTCCATTTCATCTGAATCTATTGTCGTGGCCAAAGATGTGTTTCTTTATTCAGAAAGTACCTTCAGTAGGGGACCAGAAAAGGATTCTTTGAAAGCCATTTAGGGGCAGTTTAACAAAATGGGGGTAGATAAATTAGAGCAACCCACAATGTTATTACCTGGAGCTCCGGGAAAACAAGGACAACAAAGAGTCTCTGACATGGGTGAGTCAGAGATGGCGGCTCAGTGGCCTGAGTGGCAAATCCTCAACCATCACTCTTACTCCTCTGGGCCATTTCATCCCCCAAATGATCAGCAAGAACAAAGAAAGCCCCGCAAATCGGGAAGATTTTATAATTTCCTACCTGCCTATATTTGTCTGGGCTAAATACAGCCAAGAGCTCTTTAATATTCTCCCCAAAGGATACTTTGAAAATTCACCAAACAGGAATTACCCTGTAAAAAAAAGGCAGAAATACAATGCTGGGCAAACAATATTTTCTTCCACTGTACAAATCACAAATAAAAAACAAAGACACAGAGAAAAATGAAACAGCCTAGGAGAGGAACCCAGCCTCCTTTATGTGACATTGTGAATGATTTCAATCAAGCCTCATCTTCCTTTGATAAATACACCGAGAGGATGAATCTTTTCTGCAATGTCTGTAGATGACCCAGGTCTCCATTCCATTTGCTGCCCGGACTGGGCTTTGACCCCACCCCCAGCCCTTTTTTTTCCTTCCTCCTTCCGCTTGCTTTACCTGCAGAACCTGAAATACCCTGACAGGGATTCCTCCCACCTTTGGCTTCCCCACTGCTCGGAGACTTGCTCGCACACGCAGGCATCCAGACGTCTGCACTGACTCACTGAATTTATTCTTCCACTCAGTGGGTCGCCCTGGAGAAAGGGTCTGCAGCAGGGTCTAACAGGATCTTTATGAGATGGGAGTTTATTTTCCCCTGTTTAGGGGAACTGCTTTGCTAGGAGATGACAGAGAAGCTGAGACTCGCTGCTTCAGCTTCCTCCTGGCACCAGCCCGGCCCCAGGGATTCTTGATGAACAGGATGAGGTAGTGCCCCCAGGGAGGGCGCTTCCAGGGCCTTGGAAAACAAAGGAGGTTCCTTCAAGCAGCTTATCTGCATTAGCGACACTTGATTCTAGATAGGCGAGTGCACCAACAATTCCTCCTAAAAGGATAACAGTGGCTGAGGAGGACGCATTTCCAACTGTGAAGCAATTAGAGTGCAGTTGAATGGCTGATTGCTTGCATGTGGTTCCTTCAGTTCCCTGGTGGAGCCGCTTATAGTTCTGCAATTGGATAAAATGGATTGGAATGAGCACTGTCATATAGAACTGCCAGCTGTTCTACTGTTAATAAAGACACTATTTAGCTATTAATACATCCCATTCTTCCGTGTGGTGCCCATTCAAACAAAATATCTTTGTTTGCGGAGGGGGTGTGACTGCACCTGTTCTTGATTCGGGAATCTGCGGCCTACGGAGGACCTCTTGTTCCCACTCCGCAGTGATTGCAGCTTCCAGGCATGCCTGCTTGTTAAAGAAGTGGGGTGACTAGACCCAGGGATTTCCAAAAGGAAAAATAAAGCCCCGGGTTCAATGGAGATGCCATTTCCTCAAAAGGCTTTTATGTAATAAACAGCCCAGTGTTTCGGGCGAGTTAAAATTTCCTTGTAAGCAATTTCCACGTGAGGACTGATTCTTTCCCTTCTGTGGGGATCTAAATATTCCTGGGGGTGAAAAGAGGATTTTCTATAGTGATGTCAGCAAGCCTGAGACTGAGGCATAGGGCAAGAGGGGAGCCCTTGAGGTCAGAATAGAATAGGAAAAGCCTCTAGGCATGAGGAGGGCTCCAGAGATAAGGGCAACAAATTCCAAAGGGGCTAATCAAATGCCCCAGGACTAGGGGCAATGGGACATTCCTGGACAAGGACACAGAGACTTAGTTCTGGGCACAGAGACATGAGGGCAGTGAGTGAGACTATGGAGAACTAGCCACTCACACAGAGATGGGTGGATGTAGGGTAAGGAAAAATATCAGGCTTTTCTGCCCTCCCGCCATCAGGATCGATGAGGGAACCCTGTGATCCTGAATGCATGCCTGATGGCGGGCACCTGGAGTGCGAACACCTGCGCTAAGACTGTGCTTTTTAAGGGCGGCATCACAGGGACGCCAGTAGAAGCCAAGAAGCCGAAGAGAAGCCGAGAAGAAGCAGAAGCAGAGAAGGCCAGAGAGCCCAAATAGAGTGAGGATTTGCTGGGGCTGGGAGGACTGCCAGCCTCCCGGCCCCCCAGCACCCCTGCCTGCCATATGCCTGGTGAACCCCCATAAAAGACCTGCAAAAACCCACTGAGGACTCTGACTCCTCCTTTACCCGGTCTGCATGGGATCAGAAAACCTGCACTGTGGCCATTCCTGGACCTTACAGTGGAGCTTTAGAATAACTAGGGGAAGAAGGTCTTTATTCCCTGAGACAAGACTCCACTTCCGCTCTCTTGCTCCTCCCTGGCCTGCTTCCACCGGCCAGGGAGTCCCACTTTATTTCTGTTCCTTTTCTCCTCAATAACTTTTTTTCTTCCTCTGAACAAATCTGCCTCTTATCACTTGCTTATCTGAGCGTCAGCTAAGGTCCTGCTGCGACTTCGTGAGACACCAACCCGTGGTGGCCTAGTGGCTGCAGTGGCAGCCTGGGATCCATTCCTGGCTGGGAGACTAGGCCTGAAAATCTGCAGTTGTGGTATCAAGACCACTTCCTATGTAAACACATCAGCAAAGCACTTTCGTCCTTCACGCCAGCACGCACGGCGCTGGGCTCTTGCAGCACGTCCTCAATGAATGGACAGGGGGAGTAGAGAGACGACTTTATCCACAGGGAAACATGAAGCAAACCACATGATGCGTCCACTTCTCTGTACACAGAGGAGGCCAGCAGTGTGCTGAAGGAAATCGCCCTAATACTGGGGTGTGGTCCAAGGCAGAGTCACCATTTAAGCACTATCCCTTGGAACCTGTTTTCATGGAAATGCTGTCCTGGCAGGGCAGAGGGCAACATCACCACCCTCTCTCCAGTCTGAATGACATGGGCTCACAGGTGACAAAGAAGAGCTATTTTAAACAGCCCCCATCTGCCGTGGCAACTAGGTTTTCGTCGGTGTTTTTATCCGTCTTCTAGGATTGCCTTAGCAAATTATCACAGGCAGGATGATTCAAACAACAGACATTTATTTCACACACTCCTGTGATGTCCAAGATCAAGGTGCCAACCAGATGGGTTTTATTAGGAAGCTTCTTCTCTAGGCTTGTAGGCAGCCAACATCTCTCCGTGTCCTCAGGTGGCCTGTCTCTGTGTGCGGGGGCGGGGGGGTGGGGGTGCGGAAGAGAACACCCTGGTGTGCCTTTTTATAAAGACGCTAATGTCATCATACCTGTCCTGATGGCTCCATTTAACCTCAGGATCTGCACATAATTCCTCTCCAAATATGCTCCCACTCACTTGCGTTGGAAGTCAGGGTTTCAACCTGAGTTTGGGGGGTGGCTTCCACTTGCCACAACATAGACAGAGCTGAAGGCATTGATGCCAAGTGAACGAGCCAGAGCCAATTCCCTTCTTCTCTTCTTTACTCGAAATCCTTGTTACTCTTAACTTTTTAGGAGTTGGATATTGAAGAATTGAACCTGGAGATCTGAAGTGGAGTTTGCAGATTGGTACTGCAGCTAGACTGCATTAGGTTTTATTAGACAAAATAATGAGGAAGTCGTCAAGTCCATCCAATGTAAAAGGGGAAGTTTCATAGTGAAAGCAGTCTCAAAAAAAAAAAAAAATTAAGGGCCTCCCTGGTGGCACAAGGGGTTGAGACACAACCTATGAAGCTATCCGCAGCCACCCCTGGCCAGGGAGCTACCCACATGGTGCGGCAGACCTCTCCTGTCTCACCTGCCGCTCCCCTCAGCAGTGTATTTCAGTCAGCCTGTCTGTTCTGTTCCCCACTCTGTCTCTGGTGAATCCTCTCACTCCCCCACACCTCTGGCCTGTACCCCAGTTCTTGTATGCATAAATAAATAAATCTTTAAAAAAATTAAACTTATACCATCATATAGTGACTTATCTTTGTTATCCATCCTCTCTCTTTTTGATGGAGAAAGTATTTAAATAATTTGGGAAAGGTGACAGGAACAAGTACCTTGTGACGTAACTGCTGCAAAGTAGACCCTCAATATAAACTTGCTGAACACCCCCACTTTCCTGTAGAAAATTTCTACCAAGGATCAATGGAACCCGTGTCTCCACAGACTGCATGCCTGGAAACCCCAGCCACCAGAGCTACAGAAGATATGTCATGGGAAAAATTTGATAGCATGTCTTTATAGTAATTCTCTGAGGAATGTTCTCTAATTAGTGCATTTGTAATCTTGTGATCTGTGGCCCTGGCTACATGAAAGTTTTCTTGTACAGGTTAATATTTTTTAATAGTCCCCATCAACTATGACAACTAGGTTTTCCTAGGTGTATTTATCAGCCTACTGGAATTGCCTTAGCAAAATATCACAGACAGAGTGACTCAAACAACAGGACATTTATTTTGCAAAATCTTGCAATGTTGGGTATTATTATGAGGCTTCTTCTCTAGGCTGGTAGGGGACAACTGAACAGACATGACTGAAAGAGGTTTTTCCTTTCAGGTTTAACTGTGCTTCCTGCTTCTTCAAAGTTCCCAGTGAACACCTTTGTGCCTCTGGGTTTGAAATTCTTGATGTGTGAGCTTCACCTTTCTCAAGTTTTTTGTCACTTCTAACTCTATTCTTCCTGACATTTCTTTTCTAGCAATCCTTGGGTTCTTCACAAAATGGTGAATGTTCATCTTTTAAGACACATGTTAGTGAGACCAGCAATCAGGAGACCGGGTTTGGTCCCAGTTCAGCCAGGACCATGTACAAGGTCACTTTTGGGGTCCTCAGTCCATGCACCTACATTAACCTTTCCTGGCACATGTTTATGGTAATTACCTCTGTTTCTATTTTAACATCAATCACTCTGCATTTATTTGTACCTGTTTGTTCATGTATCTACCCCCCCCCCAAAGTGTGAGATTCTTTTAAAGATTTTTATTTTTATTTATTTATGCATATAAGAGCTGGGGTGTAGGCCAGAGGTGCAGGGGGTGAGAGGATTCACCAGAGACAGAGTGGGGAGCAGAAGAGGCTGATCTACTGAAACACACTGCTGAGGGGAGCAGTGGGCGAGAGAGGAGAAGTCTTTTGTACCATGTGGGTTAGCTCCCTGGTGGGGGATTGAACTCATGGTGCAGTGACTGCCAAAAGCTTGATAGTACTGAGATTTTACCCCTTGTGCCACCAGGGAGGCCCAAGTATGAGATTCTTAAAGCTAAGGTCTTAAGTATGTTTGGGCCTCTGTTGCATATGAGGAGTTTAACAACAGTCTTGAAGGAATAAATGGATAATCAAGATGGCATGAGTGACTGGCTGACCCACTTCTTGGGTCAGCCTACCAGCCCCTACCAGCCTACCAGCCCCTACTCTCACAATGCCATTGCTACGTGAGATGGAACCCAGCGCTCCTGGGTCTCTATCCATCATCATCATTTGATGAACTTGATCTATAGCTCCATTTCTTCCCACAACCAAGTTTCATGTTTTATTCCATACCCACCCACCCCCCGACTTTTCACTGACAGTTGGGTCTTGCCTGATTACCGAGAGACAGTATTAGCAGTAAAGGGATACTCCAAATCAAATCTCTCTTCTCTGACAACAAAAAACACTATTATTCTTTTGGAGATCAGTGAATCAAAAGGGGCCTCAAGGACTGGACTTATGTAATTCCTCTCTTCAAACATATGGTGTCAAACACAAAAGGTCACAGTAGCTTAGAGATCCCAGCACTCATGGCAAAGAACAGACTGGAACAAAATGGGACAAATTGTCCACAATAAAGGAGAGGAATAGAAGTGGCATCAATGGACTCTGTATATTGAAACATGGAAATCTTGCCTCTATGAGAAATTTTACATCTTTGTACTCCCTGATGCACATAATACAGAACTTTGAAACACAGTAAGTGCTCAAGAAGTTCTTAATGAGAGGAGGGAGGGAGAATGTGTCATTTAGAAAAGACGCTACAGCAAGGACCTGAAAATTCACATTAACTTGACTTATATAATGATGTAACCTATTGAACTATCTACAGGAAAGACCCAAAAGGTAGGGACTTCAGAGAGTTTGATCTATTCTACTACCAGACTTCTGGGACTCGCTTGTCTCTGCACCCACCTAGAATAGCTTTATTTGGGGGCTGGCTTTGTCCTCAGTAGCAAAATAGCTTCCTTCAGTATCAGACATCACATTTGCATAACCTCACCTTCCAGAGAAAGAGAGAAGACCACTTATATTTGGAGGGTTGCCCTCCACTTTTGAAACAGTAGTGAGACAAGGAAAATGAGATTATGCTGACTTACCAAAGCCAGTCAAGATCCGTGGCTGGATCCAGAGGTGACATCAACCCCAATAAACCAAGAGAGACTTTTCTAGAAATTAAAGATGAAAATTGAGGTCTCATAAAAATTCAACCAAAGCTAGAAAGTAGAGGGGGAAGGAAGGCAAGAAGGTAAATAGGAAGGAGTGTGATAATATGTGTCATTGTTTCCTCTAGCTTAGTCTGTGTTTAATCAAAATAAAACCAGGGCCTCCATGGTGGTGCAGGGGTTAAAGTCTCAGCACTTGCTACCAAGCTATCGCCAGCCACTGAAGTATGAGTTCAATTGCTGGCCAAGGAGCTAACATGGCACAGCAGACCTCTCTTGTCTCACTGCTGCTCCCCTCAGCAGTGTATGCCAGTAGATCCAGCTGTTCTGCTCCTCACTCTGTCTTTGGTGAATACTCTCACCCACTTCCCACATATCTGGCCTGCACCCCAGTATTGTATGCATAAATAAATAAATAAAATAAATACAAAATAAAACCAGCTAGATATCTCCAGAAGCAGGCTGACCGATAATGATGTACCTGAAGGTATAAGAGCCAGGTCTTTCCCTCCATCTGGATCTCAACCCAATGCCTGGATCACACACAACGTGGTTCCTATAGTTGACAATTAAGAGAAGAGCAAAGCATGCTGGCAGATTGGCATAAGTATCAAAAAGTATCAAGTACACAAAATCCAAGTTCAAATTTGCTCTCCCACATGCTGTATAAACATGATCAAGTGACTTTCTACATTGAGTATCCTTTTCAACAACATACACTGACATATTCCTGTGTTACTGTGAGGATTATATAAAATAACCTAACTCTACAACCACCAGAGTTCAGTTACTTTTGAATGGTAATTACACAATTTCACAAGTACCTTCCTAAATGTCCAAAATATCACATGCTATGTGTTTAATTAACTTAGTCAATAATCTGACTATCGGGATATGATAAAATATGATAAAGATAATTATTGATCTAAACTCAAGGACAAGAGAATTCAAAAGTAGCCAAAAAATCCAATGCTTAGCTGTGATTTCCTCATGAGAAAAAGAATATTGAAACTTGTTTGCCTGATGCAGTATTTATGAAGAAGATGTATAATACCACTCCTTGCGTCCCACTCAGCTCAGCCTGCCATAGAAAATACCATAGAATGGAGGGGCTTAAATCACAAAAATCTCTATCCCCATAGTTCTAAGACTGGAAGTCCGAGGTCAGCATGCAGGCATGGCTAGTTTCCACTCAGAGGCCTGTTGTCTTAACCTGCCAGTAGCCACCAGCTCGCCATGTGACGCGTGACCTCTTTTTAATCCATGCATATAAAGAGACAGCAAGGGGGCAAGTTCTCTATGTATTTTCTTCCAAGAGCACTAATCCTAAAGTGGGGCCCCTCCCTCATGAACTTCTCTAATCCTTATTACCTCCCAAAGATCTCATCTCTAATACCATCTCATTGGATTTTAGGGCTTCAACATACAAATCTTTGGGGGTACACAAACTCAGTTCATACCAGCTTATAAGGGATTAAAATCTTTTGACAAGAAGAAAGGATGAAAGGATCTACTCTCAGCACTGGGATTTGGGATGCCAGATTAAATATAGCACACCCCATTCTATTTGAATTTCAGGTAAATAACAAAGAAATTTAGTGTAAGAATGCCTAACAACTAAACAGTTATTGACATTTATCTGAAATTCAAATTTAACTGGCAGACCTTTTTTATTTGCTAAATCTGGCTCCCTACAGGTATATATATTGAAAGAAAAAGCATACATTTCCTAATGCAACAAAACCTCCACATATTTGGGACAGGCAACATTTGGGACATATTTGTACTTAAAAAAAAAAAAAAAAAGCATGTGTTGTTTATCTGAAATTGAGAATAACTTGCCCTGCATTCCTATTTGCTAAATCTGGCAACTCTAATTGGGAGGATTTGCTGATCACTGAGGTTGGAAACAATAGAAAGCAATAAAGAAAAATTCCAAAGGATATAAGCAAAAAAAGAATTCACTTTTCCATACAAATAAAAGCTACAAGGCCTCTATTGGAGACCCCATTGGTAAGGGCTGTATTTTGCTTACCCTCTAACTCTAGTACCTATAAAAGCTATAGATAAATATCACATACGCTTTTATTGGAGTTTCAGACGACAATAAAAAGTTTAATTGGAGTTTCGGACAACAAATGCAAGGTCTAATTGATAGGAATGGAATCACACAGTTACCCATCTCGACCTGTCAAGTTCTAGGAGGCTCCCCTGGACCCAGGATGCAAACGTGATGCAAAGGGTACTGGGGGTTTGAGAACGAACAGTGGCAGATACAAATCTTGAAACCTGTGGGCCCACAGCTCTGCCCAGCAGCTCATCACATCACTGATCAGTGGCCTGCATCATGGGCAAAGTCAGGCAGCGCCCTCCCAGGCCAACTGGAAGCCAGCAGGCCACTGATGCCCCTCTGCAGTAGAGGACCTGGTCACTGCCCCGTTTTGCTCTCCTGCTATTCCTGTGACAGGATTGGTAATTTTGCCATCTACTTCGTACACAGGAAAGAACATCCACAAGGAAAGAACCACCCAGAGATTCTTGTGCCTTTAGCCAGAGGGCCCAAGCTTTGCTGGGGGTCTAACCTGTCAGATTCTGACATCCACACAAATTCTTTAACTAACTTTTCCCCAGGCTGACTCTCCTCTGACACATTTTCCACTTCCATTTAAGCCTCTGAGATCCCAACAGATCCTAATCCTGGAGCTTAATCATTGATGAAATGTTTGTTTTCAGACAAGAGTTGAGTTGAGACCTTGAAAAATCCAACAAAAATCTTTTCTTGCCCATTATGTACTTAGGTAATTTTGTTCTGCATTTCCTACACTAAGCTAAGCAGGGATGACGTTTTTCTGACTTAACTGAGAGTGTCCAGGCCGACAGCTATCTGGTAAGTGACCTGGATTTCCCTTCTACCTACTTCCACACCTGCAAACAGATGATGGTGAGGAAGCTGAAGGCAGGACGCGGCTGTAATGAACACTAGCGTCCTCACTACCATGTAGCTTCCAGTATAAGAAGTTTTCTGACGGGTCTGTTCTAACATCCTTAAGGACCTGAGTATCTGACACACAACAGATTTGCAGCATGTGTTTCCTTCCTGGAAGCAGTCCCTGACAGAGGTCTACACACCTTTCAAATAAGGGTAAGCCTGGAAATACACCAACATGTGTTTCCCCCTAAGGAAGGGTTGACTGGGGCTGTTTTTGGTCTATGTTTCCATGGAAACATGGGAATTATTTTCTGATGACAATGACATGACTAAAAAAGTCAGATCACTGCCCAGTAAAGATGATGAACTTTACAGAGATGTGGACAGTCTAGGGGTCAAAAGTGTGAGATGTGTACAAATAAAGTCAGTGTACTCTCTAGCTCCCTCTAGAGTCTTCAGAGAAGAACGATGAAATAGAAATAAAAATTTCCTAAAGGTGAGACTTTTTTTTTAAAAAAGATAACAGACCAAATCACCATGGGAACATTATGAATTTCCTTCCTTGAATATGTGTCCTTTTAAATGGGCTATTCCTCTAAATAGAAAGCTTCAGGAGAGCCCTCGGTAAAACCAGAATAATAGATCTAATGACCTTTGGAAGGCTAGTCCCAAGATCCTATAAAACTTTTCTATTCTTATATTCAACTCTTTCAAGCTTGCTCCTTATCGCTGAGCTTTTTTTAAATCTCATCACAATGTTCCCAAATTACCTCTGTTGGTAAATTATTCATATAAGGCAAAAGCTTTCAAATAGATTTGACAAGACAACTTCTTTAGCAAAGTCATTAAGATAAGAGACCTCAGCAGGGATGGGCTGTATTCAGATTAGACACAAAGCCTCTCTGTGTGAGAGTGGTTTTTCTCTTCTCCTTCTCTCCCTTTCTGCCTCATGACTTTTTTTTTTGTATCTTTAACTAAATGTCATTCAGTATAACAAATCACTACTTTGCCACAAGTAATGTAGATTTCTGGCAGCATGCACCACTGTTTCACTGGCGGCATTATAAAACATTGAACAAGGAAATGTAGCCTGAGGAAAAAATTCATTCCGAGTTCAGAGGTGATTTTAGAGACAGTGAATATTAAAGACAAACTCTTTCCAGAGATTCTGATGACAGGAGCAATGCCAGGATTGGGTTAAGATGGTGTAGTACTTGTGTTTACCCGAGATAAACATGAAAATGACATTTCTAAAGGTACATGTGTGCTTATTTATACAATATTCAGTGGTCGCACACAGAATTTTCATGCTAACAAAGGATGTATGTTCAAACTTCAGTTACCCGGTTGGTGACCTCAAAATCCAAAAGAATCAACATAGTCTGTCAATAGACGGCTTTTTAGCAATAAAAGGTGGAATCTGAGGTCCTCCCCTGGTGGCGCAGGAGGTTGAGTACAGTGCTGTGAAGCTGTCTGCAACTCTGCAGCACCAGTTCGATCCCAGCCGGCTGAAAAGGATCCCACATGACTTGGCAGGCCTCTCCTGTCTGGCCTGCTGCTCCCCTCAGCAGTGTATTTTGTCAGTCTGCCTGTTCTGTTGCCCGCTCTGTCTCCGGTGAATTCTCTCACCCTCCCACGCATCTGGCCTATACCCCGGTTCTTGTGTAAAATAAATAAATAAATAAATAAATCTTTTTAAAAATTAAAAAAAAAAAATGGTGGAATCTGAGTAGGGAGAAAGTTGTATCAGTCAGATGACATTATTTTGGAAGCAGAGGACCAAAGGAAACGAAGAACATCAAAGTTTCTGCCCAGCTGTTCAGAGCTTCCATATAAAATTAATTAATTCAGCTCCACATGTAATTATAGATAATTTGCATTAAACCTGGTGCTAATGATTAAACAATGCTGACTTAGAACTTTGCAGCCTCAATATTGCCTGTGAAACTGGAAAAACAATCCAAGTTTCAGAAAATGCCTTACTTGTTCATGACATATGCATTATATTATCATAGTCTCTTGAGTATTCCAAATTGTTGAAACTTGTCTTTGTTCCTTTGCAAAAAGACTGAGTATGCAGAGAGCTAAGGCATATGGTTCTCCTGTTCCAGTAAGAGAAGTCTTCTTTTAAAAAAAAAAAAAAGATTTATTTATTTTTATACAAGAACTGGGGTACAGGCCAGAGGCTCAGGAGGGTGAGAGGCTTCACCAGAGACAGAGCGGGGAGCAGAGCAGGCAGAGAGACGAAAACACTGCTGAGGGGAGCAGAGGGCAAGACAGGAGAGGTCTGCTGTGCCATGTGGGACTCTCCCTGGCCTGCTGGGAATCAAACCTGCGCTGCAGAGGCTGTGGACAGCTTCACAGAGCTGTGCTCAACCCGCTTTATCACCAGGGAGGCACAAAGCCAAGTCTTCTGAAAAGACCCTGTGCTGGGGACAACTTCAGAGATCCAGACAGGTATGGGGATGGGGGTGGGGCAAAACACGGAGGGACTTGGGGAGGAAGGATTAATGCAAATAGCCAGGGAACTCCTGCGAAGATCAGGTAGATGATCCAATATGCTTTGTTGGTTTCCCTTTTGTGTCTGGCTCTGAGAGTCTCATTGTAACGCCTGAAAGATGACACAACTCAACTTTTCCTTCAGGACATTTTACACCCTGGAAGAATTTCAATCACCCTTTATCCAAAGGTCACACAGAGTCTGTCTACAGACCAAATAACCATACCTGTTTGGCTCACAAAATCATTTTTCAAATTTTTATTAATGGTAAACTTCTGAATGGTGAGATTTCATATGCAAAACTCTAGGTCTGGCTCTTTCGTGACCTAGAGGTCAGAGTAACATTTGGGGCTGAGTGATTGCATCCCCTTTAGCTCTAGTATTTCAGTTTGTCAGGGTTTCAATCCAGTCTCCAAATTTCTCACATATTTAGCCTACCTGGATACTGTGGAGATACCTGACTTTCTACTCCAGTGTCGTCCAGCCCACTAACTTTTTAGACGAAAGCCCACAGCTCGAAAAGGTCACTTGTCCAAATCAACAGCCAATACCAGAGCCAGGTCCAGAACCTTGTTCTTTCCATTGCAATGTGATAGTCTACTTGATCGTGATTCCAAAACACAAATTAGGATGGTATAATTACAATAGCCACGTCTGTGAAACAGGTCCTTTTCAGTGAACAAATTCAAGGGGTTATAATATGATAAAAAATGTAAAATGGAAACTAAACCTCAAGATTGTTGGCACTTACCAACATGTGATTTTTAGGGTTTTTCCTAATAATTTAAAACAATGTGCTATATTGATTAAGTCAGACTTGTAGCCAATATAGATTCAAAAAGTATAGAGGGAAAATTATAATATTATTTAGCAAGCAAGACTCCAAAGATAACAAGAAAACTTCACTGGTTCTGCCCAGTTGTTTAGGGCTCCCTCTTTGGATATGTTCATTAAAATGTTCATTGGAACAATTTTTTTTGGTTTAAATCCAATTTGCTTTTGACTCATAAGACAGACCTTGCCTTTGTTATATTTTTGACTGGTTCCTGTGAATATGAAGTGTGAAACCAGGTAATTATGAAAAGTCTATGACTCTTTGATTGCTACTTAAAATTTTATTAGGACTAATATAGTTATTAGATATAGATCATTGCTTACAACCGACTGTTAAGAGATACTTCTTAAAGCTTCTAACAGCCCTGGTCACACAGCACACCTCCACACTTTTCCAGCCTGCGGTAACCACTAACAGAATATTAAAGAATCAAGAAGACTGCCAGATCACTGAAGCGCAGGCAAATCAATAATTACCAAATCCTTCTAAACTTTGGAAAATTCCATTCTGCCCTTATTCCCACAGTGGGGTTGCCACTTGCATAAGGTGGCTAACTCTGAGATTCTCACAATTCAAAATCAACAACCCACACAGAACAGGTGTCTTCTTCTCTCTTATGTGACATAGACCCAAACTGTCAAGGAAGTAGTCCAAGCCCAAAAATGTTGCCATAAAATTCATGTTGTACCATTTGCCTCCTCTTACCATGTCTTAAGCTCACACTCCCTTCTCTGTGTTGTGAGCAAGGCAGGGGTAAGAATAAGAGCACAAGGGCCAGAGTCTCAGAGATGCCTGGGAGGCTGGTACTGAGGCACACCCCACCACAACCACTGGTCCCCACCCGGGATTGTTCTTCCCTGGCCTGAGCATCACAACAACATGCAGAGCGCCCAGTCTCTCTGTCAACTCAGGATCCAGACTCTAGCTTTGAAGCCCAGGCAGGTCCTTTACCCAGAATTCTGCAATTAGAATTCCACAGCTTTCTCATTTATAAAATGACAAGCTTGGAGTATCTCTAAGATCAAAAAAACAGAAGTTGTAAGATCTTGTGAGTTATTCATTGCTCAGCCAATTCCTATGAACTCAGAACTTGAATCATTTGACATTGCAGAGAAGATGCTGCTGCTATGAGAATAATATTCACCTAAAGAAGGCTACAGTTTCTTTCCTCTGGACAGTGAGTTTCAGAGATTATAGCGTCGCTGCAGGTCAGCTCTACAAATACTTTTCCAGCCTTGTTAGATCCTGGGGGCAGGGATATGTAACCAACCATCCCATACATGTTTGAGGAGGTAGCATTTGAATTGATACACGGTTTGTCAAGGCAGAAAACCAAAATGCTGAGACCATAAGACCTAACTTTGGCTTCTTGGAAGTGACTTAAGAATACAAAGAAGGAGAATGTTTGTAGGGGAGCCTAGTGGAAGGGGAGGCCCAGCGGGAGGTCAGGATCAGGTCACATAGTTCAGGAAAGACTTCAGATTTCATTCTGAGTGCAGCTTAGACTGTGTGCTAAGTGCTGCTGGAATGCCGGAGAAGAGAGCATTGAACTCAACAAGATCATTCAGGCAACCTGAACGACCAGCACAAGTTTATGGCTAAGTGGATTCACCATGGGATTTTCATGGTGTTAAGCGTAGCAAGTCACAGACAGGAGACAGGACAGCGGTAACTGACACTCCAAGAGAAGATGCTAGAATTGTTGATATAGCAGTGATAGCTACCCAGAGAAAACACATTTGCTTTATGTTTCCTAAGATCCTATATTTTATTGGACTACACTTATGGCCAGAGGGGTTATAACCTCATGCAACACAATTTTCTCAGCATCAAACCTATGAAGTCATATTTAGTAAATGCTGTTTGAACAGCATTCAGTAAACCTTACCACCAATTTTCACTACATTTTGCCAAAGGTATCATGAGACCTTTCATGAAGTCGGGTAGACTAAGAAAACTTCTTGTAGACACTGACAACTGCTGCTTAGAATGGATGGTGAAACAATGTTCAAAATGGTGCCATCACCTCCCTTATTTCTGGCCTATCAACTTAACAGGGCATCTGATTTGCTAAGATGACTTCCTGGCCTGTACAATGCTTTATTACCTTTATGTGAAGGGCAAAGCAACTTCCTTAGGGAAGATTTCACAGAAACTAGCTTGCATAGAAAAACTTTCTACTTTTCGAAATGCTTTTTTATAGGTAACACTTTATCCTCATAGCACCTTTTCAAGTTAGGAAAGACAGATATTATCATTTTCACTTTATTTCTATGAAAACTACAGTTCAGAGAGGTTGCAAAACTCATAGATGGAAGCTAGATTAGAACTGAGGCCTTCGACACCCATATTTTTATCGCCATGTGGTTTCCATGAAAAATAATTTTAGAAAAGACAAATACATCATAATTTTACTATCTAGGTAGACAAAGGGTGACGGATTTGTCATAAGCTAAACTTTTGTACACTTTTGCATGAAAGACCTGCACCTGTTCTTTCCATTCCTTTATTGAACAAATATTAATCTAGTGCCTTCTATGGACCACAGACTTTTCTAGTCACTGGTTTCTAACAAAACAAACAAAAATCCCCAACACTGCATTGTTTACATTCTAGTGGGAGACAGACAACAATCAAGTAAGTTATATAGAAAGTCAGATGATGACAAATGTTATGGCGAATAATAAAGCAGAGAAGGGAGGTGGGGAGCCTTGGGGTGAGTGGGTAGAATTTTAACCAGGATGGTCAGGGAAGGCATCGCCAAGATGGCAGCATTTGAGCAAAGGTCTAAGGAAGGTAATGCAGTAAGCCATGTCAATAGTTGGGAAAGGAAGATTCCAGGCAGATAAAATAGTAATTTCCAGAGCCCTGATGTGATAGGATGCCTGAATTACTGGAGGAACAGCAAGTGATCCATGTGGTAGGAGCAGAGAGGAAGACTAGGAGGACAAGCAATGGAGAGAGTTCTGTGCATGGTGGGGATGAGCTAGCCAGCCACTGGAGGGGTTTTGATAAGAAGGCTGACATCATCCACCTTACCTTTCAAATGGGTTATCTGGACAGCTAGGAAAAGAACAGATTCTAGAGAGGTGGTGTTGTGGGGGTGATGGCAGACATAGCTGGACCCAGGTAGAGATGGTTGCAATAGTCCAAGGGAGAGCTGACACTGGCTCAGCAGAGTGGTGTCACTGGAGGTGAGAATTGGTGGGGTTGAGCATTTATTCTGAAAGTGAGGCCAAAAGGACTGCGAAGGATTACATGTAGATTGTGAGAAATAACTAATTTTGTTGAGTCCATACTGTGTGCTGGGAACTTGGCTAAGCACTTAGGGAAGCCGTGATGTCATCGACAGACATGATTCTTGCCTTGCTGAGTTGCCTCCTGATGTGGCAAGTGGTATTACCCGCCAAAATGGCTCCATTTGTTTCAGTGCTGCTACAATTCTTACTGATTATCCCTCACCCCAGATCTGAGCAAGCAACTATTTTCACTGACCTCAATTTCCTCCTAACAGCTTATAAAATAAACAAACGAAAGTGTCCTTTTCATTTATTTTTTCCCTGTATTTATGAGTCTATGCATTACAAAGGGGGAGAAGGAGACCTTTTTATTATCTTCAAAAACTGCAAACATTGGGAACTGAGGATCTGAGCCGGGTTCTCCTTAACTGGAACCTCCCCGCAACAGACATGACTGCCAACACGCCTGTCACAGACTCTGACTGCAGTCAGCAACCTACTAAAGCACTGCCTCCAACGCACTGGAAAGTGGGACCCAAGAGAATTCTACCTTTTGGGAAACCCCTGGCTATCTTCTAAGGATTCCAAGGAGGATGGTGAAGCAGGATGCGAGGCCCTGCTGCTCTTTTCCCACCCCGGCTTAGAGGGCCAGGTTTACAGCCCAAAGTGAGCTAGGTCTCTCTGAGTCCGACCTTGATCTCTGGTGAAGCTGGGGGGAAAGCCCTTGTTTATATCTCATTGCGCCTTCTTTTTCTTTGTCTCTGCAGTGGAAAGAGTTACACAGATTTGCAGGACAATAAGGTACATCCTAAGCACTGCATTCACTCTCCAGGGTAGCAGAAGTCCAAATGGGGAAACAGAGGCAGAACAATCACCAAGGCAGAGCCAAGTAAAGACAAAAACTCAGAGCCAGCCAAACTACATGGCTCAGCTCATGCATCAGCACTCTGCCCAAGGCGATGCTTCGCCTGCCTCCAACTTTCACTCCAGCCCCTACCAGCCCCCTCCAGGTTTTTTTTTTAAAGATTTATTTATTTATGCATACAAGAACTGGGGTACAAGCCAGAGGTTTGGGGGGATTCATCAGAGACAGAGCAGGGAACAGAGTAGGCAGTCTGCTGAGGGGAGCAGCAGGCGAGGCAGGAGAGGTCTGCCGTGCCATGTGGGTATCTCGACAGCCGGCAGGAATCGAACCTGCAGATCGAAACTGTGCTGCAGAGGCTGCAGACAGCTTCACAGTGCTGCGCTCAACCGCCTGCGCCACCAGGAAGGCCCCCCCTCCAGGTTAATGGAGGATCCTACTTCTCTCTATCTCCAACCTCAGCTAACCCTGGGAGCAAGCATTGCTTTTCTATGCTTATTCCTCTGTCCAACTGGCCTCATATAAAGAATCTGGAAAAGTGACACAGCTAAAAAACAAGCAAAAAAAAAAAAAATAATAACCGGGCTTTAGCAAATTTCCATCGACTCTATGACCTCAGCCCACTTGATTTCAATGAAGCTTCTTTCCTATGGGAAACAATTTGATCCCAGAGAAAAGAGATGACTTGGTGCTTTTGTACCATGGACCCCAACACCTCTAGGAGTTGCTCTTCTTCATCCATTCCCTTGGCCTTTATCCTTTCTGGTTTCTGTCCTTATTTGCATGTACACAGGAACACTTTTCTCTCTCCTCGCTTCCCCTCTCTGGATTCATTATTATCTCGAACCTGTCCCACCTATATCTCCTCTTCACATAGGTTCTATAAGCTTAAGATGTGTGGATAAGCAGAAAAAGACTAATGAGAGTAAGGAAAAAAATGAACATCAACACGCAGCTATGAACCAGGGACACACTATGGGGAGAGTTGGGGAGGAAGAGGGAGTAGGATCAAAATAAGGAGGTTGGGAATTGTATGGGGACTATAACCAAAATGAAAATGCATACATTGTGCAAAAATGAAAAATGATGTAAGAATTATATAAAATAAAATAAAATATTACAAAAATAAATAAATAAAAATAAATCTTCTGGAAAAAAGAAATGATGTGTGGATAGTTAAACACAGGCCCCTGCAGACCTGCATTTGCTTTGCACAGAGCCCTGTATTTCCTCCAGGGACTGGGAGTTTGGCTGGATATGCTTCTGAGTGTTTGTTTGTGTGTGGGAGGAGGCTGTTATTATTTTTAAAGCAAAAGTCTTCTACAGAACTGTGTAACCCTTGCCAGAGGAAGTCACAATCTGGCTGCCTCCCCACTAGAAAAAACTCTACCCTGCGATCCCTGAGCCATGGCCAGAGTCAGCATGTGGCTCGGCCGGGGGCCAGCAGGCTCTGCTACTGGCAGGGAGGCGGTGACAGGCTGAGGGGGACTCAGAATCCTCTCATCACACTTTCTCAGGGAACCTGGTCCAATTTCATCTCCCTGGTTCATACATTCCATTCAGTCAAAGCAGCCGGCACCATATAAAAAGGAGATTTTTAAATACACTTCAAACTACGGGATTGTTCTCTCATTACCGGGTTCAGTAAATCGCCAGGGAGCAAAAGTGCTGGGAGCTCCCCCCGGGCACAGAAGCATGTATTCCTGCCTTTGCGATGAATGCTGTTCACCTGGCCCCCAGGCAGAGGCAAAGAGAGAGGGCTCGAGGGGATTCTTTGGCAAACAGGGGTTCTCACTTGCCCAGATGTTCCTGGGGTGCCTCCTACTTTCCTGAGAGGAGCTAGGATCCTAATGGCACCGGTCTGGTGGGAGAAATCCCTCGACCTGCCCACGCCCCGCCCCCCCTTCCTGGCTGAGAGCTGGAAAGGGAGTCCACCTGGCTGTGTGAAAACAAAGAGGTCCTTCTCTTTGCCGGGAGCTTTATGTGTTGGCAGCTCCGGAAAAGCCTCTCTTTGATCTTGAGCTTTGAAGGGATCAAACAGGCTGCTATAATGGGTGGGAATGCAGCTCTGAAAATCCTACCTTTTGTCAGTAAAGCATTTCTCCTTCTCCTCCTGGGGCAGGTGCAATGGGAGGCTGGAGTCTGCTTTCCAGGCCCTGAGCCAGATGTTCTTCTCACAGCAAGTAGAACAAAGGAGTGAAAGTGATCTCAGGGCAGCCACTGACAAGGCCTTGTCCACAAATGAGCTCTGCTGGCCTTGGGAGCTGAGCTTGATGCTTTCCTTCCTGAAGCCAGCTTCTAGTACACCGCACTGTACAAAGGCCAGAAATTGGCTGCTTGGGTGTGAAGACACTGACTTCGCAGCGTTCTGAGATTCTGTTTGGAAGAGGGCTCACCTTGAAGCAATGGGATTTGGGCTAACATCCTTTGATTTCCGAGATGTGTTTCCAACCCTTCTCAGCCTAGGACCTCGGACTCCTTTTGAATGCCAAAACAGTCTTCAAATAACCGCTTTCATTCCCTCAGCTTCTGCTGCTACTATGACAGCAGAAATAGAAAAAGAAAAAAATTGGATCATGGTTTATTTCCTGAGGACCTGTCCAATGTGACCCTAAGGACATGCTATTCAACACTCCCAGCAGATGGAGAATTAATACATTTCTCAAGCTCACCTGAAATAAGCACAATTCAGCACACCCTCTAATTCCTGGATGAGCTTGACATGTTACCTTATAAATGTTTTCCAGAAACTGCCTTAAATACCTTTAAGAAAAAGATACTGGGGATCAAACCTCCAAATGACAACATAACTGTTCAAGCCTGCAGGTGACATCTGTCCGGGGCTGCTGATATTTCCTTAGAAGTGGATGTCTCGGGGCCTATTCTGCAAATCCCTAGTGTCACAAGAAGCTCCAGAGCCCAACGAGTTAGGGAAACATGTGAATAGCTCAATAACTTCTTGAAATCCTCACCACATGTTAAATTTTAAGTATCTTAGAAGAATCTGGTTAAATAGCATTGCACTTGTACATCCCGAATTTGACCAGGGGAAACGCTGTCTCACTTAATGATGATTATCTCATGAAACGAACTCTTGGGGAAATACTCCATGAGCTATGCTGCCTTCCAACACAGAGGAAACACCTGGAATGTTTGATAGAAGTATTCTCAGACACCCCACTCCAGCCCCCTTCCATCCTCCCCTAGGGATCTGACGTGGAAGATCTGAGTAGGAAAGACCTTGGGAACCTATTTTTTAACAAGCACTCAAGATGATTCTTATTGATGATGCAAGCTTGAAAAATTCTGGCTTTCTGTATTTACCCCTACACGCACACACACACAAGCACACCATAACAAGGACAGCTCCCTGAACATACTAGAGGTGGTTTCCTCTTGGAACAATAAGGCAGAGAAACATATGCTATGATGTTCTAACTCAAGTCCAAGCATATAATGTAAGTCTATTTCTTCATTGCTGGACGGCAAAAAATAACGAGCACATGTGCCTAAACTCATAGACCAAGAGGCACAGGTGGTAGCTAAGCAAGGCGACCTGGAACACAGCTCCCTAGGGTTATGATCCTTGTTCTGCCCCCACGAGTGTCCATCACCTCGTGTGGAAAATCAAGAATGCTAGAAAGAAGGGTAGTTCCCTAACATAAGATACTAGAAAGGATAAAATTAGTCAAGATAAGCAAATTGCTTAGTATAACACTTGGCCTATTATAGGTGGCAGATAAGTATTAGCTATTATTTTTATTAACAGATTTTAGAAGGCATAAAAATACATGAAAGAAGAGGAAATTGAGAGCAGAGGGAAGGCCTGTCCTTGCATACCTGGGAAATCACCCTGCAGAGACTCTTCTGAGAAAAATACAAATAGAACATACTGAGCTTGTTTTATCTGGGTCCTGAGGGAAATTTCCCCACCCCATTTAGCTTCCTGTAAGGCCCAACAATTAACATCACATAGATTAGTAGGGGGAAAAGCCAAAATTTAATAACACAGATATGGAGAATTTATATGGCTGCAAATGCTAAAGGATGAAGCTGGGTGGGGATATTTATCACTTGTTTAGGAACCTGAAAGGTTGGGGGGCGGGGGCGGAGGGTGCGGAGAGACTTTACATGACAGATGACAAGAATTACCTCATCCTCAGCCTGAGAGCAAACAAGAGATCCTTAGAGAGAACATTCGCTAATAAAGCTAGAACTGGATGAGGCCTCCTGCTAAACAACTTCCTTCGAGATCATAAAAGGGATAGCAGTGACTGGATCTCTGATAGGAAAGGAGTGGAAAGTGAGGCTCTGATGATGTCTTCAGTGATTCCAGAAGAATGAAGAAGCACAGAAGCTTCTCCTCAGCCTCAGAGGATTTCCTTGTTTGTAGCACGAAATATCCTGTGACCTGCAGCAGGG
The DNA here is from genome assembly GCF_964194135.1 of Talpa europaea. Lineage (NCBI taxonomy): Eukaryota > Metazoa > Chordata > Mammalia > Eulipotyphla > Talpidae > Talpa > Talpa europaea. The sequence continues at coordinate 20,764,661 of NC_140080.1, forward strand.
CATCTTGAGGAGACCCATTCTGAGAATCTCGGGGTGGTCTGATTCAGGCACCTTCCATTTTTTGCCTTGTCTGTGTTGCTCTCAGCTGCTCCCAGACTACCACCGTGGAAAGGGGTTAGCATTTCTGGATGCCTCCCCCTTCCCTGTGCCTTTAAAGCTTCCAAGTTCTGAGCCACCAGGCACCCAGGGCTTACCTCAGCTCCCTCAGCCAACAAATGCAAGGAAGCACAAAAAGGGTTACAGCCATGTTTCTAAACAAATAAGAACTGCCAAGGCTTGGTGCTGATATGAAATTATAATCAACGCATTCACGGATTGGTAGTATTTATCATGTTGTTAGCATTGTAAATTTGTACCATTGTAGATAGGAGTCACACAGCTAGGGGCCCTGTACCTTCACCTATTGTTTTCCCTGTGTTATGATAAATTTCCAGCAACACTTGATTAAAACTGCCAATTTGTTGGGAATAAAGAGAATCTCTCGACACCACCAGGACTAATTACGTTGTCCTTGCCAAAGGGGTAGCTGAATAATTGCACGCGATTATTGCACAGGCATGGCGCTTTTCACGTCAGTAGCAAAGCAATGAAGATTGATTCCCTTTAATTAATCATTCAAAAATAGCCCCCTTGTATCATTCCCCAAATAGGAGGGAGCATGTTCCTACATCTTTCTTCCAAAAGACGCCTGGATGCAATTGGTTCCCTGATGAGATATCAAAATGTGTGTGCCTGTCCGAGATAGGAGGACCTTCTCTGTAATTGATTGTGGATCCTTTTCTAGGGATTCTTTATCCCCAACCTGAACTCTCTTTGTAATCTTAACAGCCTGGAGCACATTTACATAGCGTTCATTAATTGTACTCTGGCTTCCCTTTAGAAAGGGAGGCAACCACTCTTATCTGATCGTATCTGGGCTTTATTGTGCATTTCTGCGAGCATGATATATTGGGTTTACGGATTCCCAGAATCTGTTTTGGCAGAACAAAGTCTCCACAGGTCACCACATTGTGAGAAGGCACTGATATACCCTACTGTACATTCTTTGTTTCTAGCTTCTTGCAACAATATCCAAATTCAGCTTTGTTTGTTTTAAAATAGCCTTGATGGCTATTACTGCAACTGAACCCTTTACATCTTAGTTATATGGAGTCAGTAGCTCAAATTGTTGTTTGGTTTTTTATAACACTCTTGTCATTAATGTGTCTATTAACAGTTTTTTTTCTTTAGAAAAAGATTCAGTCTGCAATATTGGTGGACAGCCTTCTGCAAAAGAGCATAAAGAATGGTGAAGAGAAAGGACAGCTTCCTAGTCAGGAAACACAGTCGTGGGACAGGACCAATTTTGGTACGTCTCTACTTCCCACACTGCTCTCACCAACTCCCTTGCTCAAAATAGTCCATATGAATAAGTGTTTATATGATCTTATTTTCATTTTTTTAAGATTTATTTATTTATTTATACAAGAACTGGGGTACAGGCCAGATGTGCGGGAGGGTGAGAGGACTCACCAGAGACAGAGCGGGGAACAGAACAGGCAGACTGAAGAAATACACTGCTGAGAGGAGCAGTGGGCGCGACAGGAGAGGTCTGCCATGCCTTGTGGGATTCTCGCTGGCCGGCTGGGATCAAAATCACACTGCAGAGGCTGCGGACAGCTTCAGAGTGTGGTGCTCAACCACCTGCGCCACCAGGGAGGCCCCTTATTTTCATCTTTTTTAAGCCACAAGAGGAAGAGAGCAGGTACCTGTCTTGGGGCACCATCTCCTTGCACCCTCCTTCCAAAGTTGCTCCTTCCCATCTCCTGGCTGTCCCTCCTGATGGAGGACAGGGATAGGGGAAAAAAAAAAAACTAAAAAAGGAGGTGCCAGAAGACCAGAAACCTGGCTCACACAAGGAGGTGGGGGCAGAAGAGATTAGTAAAGCCATCGACACTTGCAGAAACTCGTATCCTGAGTCCCAGGCCCCTAGATGACAAAGCCTAACATCCAAGCAGGTATTGGTGGGCTCATCCAAAGGTAAAGATATGGAGATTGAGCCCATTGTAGAATGCGGGGTCCCTTTCAAATTCTACATAGTTATCCCAAATCAGCAACCCACTGACAGCTCACAAGATGAGCCCCTCCCTACCAAAAGAAGATAAAACCTAACGCTGGCCCCACAGAGAGGCAGCTCTTCCTGTCCACTTGTGTCTCTGCAAGTGTCTTTTACTGTCCTATCTCTTTTCTAATAAACCTGTCCCTTAAATGTAACTACCGTCTCTGTCTCGCGGAGAAACTCGCCGGGATACTCGCTGTGCGCCGCTGAAGGGAAGCTCTCGTGACACCTTTCCCAGAGTGACCCCAAGGACCCCGCACTAACTCAAACCACATCACCTCCTACACTGTGAAGCAAAGCCCTTCTCTCCCCCTCATTTTCCAATGCTTAGTCCATACCCAGAGACAAAGAAGGCAACAAATAAATGGGAGGCAGCTTGCAGGGATTGCAACAGGCTTTGTTCTAGGTACACTGTCATTTTTGTTGCTTTACATTTAAAGACAAATTAGGGCCTCCCTGGTGGCACAAGGGGTTAGTTAAGACGCAGCCTATGAAGTTGTTCATAGCCACTGCAGCACGAGTTCGATCCCTGGCCAGGGAGCTACCCACATGGCACAGCAGACCTCTCCTAACTCACCCACAGCAACCCTCAGCATTGTATTTCAATCAATCTGCCTGTTCTGTTCCCCACTCTGTTTCTGGTGAATCCTCTCACCCTCACACATCCCTGGCCTGTATCCCAGTTCTTATATTCATAAATAAATAAATCATTAAAAAAAATAAAGACAAAATAGCTGAACAAATTTTATGAGTTTCGTGGCTGGATATCAGCTGATGTGGGGCCATGCTTTTAGTAAATCATGGAAACATGCAGCTTGATAGAGCACCCATTCCAACATGTTGAGAGGAAAATGAGAGGTCCCCAAAGAAGAAGTGGTCTTTTCTGTGAATGCTCACAAGGGCATTATAACGGATAGAAGGTAGGGGCCTCCTAGGTGGCGCGAGGGGTTAAGGCGCAACCTATGAAGCTGTCTGCAGCCACTGCAGCACGAGTTCAATCCCTGGCCAGGGAGCTACCCACATGGTGCAGCAGACCTCTCCTGCCTCACCTGCTGCTCCCCTCAGCAGTGTGTTTCAGTCAGTCTGCCTGTTCTTTTCCTCAATTTGTCTCTAGTGAATCCTCTCACCCCCCCACACCTCTGGCCTATATCCCAGTTCTTGTATGCATAAATAAATAAATCTTTTTTTAAAAATAAAGGATAGAAGGTAGAGGAGGGAAAAAGGAAGGTGGATGAACAGAAACACAGCCTGGGATTGGCCCTGCAGACTTTGGACATAGTCTTCTACTGAAATCTCAAGTCAGGCACTAATGCTTTAGCCTTGAACCTCACTCTGGACAACCATGAAAACATCTTCCTATAGGGTTGTAATAAAAATGAAAAACCACACAGGTTAAGCAGTGGAAATCAAATAAGATCTTACTAAAAGACAGTGAAATGCCAATGTGATACCAAACTATAGTGCCCGCTGCCGTGTCCTCCAGGCCTCGGTTTTAAAAAGAACCTGAATTCATTAATCAAGTGTTCATTCTCCTCCTAGGAGTTTATTTTCACTCTGGAGTCAGTCAGGAATGAAATCACGTAAGAAAAAATGTCATATGTAGCTCTCCGAGCTTCCTCCTTGTCATTCTTCTTCCTCTGTCTTCCCATTGTTAGAGCAGAGAGCAGAGCTGGAGGAGGCAGCAGAGCTGGAGGAGGCAGCAAGAAAAGAGCTAATTTAAGTGCCTGTGGCTCTGTGCTCATGGGAGTGGATGGATGACTGTGGCACCACACAAAGAATCCTAGAAAACATTTCTGTCTGTCTGCTCTGCCTTAGAGAAGCCTGGTAGTGACAGCCAGAAGCTTAAACTATGGAGCCCAGCTCTTTAACCTTCTACGTTCAGTGGGATTTAACTTCACCCACTGCTCCATGAGACCTTGCTATTCATCTTGACCATAAGTTTGGACCCTTTCCTTGACAAACATTTCTTACTTGATACTAAACCTTAGTAATTTTCAGCATTTAATCAGCATCTTTAGACAACCTGTTGAGATGCAACTTCCTGTTCAGTAATTTTGAGGGAGGGTCCAAGATTCTGCATTTCTTTTTTTTTTAAAGATTTATTTATTTATGCATACAAGAACTGAAGTGTAAGCCAGAGGTGTGGGGACCAAGAGGATTCACCAGAGAGAGAGAGAGAGGGGCACAGAACAGGTGGATCTACTGAAATACACTGCAGAGGGGAGCAGCAGGGGAGACAGGAGAGGTCTGCTGTGCCATGTGGGTAGCTCTCTGGCTGGGGATCAAACTCGTGCAGCTTGATAGCGCTTTCTTTAACCGCTGTGCCACCAGGAAGGCCTGAGATTCTGTATTTCTAATGAACTTCAAGGGTTACTGATAGTGCTGGTCTTCGATCCACAGTATGAGTGGGGAGGGTAAAGACCACTGTCCTCTGGACTGCCTCTACATACAACCATAATCTCAGAACGGTTTTAGCTAAGATGATCTCTGTAACTTCTTCAAAGATTTACAACAGTGAATGTATATTTCAAATATGTAGTTATTACATGTAGGGTAAGTGGAGTGGTCAGGCTGTTTTACATACTCCTGCTGCTAGCGTGGATGCCCAGGGTTGAGGGGCATGGGTGCCAATGATTATGGACACCTAGGCCCAGAAAACACAGGGTCTGTGCATGTGTGAGTGCGGGTCTGTGCTGAGAGACCAGGCATATAAGGGCAGCGTTATTCTGAAGCGAGACTGCAAGATGACACAGGACTGAGAGAGCCAGAAGGAGGCCAGAGAAAGAGAGCAAAGATTGGCTACCCTGCCAGCCTCTGGGTCCTCCAGCTCCGCAACCCCACTTCCCGGCCCATGCCTGCCTCCTTGCATGCCAGCCTCCCTGCCTGGTGCGCCTGTGTACCTGGTTCCCTGAGAGAGCATTAAAGCCTGTACAGTCCACCGAGATTTCCGGGACTCTCTTTGTCCGTCTGCCCAAATCAACAGTGAACTTGTCCTGTGCAGGCTTGCCATTCAACTATATACAATGAAACACTTGTTATACCAATAGTTTTTCATATTTTCCTCATAATACATATTCCTAATCACCACTCTGTAGTTTGGAACGGTACAGAGAGATGTGGCTCACAAGACTGTGACAACTTCCTCCCAAAACTTCACTAAATTTCCCAGTAATCACTTCTGTCTCATTGCTGGTAAGGCCCCCCACTCATGAACAGTGCCTTCTACCGACTACCATCTGCCCAAGCCTCAAGGTGAGCTCCAGACACCCACCAAGCCACATGTGCCTATGCCTTACTCTTTCTTAAAGGGTTGGCATGAGAACTAACTGGGGAAAAATAAGCTTGTTTCTCCTTTTCTCTCACATCACACTTGGGCCTTGAACAAGGAGGGTTTTTAATTGTGCAGGTCCATTTATATATGTATTTCCTTGCAAAGAGGTGACACAAATTTTTGCCTTTAATAGATACAGAACTGTAAATGTATTTTCTCTTTCTTATGATTTACTTATTAACATTTTCTTTTCTCAGGCTTACTTTATTATAAGAACACAATATATAATACAAGTAACACACAAAATATATCCTAACTGACTATGCTATTGGTAAGGCTCTGGACAACAGCAGGCTATTAGTAGTTGTTTCAAAAGCTATGCATGGACTTTTTACTGCATAGGGGGTTGACACTTCTAGCTCCCACATTGTTCAAGGGTGAACTGTACTATCAAACAATACTTCTGCGTAAGATGTGGGTTTTTCACACATGAAACAATCCTCTCACACCAACTGGGTGTCCTTTGATTCAATTAACTTCTAGTGTTGTCTACTTGGAATTAGCATCACATCCCATCAGTTAAGGGCTCAGTTCCACAAGACTACCCCCACTTCAGATGACAATCACAAGTCCCAGGCTCACCTGTAGTTTTGAGCAATGAGCTATACATTGGGGTTCCCTGGACTGCCTCCGTAGGTTCTATAATTTGATCGAATGGCTACCAGATCTCAGGTAAATATTTACACTTACTGTCTATTATTATGGATACTATCAAGGATGTGAATGAACAACCAGATGAACCAATACACAGGATGAGGACTGGAGAGCAAATTTCCATCCCTATGGAATTGGGGTGCATCACCCTCCCAGCACATGGATGTGGTCTCTAACCCATAAGCTCTCCAAACCCTGTGCATAGGAGATTTCAATGGCGGCTTCATTGTGTAAGCACTGATTAATTCAATCTCCAATCCCTCTCATCTTCCCAGAGGATGGGGGTGGATCTGAAAGTTCCAAGCTTCTAATCATGGTTTGATCTTTCTGGTGACCAGCACCCATCCTGAATCTACCAGGAGCCACCAAAAGGCACCTCATTAGACAAAAGACATTCCTTTCACCCAGGAAGTTCCAAGGGATTTAGGAACTCTGTGCCAGAAACCCTGCACCCATGAACAAAATAACTTAGTCCATGCAAGATGTTTAGAACAGTGTCCAGCAAAGAACAGAACACTCAAGAAAAGAATTGCAGGGCCTCCCCTGGTGGCGCAGTGGTTGAGCGCTGGGCCACGAAGCTGCCCACAGCCTCTACAGTACCGGTTCGATCCCTGGCCACTGGAGAGGGTCACACATGGTGCGACAGACCTCTCCTGCCGCACCCACTGCTCCCCTCAGCAGTGTATTTCGTCAGTCTGCCTGTTCTGTTCCCCACTCTGTCTCTGGTGAATTCTCTCGCCTTCCCGCGCTTCTGACTGTACCCAGTGCTTGTATAAATAAATAAATAAATAAATAAGAAAAGAATTGCAAATATTGTTATTTTTGGTCTTCCCGTATATGACTGTGTACTAACTCTCTCCTTTACCTATCACCCTGTTATCTTCCTCTTCCTATTATCGCCTCTCTGTCCTGTCTATGTCCTGATCAGGACTATGTACACAATGGCTTCCTTGGTGACCAGCCAGCCCACAGTTGTCCAAAAGTCTTACATACTTCCTCATCACATATATTTTAGCAAAGAACTGTTGGAGATAGAATCTCCACTTTTGCTACACCATTGGATGATTACTCAGAGAAAGTAATCTTTCTTGAAACTGTGGTTGAGAAAAGAGCAAGGTAGTAGTGGTAAGCTGTCCAGGTAGCTGTTTCCAAACAGTGTGGAACCTCTACTTTGCTCCTGGGTTCACATCAGAGAGATGCAGTCTTTGCCATGCAGGTTTCTAACTTGCTTTGTAAAAGTCCACCAAATGTTTTCTTATTCATTCAACAAACCTGTATTAAGCATAAGCCTCACACTTGGCAGTGAGCTTACAAGTATTACTTAAACAAAACCTGAGTATGAACACTTCATAAACATATGAGGAGACAGATATTTTCTCATCCCAGAAAAAGCAGAAGGAAATAAGTCTCAGTGGTATGTAAAGTAATTCTGACTTAGACAAGTAGGGAAATGCTTGAAGGAAGGGGTGTTTATGGAAGAAGAGTAGCACATGGATACAGAGCCAAGGAAAGAGAGGCAATCAGGTTGAAGGAATGTCACCAGCAGAAGACCAGAGATGCAGAAGTGTACGAATCATCACAGGACTGCACAGAGGCATGGATGCATGAAGATCAGAAGGGTTTTGATAGATGAGCAGACAAGCTAAGACAGAGACAATGGTGGCCAGCATTGAGTACAGTCTGAGTAGCTTAGATGTCATTCTGGAGATGATGGAGAACCACAGGGGTGCTTGAGCAAACCCATTTTCAGGAAGCCTGTGTCAGTGGACCAAAGTGGCAACGCTCTTAGGGGATAATCACACATGTATTCTAGGTTAAAAGGTGAACTTGGTCTTTGAAAGCATGAGGGTAGCAAGTACATAAAGGAGGTGCCATGTTTGAGAATCATTTTAGAAGGTCAAGCACCTTGTAAAAAATCAATAAACTAATATATTCTAGAAATTCCTTGTAATTGTTTGCTAATTCTGCCATAACAGGGAACTGCAGACCAGACGGCTTGACACCAGAAATAGCTCTGGAAGCCAGAGGACAGAGGTAAAGGCTTAAGCAGGGGTGGTTAACTTTGAGGCCTCTTTCTTTACTTGTGGATGACCCTCTTTGGGTGTCTACACATGGTCCTTCTCTATCTGTCTGTATCCTGATTTCCTCCTCTTAAAAGGTCACTAATTACATAGGATCAGCAGTCATATGGACTCATTGTATATTAATTACTTCTTTAAAGGCCCTCTTCTGTAAACACAGTGATATTCTAAGGTGCTAGTGTTACATTCTGAGGGGATTACTGTTTCTGCACCCAGTGCACGGTGCCTCTCCATTCGCCTCCACAACCTGGTATGAAAATGTGCTGTCAAATGGGCATCCTGGGTTAGAGCTGCTGGGTGAGATCTTCTAGCACAACTCACATATTTCCATCATAATAAAAAAAAATTAAAAAGGGCCAAATAAAAACATAAACAAAAGCTTTTATGTTCATGCATTTCTAAAATAGCAAGTCCTTTTTCTGAGAGGTTGGGGTCAAGTCAGGTACACACAGAGGGATGGGAGAGCTCTTGGCTTGAGAAACGCTCACCAGCAGCCACACAGGGCCAGCTGGGCAGGCTGATTATTCCCTGGGATTTAGCTGTACTCTTACAGAGCTAACCTCAAAGAAAAACAATTTTTGCTAACACTACTGTAAAATCTCTCTCTCTCTCTCTCTCTCTCTCATACACACACACACACACACACACACACACACACACACCCATATACACTATCAGGAACTACCTCCTTGTCTCTGACTAAATTTACCAGTAGGTGCCTGACTGCATTACCATGTTTGTAGGTCCTGAGGTAGCAACAGCAGATAATCAATATTTTAGGTGTAATCTCAAATCCTGTGCTATTTTCCAAAAGCGCATTAGCCTTGAAGGTTTGCATTAGGCGGTATAAAGTTTCTTTTGATTTGTCAGTCACTCTCACCCCTAGGTCTCTGCTGCCTTTCTGCTTCCGATGTTTCTCCCACCTGCAAGGCCTGGACAATGCTATGTCATGCTATAAAGAAAAATAAAGTACTTTGCAGCTTTCCAAATTGTCCCTTCTGGGAGCCTATTTATCAGAAGGTGCAATACAAAAGAGAGGAAGTGCTGTAGGTGGATATTATAAATTCCATTGGGGTTTCAGAAGTTGAACCATCTATTTTATTCTAGCAGGAGATGTTTTCTATATATCTGCTGATTGCACATTCATTCTTTAATCTTTATACATGAAAAGCTAAAAGCAGAAAGCCCCGGACTAAAATTTTCTCTGTAAATTGTTGAACATTTGCAACAGATATAGAAAATCACAGTGTGAACGCTGTTAAAGCTGTGAAAAAATAAATTGGAGACACCACAGGAAATGAAGGTTTTACATAAGGACAAGGAGCCAGCCAGAGTTTTCAAGTCCATTTTGTAATAAAGGAAATTATGATCCACAGAAAGCCCACTTTGGGAAATTTACATTTTGATGGATAATATGCTTATAACAATTAGTATGAAATGTTTCTGCTTTACCTATGACATGTTTCTAATAGATAGTCCACATGCGTCTTTAGCAGAATATAACTGCTAATATTTGAAGTGCAGGTAATTCCTCGGTTCTCATTTAAAATACCATAATGCTCTCCTTGCTTCAGGCAGGCAAAAATAAAATCTCAATTAAAATAAAAGCAGGCATGGTTCCAGTTAAGCAATGATCATTTAGAGAATTAATGCAATAAAGCTTGTTCCATAAAGTACACAGTCAGCGTGGGGTGGGAGCAATAATGCCAGATTGAGACTTCTGTCCCCCGCTTACAGAATTGGCTTTTCTCTTTCACCAGGTTGTTTGATCTTGCGCATTTGACTTAACCTCAATGGACAGTGGCTTCCTCATCAATGAAAACCGAAACGGTTGTTAGTATCATCTTGCTGGCCGCATCCAGCTTTGGAACCTGGGCCCCATGATGTTAGCAATCTGTAGAAACCCTTGTAATGCCGAGAGAAAAAGTATTCAAAGGAGCGTGTTTTTGCTATAATCTAAACTCAGGAAAATAACAAAAACATAACAGTGACCAGCTATGGAGGTCACAAACTGCTAGCTTTGGTTTTTAGCACTTTGCTAGCCGCATGGCATATTAATTAAAACTAAATAACACTTTAGCTGCAATACCCTGCTTTCTCTCTTGTCCTCCAGCCTGATCTAGTCACTTGTGTTGTCTACCAGACCACCTTGGGGATCTGAGTTGATGGTCTGAATCCCATATTCATTCATTCATTCTAAACCAATTTTGTGTTGCATTTCAATGCTCTATCAAGCACTGTTCTATATATTTAGGGTTATAAATAAAATATTGCAAATTATATTATCTTTTTTATATATTATAAATTATCGTAAATGATAAATAAATTATATAGACTATTACAGAAGCTTCAACAACATGGATTTGAATTGCAAGTGTCACTATACTCAGATTTCCTCATAAGCAGACAATGCAAAGTTATAGTACCTATAAATACATCAGATTAGTATAAATGGATTTTCACTTCCTTAACATTTTCTTTTTCCTAGCTTACCTTTTTGTAAGAATACAGTATGGAAGATGAAGAGCATACAAAACATGAATTAATTGGCCGTGGATAATGTCAGTGAGTCTGGTCAACAGCAGGCTATTAGTAAGTTAAGTTTTGGGGAAGTCAAACAGGCACATTTTTTAACGTGCAGAAATGGGTTGCCCCTAACCCCTCTGTTGCTCAGGGGTCAATGTAGACAAAAACTAGTTGGGTTATTTACTATATAGTATATTCACATCTTGTTTGGAAGTAGAACTAGTCAGATAAAACTTTTTCAGGGCTTCTAAAAAGTGACATTAGATGGCATGACATTGCACTAACATCCCATTGCCTCAGAAAGTGCAGCCTATGTCGAGATCATTATAAATTTTTATCCAGCATCTGAGCTTTATAAATTACTTCTACTCTAACCCCCTCCTCCTGTGGTAAAGATTTCACTCCTTCCATATCCTGGAGGTTTATGAAAGTTTTACCGCATTGGCAATGAACAAAAATTCTTAGACAATGGGCCTCCCTGGTGGTGCAGGGTTTGAGCATAGTGCTGTGAAGCTGTCCGTGGCCTTTGCGGTGCGAGTTTGATTCCCTGCTGGCTGGGGAGCAACCCTCATGGCACGGCGGACCTCTCCTGCCTCACCCGCTGCTCCCCTCAGCAGTGAATTTTGGTACATCTGCCTGTTCTGCTCCCCACTCTCTCTGGTGAATCTTCTCACCCCCATGACTCTGGCCTGTACCCCACTTCTTAAAAAAAAATTTGGACAAAAGAAATTGGATCCTTCTGCTATATGTTCTAGAGTTAGAGTTGTCTTATTCCATTTCTTCTTCATGCACACACGTATTTTTTATCCAGGTCTTGTTTCAACCCTCTGCCAAATTCTTAGTGTGAAAGTTATGTAAAAGTTTCAAGTATCAACAAAAATGTCCAATAAATACTTGACTTTTTATAATCAACTGTTTATCTTTGGGGGTTGGGAGAAGGATGGGAAGAAGCAGATTAAATCAAGCACTTACATAATAGCTCTCCTACATAATAGGAAAAGAATGAATGTAATCATGAAACCAACTGCCCCCCAACATGAGGAGACAGAGAAGATATTCAAAACTAGTGGAAATTGTTAACAGATTTTCCTATGATCTCATGGCCAAAAGAAAAGTTAAACTTTGTTCTTTTTTGTGGATGTTGTTTGTTTAACTACTGTTTTGTTTGGTTGGAAATGTAAGCAATTTCTTAATTTTTTTTTTTTTTTTTTCCTACAGTGGTCTTACACTTGCCTGCCATGGAGCTTTCTACATGCCAGGTTTTCTTACGCAGCTTTCAAATTAGGCAAACTTCTCCAGGAAATTTACCAATTTCACACTGTTTCTGGGTTCATTCCATTCAATTTAACTCATGATAAGGAGAGACCCTTTCTCTGCCATCTAGAGCTATCAAGTCCCATTTATTCATACCTCTTTTCTCTTAACCACTAATGAACATTCGTCAACTTGAGGCCAATATTTTACTTAAAGGTAATAGAGGTGGAAGCCTTTCCTGCATAGTATTGCCAAGGAATCTCCTCAAATAACCATCTCTTTAACTATCTAAAACTATTGAAAGTTTTCAATTTTAATAATCATAGAAAGGGTAGGCAAGAGACTGTCAAGCATTAGTTCTCTAATTATCACCCACAGACCTTGTTGATATGACAAACATTTGAGTTTATTGCTTACCACAGTAAAGGACACCACCTCTACAGAGTTCTGGTGTATCTTAGAAGTGGAAGGTAAGATCACAATATGTTTTTTTTAGAATTGGAGGTTTTCTTGATCCAGTCAGAAGATGTGGTATATATGCACAATAGAATATTACTCAGGAATCAAAAAAGATAAATTCATGCCATTTGCAGCAAAATGAATGTAGTTAGAAGGGATTATGCTCAGTGAAATAAGCCAAAAAGAAAAAGAAAATTACTGGTGGTTTCACTTATAGGAGGAACATAGAGGATCCAAATAAGGGATCAGGGAAAAAAAAGTAATTATAATAGAGTGAAAATCAAAATCAACAAGCAGCTATAAACCACAGACATTCTGCAGGGGGGGAGAAGGGAGTAGGATCAAAACAGGGGTTGGACGAGCACTAGGGACTATGGTGATGGTTCACAGGTGAATGGGTGGTGGAAATTTCACTGGGACAATAACTAAAATGAGAAAGCAAACATTGTAAAAAGAAATGAAGAATGATGTAAAAAAGAATATAAAAAATAAAATTACTAAAATTAAAAAAAAATACTGTAACAGCTAACTGCTGAAAATAAAAATGACAGCAATGTAAAAAAATAGAATTGGAGATTTTTATTAAATTTTATCTTTCAGAGGCAAGGATTACGATCAAACAGTTTAGGATTGGAGTGTAGGGGAGGGAAAAACTTTTCTTCTGTTCTCTTACATTCAGTGATTGAAGCCTGTGAATTAAACTGACAAAATGCAGATTAACAGGAGGAAAAGGTTGATTTGATTGCACATGAAAACCAGGAAAAGAAGTAGCTGTCTCACTAAATGGTTTGAATTTAAGGCTTATGAACCCAAGTTAGTAGGAAAAGGGAGAGAGGAGAGAAGACTTCTTTGGGAAGAACAATTAGCTTATTTAGGGAAAACATATAGGCTTTTAGGAGAATGATTCATAGATAAGAAATCTTATCTTGCATCTCTATCATCTCAGGAGTGTTTCATTCTCCTTTAAGGCTATAATATCCAATCACACAAGGTACTGCCAGAAGGTTTCATTCACATTCCTCCTTCTGGGAATACATTTGCCCCAAAGAAGGAATTTTTAGAAGGCTTACATTCCAGCACTTGCTGCTTAGAGTTACAAAAGGAAAACACAGCTTCCATTTTTTCTGAGTCTGTTGATTCTCAATTATCAGTCAAAATTATCCTGTGCCAAACAGGTATATTTGGGGTGGCATATTCTGATTTTCTTCAAATTGAAACAGTGAGTCAAGAATCTATGAGGTAGAGAATTCAAAACCCTTGGAACTTTGTAAACTGTTAATGTTTTCCATTAAAGATGACTCTTATAGGAAAGTTCCTATAATGAACAATCTAATGAACAATATAAAGTTCCTATAATGAACAACTATCTGCCTATTCAAGAGTTTCATGGAATAGGAAATTCAACCTATTAATGACAAAAAAAAAGTAAGGTCCTTTTAATATACAAAGTAAGCACTCTGGGGTTTCTGTGTGTGTATGTGTAGCTGAATTGCAAGTGTCATTTCTTCTCAAATTTGTAAACATAAGTGCATAAAATGTCATAACTACCTATTATTATATATTGATTTTGTTAGGGGGAAATGATGTCCTGAGCTAATCCCATACAGGCTTTGTGGACCCCACTCCCACTCCAGACTAAAGTCATCAAGACATTGGGAAAGACAAATCCCGTCACCACCAAAGGGAGGGTGGCTGGGACCTGAGGGTGGAGTTGGGCAGCCAGGTTGGATATAAAAACCAAAACACGTGGGCCTTGGGCTGGCTCGCTGTCGCTCACCTCTTGGCTTCACCACTCCTGGCTCGCGGCCAGCTCTCAGAGCGCCATTTGGGATTCCAGATCTGCGGATCGGGTAGGACACATTTAAAACTTTGTCTCCCACTTTTCTCCCTGAGCTGTACATTTCCTCATTATTTCCCCTTTCCTTGTAAATAAACCTTTTATTAACCTTTTGCGTGTGCCTGCAGTAGAGCATTGATAAGTTCTTTTAAGCGCGCAGGTGAGGACCCACAGTTAGGTACCCCGTTTTGTATCGGGGCTGCTCTACAAAAATTTGAAAATGTTTAAAAACAATGAGCTTGTATTCGAGATTTTTGCTAATTGGTCCTAGTAGTATCAAACTTGTACATTACTCTTCTTCATATTTTTCTGCCAAACTGGAATAGTCGAGTCCCCATCAGTTTTCTACCTTTCATTTTAAATTATCTTTTCCCAAGGTGTAAAACACTTTTTCACTATTGCATATACAACAAATTATCTACACACACAAAAATTATCATTCAACAAGTATGGAGAAAGCTAAGTTAAATTAAGTCGAATGTTGTTCCTTACTAAAGGAATTCTCAGAGCCTTTTGTGATTTTTGTTAGGTAAGGATATTGTATGATATAGTCACCAAATTTATTTAACCATGGAATTTTTTTTTTGAAGAAAGTGTCATAGGACTAATACACTAAGAAATATACTTGAGGAAACAACACTCAAAAGTCCTCCATCTTGAATAGGAGACTGACTGAAATTCAAAAGGATTTCATCATAAAAACTAGTTTTTATTTCTAATTTTAAGTATTGCATTCAAAAGTAATATTGGGGGGAAATACTCATTTTTCTATCTAATGACTATTATTGATATTCTAGAAGGAGCATGAAGAGAACAAACAGAGAGGTCTAGGTGTTCCATGAGGCTCTCAACAAGTGACTAATGGCTACCATGAGAATATATACAACTGGGAGTAAGTGACTACTGTGTAAATGAATACTGAGCTTGCATGAATAACAACGACCTCAGCAGCCATCATATCAAAATAAATTGTATGTCTTCGTAGAAAGCATGTTCACAACAGCAAACAAGTGTCAAACAAATATCTACCATTCCTCTTCCTCTTTACTTCAAGTCTTTAAAAAAATTGCCTTTCTTCCTTCACTAAAAAAATCATTAGGCAGACTTGAATAATGAGGTCACCAGAGTAAGCAGACTTGAGTTTGGACTCAGGCCAACATGGGGGAAAATGAGGAAAGAGAATAACATAAAGGAAGGGCAGACCACAGGCTAAAAGTAGTGATTTCAAATACTGGGAGCCAGGCTTCTCTCAGTTGGAAAAAAAAAGGTACAAATGTAAAAGGAAATAAAATTAACCTTATGGTGTCTTCTTGGAATTGAAGGCATCTATGTAAATACAAGATTTTTATTATCTAGATAGAAAATGTAAAATAAATACAAATATTTACATATGCATATATATTTGTACATAAAAACTAACTTTTTCCAATGAAAGGGTGAGGGAGGAGTGAAACCAGTAGCCCCATTCTAGGTTTTCCAAAACCACTCAAAAAGTGCCAGAGCTCCTTGTAAAAATGGATGGGTTTTTTTTAAAAATTATTTATGCATACAAGAACTGGGGCACAGGCCAGAGGTGTGTGGGGGGGGAATAAGAGGATTCACCAGAGACAGAGTGGGGAACAGGACAGGGAGATTGACTGAATACACTGTTGAGAGGAACAGTGGGTGAGTCAGGAGAGGTCTGCTGCGCCATGTGGGTAGCCCCCTGGCCAGGGATCGAACTCGTGCAGCAGTGGCTGCAAACAGCTTCATAGGTTGCATCTTAACCCCTTGCACCACCAGGGAGGCCCCCCAAAATGGATGATTATTGCAGCACAGATGACTGTGGCAGAAGAGTCTGCAATTCTATGTGGTACCAGGAAGTAAGGAAGTACTCAAAGAATAAAGACATAGAAGCAAACTTGAAGGAACTACTACTGGTCAAACCTGAGGAAAACTGACAACCCAAATGCCCAAAAATAGATGACTGGATCAAGAAGATGTGGTACATATATACCATGGAATATTACTCAGCATTCAAAAAAGATAAACACATGCAATTTGCAGCAACATGGATGGCACTGGAAGGGATCAGGCTCAGTGAGATAAGCCAGAAAGAAAAAGAAAAATACCGGATGGTCTCACTCATAGGAATCTAGAGAACTTAAATAAGGGACCAGGAAAATGAGTAACTATAAGAAAGTGAAACTCAAAATCAACAAAAAACTATGAACCAGAGACACTCTGTGGGGGGGGGGTGGGGGCGGGAGGGGAGGGATTGGGGTCAAAATAAGGGGGTTGCAATTGTATGGGGAATATAAAAATAAAATTTATTATAAAATAAATAAATAAATAAATATAAATAAATAAATCTTTAAAAAATAAATGATAATAGAAATGGATTCAAATGCACTGAATAATAGGATAGTTTAGGGAAAAATCTGTGTGTCACTATGGTATAAACAAAAAGATATAAAAATAAGAACGCCATTCCTTATGACAGAAAGTTACCGCTTAAAATAACAAATATAAATTAAAAAGGGAATAATGGATTTAAAAATCACCTTTTGGCAACAATTGTAGTAATAATTAACTCAGGTAGGAAATAACAATGGACTTGTTGGGGGAAAAGGACATCTGGACCCCAATCCCACACAGACAAAAGAGGCCCAAGACACCAAGGACTTCAAATCCCATAATGTCATCACCACCGAAGGGAGGGTTGCTCGGAACTGAGGGTGGAGTTAAGCAGCCAGGTTTGGTATATAACCAGACATGTGGGCCTTGGGGGTCCTTGGTTTTTCGCTGGCTTACAGCATGCTATTGGGGTTCCAGCTCAGCACAACTGGTAGGATGCATTCACCAATTTATCTCTCTTTCTCCCTGAGTTATTCCTTTCTTCACTTCACCTTTTGGTAAATAAATCCCTTATCTACCTTTTTGTGTGTGCCTGCAGTTGAGTCTCATTATAAATCCCTGTTAAGCACGTGGGTGAGGACCCACTATCTGGCCAACCCATTTCACATTGGGGTTGCCCCGTAACAGTTTTAGAACCAGTGAGTGAACATGGAGTAAGGAACAGAATGAGAACATGTTCTCAAAGTATCTGTCCACAAAATGTTCATTAAGCTATATTTTTTAAGAGTAACTTAGAGACGGAAAACTTGGCAGACACTATGTAAATTGAATGATAAATATGAACATCACCACTAGTGGGGAAAACATAGCAGATATCATGTGCCACCCAAAAGGATGTAACTAAAAGACCCCACATCTGCGGTAATCTAGCCAAAAACATGCTACCAGGATCTCATCATGAGTAAACATCAGACAATCCCAAATTCAGGGGGTATTGTGATAGGGAGAAGAGGAAATTTCCCCCAAACTCTCTGCTTCTTCTAAGGGTACTTGAATAATCAAATTAACAACAGACAGTTAGTTTACTGGGGGAGGGAAAAAAATAAATTTAGGTACCTACAGAGAATCCACATACACATGTAGATTCCAAAGCCAGTGGGGTAAATCGGGGGTATATCTCCCATAGCTAAGGAATAGGGCCTGGGGCTTTGAGGAGCAAGGAGAGGAACTCAGATTGTAACAGGGTGATCCCCAGGAAAGCGGAAGGTTCCAGGTTCCCTGCCCCACCCAAGGGAGGGTGGAGCTAAAGAGAAGAGAAAAAGCTGGAGAAGAGACTGAGGAAGGAGGGAAGCAGGATGGAGAGGCAAAAGGAGACCTGGAGGAGGCGCATGGAGCAGAGAGACGTGAAGAAACTGTGCTTGCATCTTGGTTGTGGACTGGGTGACACAGATGTGGGTGAGAGACCCGTGGGGAGGTGACAATGGTGGTTTTTATCTTGATTTTGATTTTGCTCTTTTCCTCCCAAACTTGGCTGGTTATTTTTGATCCTTTTCTGTGGGTCCCCACTGAAAGGTGCTTTAGGCTTGTGGCAGGCTTTTGGGCCTTGCTCTGGGTTAATCCCATTTGGGTGGACTTGCACCCACGAGGGAATGGATATCTTTGGGTGCTTGATTTAGAAACTATATTCTTTGCCTTTCCTGTGTTATTTACTAATTGTATTAAAGTTTCTTTTCATTAAAGTCTCATATGTGGGCCTCCCCGGTGGCTCAGTGTGTTGAGCACAGTGCTATGAAGCTGTCCGCAGCCTTGGCAGCGTGGGTTCGATACCCGGCCGGCCAAGGAGATATCCACATGGCACAGCAGACCTCGCCTGTCTTGTCCCCGGCTTCCCTCAGCAGTGCTTTTGGTCTGTCTGCCTGTTCTGCTCCCCACACTGTCTCTGGTGAATCCTCTCACCCTCCTGCACTTCTGGCCTGTACCCCAGCTCTTGTATAAATAAATATTTAAAAATAAATAAATAAAGTCTCATATGTTGCGTGTTGATGCGGCAGATAGCAGAACCTATTTAGAGCAGGCAGGTTTGCGGGGTCTGGGGTGACCCTCTCTCTGCCCTGTAACAACATGATGAAGAGACTGTAAGTCACATGAAGAAGACCAGATGCTCTGGATGAGATAGCTGTCCTGTCACAAAGTTAGGTTTCTCAGGTGGAAAGGTTATATCTGGTAATAATGCTAATTTTGGGTATGACCCCCAAATCTCAGGAGTGGGAAAAGTTCTCGTGAGCCTACAGGGCTTCCGCTGACCTCAGCTTGAAATAATCCACATGCAAAGTGATATGTCTTGGGGAGAGCCGACCTGAACATTTTGTTAAGGAGTTTGTCCTTCAGTTCCATAGAGTGACCGAGAATTTTCAAAAGTGTTGTCACAAAATGTCAGAGAATGACCGAAGAGCTGTTCCAGATCAAAGAAAGTAAAGAGAGGCGACAACTTGGAATGGCCTGGGATATAAAACAGGATCCTTTACAACAAGCTTTGCTGGAACAACTGGCAAATTGGATTCTGGTCTAGGAGAGCAGGGTATCCAGGGGTTCTGTGTGTTATGCCTGTACCTTTTCTGTCATTCTGAAACATGTTACTTTTCTCCTTTTGGACTGACTGTTTATGTGTTCCTCTTTCCAGTCCATCAGCTGTTTGACTTCAGGATCCACAGTTGGGTGAGTTTGCCTGGGGCATTGTAAACCCTCATAAATGTCAGTGGAGGCCAGGAGGCGAGGGGGGGAAGCTAGCCAAGAGGAGACATGTTACCTCCTCTGCCAGACAGTGCAGTTGGGCTAGGTTCCTAGATGACGCTGGGCTGGATAATGATTGTGGAAAATTCTATCCTTGCTTCACTTAAAGTGTCTCTGGAGGAAAGAAAAATCATTGAAGTGTGTTTTTGGACCAGCTTGTCATTAAGCTGGAAAAAGCTATTTTGTTGCCTTAATTAGTTTTATTGTTTTGACATTTTAGCTTTTTAAAGGCTTTGTGCTGGAATTCAAGTACAGTATTTCATTGCCATGGAGTCTATTTTAATGAATGATTATTATACAAATGAACCTGCTAATAGGATTCTTTTTTCCAGAAAACAAACAAAATCCACATAGAAATGCTCAAGGGCCCCCATTTATAGTAAATCTCCATGTTGCTGACTTTCTTAAAAACAAAACCAGAAAAGGTACTCAGGTCTGCTGCAACAATGGAAATGGAAGTTATAATAAATTGACACATTAGTGATGAAAAGGATTTAATAATGAGACCTTCTCCACCTTATTTTTTTTCTTGGATTGGAAAAATAGTAACAGTGTGCATTAGCCTAGGATCCTCAGTTCACTCCGAGCAATCTTTTAAGATTAATTCTTCACTTTCTATCTTAAAATCTAGCCTTTTTTGTGTGTGTGATGGCTCTGTTTTCAGTAGCTGTGCTGGGAATAGGCTGCCAACCATATAAAACCGATCTTGCTCCTGGAAGACGCGCCCCACCCATTTGCCCATAAACAATGATAGCATTTGTTGAGCTAAGCCTCCCTGGACTTCATTGAACGTGGCATTACCACTTCCTAGGGGATGCTGTGCCATATTACCCAGCAGGCTTCCAGTTACAAGAGCATGGTAAACAATTAGACCTCATTTACATTTTACAATTAGGTTTCACTTACATTTTACTGTGATTTTTACACGCATCAAAGGCTTTATTTCACATCTTTACTAAATCCACAAACCGTGAATTTAAGCATCCCATATTTTTGACATGTTATTCCACATGCTAAATGTCGGTCGTCTACATTTGGTTGAACAAAGGCTAAGAATTATACAAGAGTGTGCCCAAATTGAAATGAAATGACTCTGAAATCTAAAAGCTAAGCTAAATCATTTACAGCAGCTTCGTAAAAGCCTGAGAGATGAAATGCAAATTTCTTCTGGTGTTAAATAAAAGATGTTTAACTCATGTCATGTACTCTAAAGGTTCCCCTGGATAGATTTCTGAAGGTCTGTCAGTTTATTAGGGCACAGATGATATCCATCAATTGGAAATCAATACTTACTGCTGGGCTCTAATTATAAATTATTGGGAAAATGCAGGTGGTAAATAGGCAGGGCCTTTCTTGCTAATAGTTTGAAATAAAATGGTTTGATTTCCAGCTTTTTGAGTTGAGAAATTTTTGTTCTTCTGTATTTGCTTTTAATCCTAAAATGTTTTAGGTTTTTTTTTTTTTTTTTGGCAAGGTTTGGTTGCTAGAGGAACAGTTTTTCTCTATGGATAGTTAGTTGCATTTTTAAATGCTGGAAAACAGTGCTCAACAAATTCAATAGGATGATGTTCATAGGGAAATAACCCACATTTACATTTTATGGGTACAAATAGGAAGGAGATTTTTCTGTCTCTTTCATGGTCACTTGATTCCCAAATACACAATAGTGTGCATGCATTCGCCTTTGAAAACATTTTCTATGTAGAATTTCAATTGCTTTTCTTTTTCCAAGTCCCTCCTCCTGCATTTATGCCTATATAATAAAGCATGCCTCCTTCCTTATGTAAAAGTATATAAAAGAATTTTACACTCAGCAAAATAAGCTGAAACTTCACATAGAGAAAAGAAGTTCTTTCTTCTACCGGGCTGTCTCGTTTGTGCACTAAATCCTGCCACTAATGTTATTTACAAGGTAGTTATTCAAAAACTTGGCTTTGTTTGCCTCATCAGCAAAGAAGAATCCCATGTCCAGGACTTCATTCTTTATAGGCAGCATTTGCATTAGATCCTGAGAGCGCTCCCTGGTTACCTGCTATTGATTCATTTGTGCCTTCAGGCCAGTATTTAGTTGGTGACCATCTACCACACACCAGACACAAATATGACAGCCACTGTCCTTATGGAACCCAGACAGCAGCAGTGAAACATGACAACAAAGAGTGGCAAGGAGAGGCAAAGAGGCATTTGGGGAGTGCCACAAGGGATGTTATACTGGAAGCATGACATTGGGGGAGAGTCTAGTTTTTCCACTATGTAAGCTGTAAAAAATCAAGCAAGGTAGGAAAGTCTAGAGCTTACTCTCCAAGATTCCTGCTAGGCAAATAAGAAGAGGTGAGGCGAAAACAAAAATAGTAGATAAATTAAACACAGAAATCAGAGATCATCGGGCAGCCATGCACCCATTCAGGAGAGCTGGGGAAACAAGCCTACACTTGACCAAGCTCCACACTACTGCAGTGAGCAGCCTGTGGTCAGGCCTGATGAAGAATATTTGCAAATACAAGCCAGTAACCTGGAAACCTCCCTTTTATTTTTGGCAAAGACTTCAAAGAAGACCAAAATCCTCAAGAAGGCATTAATAATTGATGGTTAGTTCATATGCAAATGTTAATTCTACTCACAGAGTCAAATATAGAGATGTTCCAAGTGCACAAAATAAAAATATCAGAACAGTTTGGATTATTTCGGATCATCGATTGATAACTCTGACCAATTGCGTAAACATTTTATCACACAATATAAAATATGCACACACACGCATACAGAGATACAGGCATGACACACACACGCACATGAAAACACATTCAGATGCAGACACACAAAACACAGAGTATTTAAAAATATCCTATTTATAGCATAACTAAAACTTACACACTCTGGGGTCTAATTTCAACATACTTTTCCATACATTTCCATTAATCTTTACCAACTTCCTTCTGAGTGAAAATTCAAACATAGTGCTGGCAGGGTGTGAAAAACATCATCCTCACCACTCGGAGTTCTCCTTGGTCTAAACAAGTAATCAAAACAGCTTCAGATGGACTAGGAAATACGATGAATTTAATAACATTCATATGTAGAATTCACATGCTTCTAAATTCTGAAGAATGACAGAGTGGACAAGGAATATTTATCCTGCGTTTTAGGACCTAGAGCAACAAGGACAGAAAGGGGAAGACTTCACATGACAGGAGCGCATGATAACATTCTTGACAGCGAGGACATGTTGACTGACAAGCCGACAACAGATCATATCCCCAAACTATAGTGTCCGAAGTCATAAAAGGAGAGAAGTGATGGCTTCTTCTATTAGGAAAGGGCAGAGGCCCAGGGTATATCATCGTTCCTTCAGCCAGGGAAGGGTGATGGACTTGGCAAGAGAAGCTTCCCCTAGCCTTCAGGACCCTTACTGCCGTCCTGCCAAGCAATCAGCATTCTTCAAGTGATGGCAAAAGATCTCAGGCTCCAGGCTGTTGACTGCTATCTAATTTCCCTAACAATGTTCATCATAGACAAGAGGCCTAATGCAGGCCTACTGAGAAAAGTCTATGTGACCCTTTTGGGGGGACTGACCCTACACTGCCTACAACCCCAAAGTTCATGTTGCTCTCCTACTCCACTGTGCTCCTATCTGCTCTCATATTGGGTGATGCTTTACTCAATAGGAACTTAACTAAAAAGCAAACCAAGAAGGAAGTAAAGGTTAAAGGTATAGGGAAGGGAATGCTAAAATAGGAAACACAATGATCTAAAAACCCAAACCACAAAGTTCCTTAGGAACCATTTTAGAATTGTTTATTCTAGGACTAATTCTCCAGTGAGAGGCTCATGTAAGTCATCAGTGGCTAAATGCACCTTTCCTGTCACCCATCTGCTAAAGCAGGGGAAGGGATGCACCCCCCTCAAAGTCCTTCTATGAAAGTTCCAAAGCAAGTTCCTCAACAATAAGTTAGGATTTTGTCTTTTGTGCAAAAATGTGGTGGAAAGACATGGAATAAGAACACTTGAGCATCCACCCCAGACCCATCCCAGAGGCTGTGAAGTAATGAATCTTCATATGTGGGTCTCAGTTTCCTCCTATTTAACAATGTTGATTCACCTTGGTATTTTGTATGGGTGTGCAAGTGTGTGGACATCAAAATAAAATAATAGCAGGTGTACTTGGTAGAGGAGAACAAAAATATCTTTTTTTCCTTCTCATCTTTCGTTCTCTAGCTGAGGCTCTATAAATTAGACTGACAAAGGACAGATTTAGGAGAATAAAAAATAAATTGCATTTATA
The DNA here is from genome assembly GCF_964194135.1 of Talpa europaea. Taxonomy (NCBI): domain Eukaryota; kingdom Metazoa; phylum Chordata; class Mammalia; order Eulipotyphla; family Talpidae; genus Talpa; species Talpa europaea. Next base: position 20,788,310 of record NC_140080.1, read on the forward strand.
AGCAAATGCACTAAATATAAACCTAGGACTATCCGGGGACAAATAAACTAAACTTGGTCTTACATAGCTAAAACTGGGCTTATATAGCCTTCTAATGAGAACAAACAAACTAAAGACAATAAATTTTTAGGAAAAACACAAGGTAAGAGGACTTTGAGCTTCTAGGGACAGAAAACTGTGGGAAGGCAAATACATCGGGAAGTGCAATGGTAGATGAGAACTAGTCTCAGCAGGTTTGTTATGTAGGTGCTTCTGGCGCTATCTGTGGGCAGATAAACGTGTAGAGTGGCCTATGGTGATGTACTTCTATCTGTGCTAGAAGCGAATGGGGGGACACCTTTGCAAATTTCTGACCTGCTTTTAGGTAAACAGAGGGAGAACAGAGAGCTTTTCCTCTACGTGCTTCTTTTCAATGCCTTCAACTCAAAATACTCCTTATGCCCAAGTGACTTCTTTTGGGGTGTTCTATTTTGCTGTCCTTCAAATTTATTGGCTGTGAGGTACTATAAAAATGTAAACAGTTTTTATTGCTACCTCAATCCTATTATCATCGCAAGGCAAAAACAGTTCCTGAAAGAGATGAGCAGAGACTTACCCTGTGCAGACTTATATTAAAAATGTTTACACTATGCTCAGGTTATTTCTTTCATCTACAATATACAGTACCTTTTCCTGACACACCAGTGAAGCATACCCTTGCAAAGTTCATTTAATCAAAGAGTTTGAGGGCTACAGCAATTTTGTAAAGTCGAGAAGTACTTTTTAAAACATACCCAATACTGTTAAAATACAGCTTTTATAGGTTTACCTGAATAAGGATCACACTTACAATAGGTAGGTTGCAGAATCTGCTTTCTGCTTACTCATCCTTTTTTTCTTTCTTCCACAAGAACCACGATTTGTGTTTCCTCACATACTTGCTCATAAGAATAATTATCCCCCACCCCCATCAGATACTCCAGCTTACAAACTGGATATGGTGGCAGTTTTGTTCCATCTGGTATATAAGCAACAGACTTGGCAAATGCAAGTTTTGCAGTATTCAGTGGTGAGAAAGACAATTTTGTGGAGTCAGAAATGGATTACAGTAGATTCAGCTGCCATGTCAAATCAGATAGAAAGTCTATCATTGTTTGTGATCTGATGAGGACAGAGGAGTCAGCATTGTGGTATTACATTCTCCAGTTGAAATCAAGTGATAGAAATTGATAACTTTCCCCAGGTATTTATCTAACTGGGGTAGTGTCTATGGAAAGAGTCACTCACCCTTCAGGTGTTGCATTTCTACAACGTCTGAAGCAATGACTCTCCAGTCACGGTACCCCCAGCTCCACAAGGCTTGACACAGACCTTCTGACCCATATGTGTGGTGGATGAAGCTGGATCAAAAAGGATTTTTTCAAATTGTGTAATGTGTATCTGATATCCTCACAGTGAATTGTGCGGCTAAACTGAGAAATAAGGTCAAACATTCTCCCTTAGAGGGCTCCATCTTTAGACAATATTGCCTATATTACTTCAACGGATCTTTACATTCCCCCCAAATAAGAGCATAACTTTGAAAAAGTCTTTATGATCTATCATTTTTAAAAAAAGTCAGAAATGTGAACAAGGGTATTAATTCAATCACCTCCGTCACAGATTCAATAATAATAAAAAATAAAATGCAAATGTCCAACCATGTAGAAATGGATAAATGCAAAGTGGCTTATAAATATAAGCCACTTATAAATGCAAAGTGGCTTGAAATAGGGCCTCCCTGGTGGCCTAGGGGTTAAGTCTTAGCACTATCACCTCTACAGCTTGAGTTCGATCCCCAGCCCGGGAGCTGACCCACATGGCACAGCAGATATTTCTTGTCTTGTCTGCTGCGCCCCTCAGCTTCAGACGTTGTAGAAATGCAACACCTGAAGGGTGAGTGACTCTTTCCATAGACACTACCCCAGTTAGATAAATGATACTTGGGGAAAGTTATCAATTTCTATCACTTGATTTCAACTGGAGCATGTAATACCACAATGTTGACTCCTCTGTTTCAGTAAATCTGCCTATTCTGCTCCCCACTGTGTCTCTGTTGAATCCTCTCAACCCCTGCACCTCTGGATGACAACCCAGGTTTCCTATGCAAAAATAAATAATTTTTTTAAATAAATATGTTTAAACATAAGGGTGACATTAAAAACATTTACAATTAGTTTTTAATGTTAAAAAGCAGCTCATTAAGTTAAACAAGTCAGAGTATAAATTTTTCTATTACAAGCTTCAGTTATGGGAGAAAAATCTCTTATGTGTGGAATCCCACCAGAAAGAAAATACACCTCATCAAGAATAATAGAAGCAGAATTACCAGTGGTGGTTTCTTTTTCTCCATATTTCCTTTTTTTCTACCTCGACACGTATTACTTTTGTATTCAGGAAAAATAAATAAATAAAGCTAACAGTAAGTCCTTCAAACTGAGCTATCATGGTGATTGGCTGATAGGACTTTATGTATACAGATCTGTAGGCTGTTATTTATCTTTCCTTTTAAAAATACCCTTCCATGAATTTTTGAAAGGGAACATGTTCTTTGAGGTATCTCTTAAATTAAAAAAAAAATGAATAGGGCATGAACGAGAGGTATCCATTTAGACTTTTTCTAGTTTTAAGGCGTGAAAAAGAACCATTTCCTTTGCAAAATGACCCATATGCCCCGCCTCTGCCATGAATCTCTGGGCAGTGGGCTCTGCCCCAGCCCCCAGGCAGTGGACACTCCTGCTGTGCACTGACTGACTGCGCTACTCAGTGACCTGCGCGGCCTGGGAATTCCTGACCTGTTCTATTCATTTCATTAATCATCAAAACTTTGGCTATGAGACATGTTGCCATTGAAATAATTTCACCTATGGGGTTCATTTTGCTTTAATCATTAACTTCAGCTTTCAATCTCTTCCCCTTTATCCCCATCAGAAAACTTCTCAAGCCTCCAGTCTGGCATGGAGATTAGCACTGAGTCCTTTTGGTTCAATCAGCCTCTGAGCTTCATTATGATCCATGACATAATGACATGATGTGATTTGCCCCAGTGCACTCTATAGTCACTTGCTGTTGTGATTCAACAAGGCAGCAAGAATTTTCGAGTAGCCTCATTCTTGTTGGTAACACTCTTTTAAATATACCAGATTTCTCACTGATTTGTAGAAAAGTCAGTCTATATATGACTAGCTTCACTAGTCACAAACATCTGCATTTGTCTGCATGTATATTCATGCTGGCTTAAGTTGAAAATCTAAATTATTCTTTCATTTCATTGGAATTGCTTAATAAATTTTCACTACAATTTTTGACTCCACTGTGTGTGTGTGTGCGTGTGTGTGTGTGTGTGTGGGTCTTTGGAAGATGAATGCAGATAAAAACCATTTTTTAAATATTGCTGAAAGAGGTACTGGACTGCATTCCTTGCCCTCCATTAATTACTTTACACTTGTGACAACCAGAGACCGAGAATTTCTTTGTGGGAGTATTTAACGTAAAGCCACAGAATCTGACCCTAAAGTTTGGGGGTCTTTTGGTCAGCCACACGTGATGCAAGCAGATTATGCTTTAAGCCCATTCACGCTGACATTGCATCGATCCAGTTATGATTTCCATACAGGTCTGAGAAAGGTGAGTGTTTACTCAGTCTCCAAGGATGCGCTGCCTCTGAGTTAACCTTGACACCCAGCTCTAGACAGGGCAAGGGGACGCACTGATAGAGAGTGACAGTTTTGCAGGACACCAGTTCACTCTTCTCTAGCTAATTGCCTCTTATTTCCACACTGCCACTTTAAATCCAAGTCGTTTTCTTTAGTTGTTTTCTTACCTTTATTACATATTTTTGAAAAGGAGTCACTAGTCAAATACAGCCCTCAGAGTTTATAGATTGATTACTCTTCTTTTTGTAGCTCCTTGTTCTTTATTTCTCATCTTAGTCTTATAATTTAAAGTTAGATCCTTTCTGAACTGCAATCAAGAAAAAAACATGCCTAAGTCCTTTAGGCATTGGTAACCTATTTTTATTGTTGAATATGCTGGGGAACCGGTTATAGTTGTTGAGCCACAGAACTTTTTCGTAGACATTTTAGGTCACATAACATGTGGACATGTAATATCTCACTAGTGGAGGACTTCATTTTGGCCATGGATGGGTTTCCTGTGAGCCTTTCAGTCATCTAGAAAATTAGCACTTTTGTTTGCACTGGACTTATGGTGAAATATAAACTGTGTAAACGATCCCATTCACAATCTGTGCAGTGATAGAGCCAACGGTTCAGAAAAAAATAAAAGAATTTATCTTGGTTGGAGTTGGGATGCCACCCAATTGCTAAATCTTGAACCGAATTCTAAAAAAAAAAAAAAAAAAAAAAAAAAATGAGTAAATAAAGTTCTTTATGTAAATAATCTGAAAGAGTCACTAAATTAATGCAATTGAAAAGTTTTATGCAGTGAGTAGGGCCTCCCTGGTGGCCAAGAGGCTAAGTCTCAGCAGTATCACTGCTATCACAGCTCTGGCCTGAGCTTGATCCCTTGCCAGGGAACTGACCCACATGGTGCAACAGACCTCTCCTGTCTCCCCACCTGCTGCTCCCCTCAGGAATGCATTTCAGTAAACCTGCCTGTTCTGCTCCCCACTCTGTCTCTGGTGAATCCTCTTACCCCCCAACTCTGGCCTGCACCCCAGTTCTTCTATGCAAAAAAATATATAATAATAATAATAAGAAGAAAAGTTTCATGGAGTGAAATGTAATACATTTGGAATCAAGTAATACATATGATATAAGAAGTTACTAAGCTTGGAAAAGGGGAAAAACTGGTGCATTATTTGAGAACAAATCTATAAATCTGTACAGTTCACTGTTTATGAGCAGAGCTTAAGCAGTGGTCTGGAGCCAGATTACCTGGGTTCAAATCTTGTCTCTTCACTTAGTCCAAGGATTTACATAGCTGGTGAACATTTTTAACAATGAGGTTGTCATAGGTAGAATGGTACTGCTCATCGCCCCACCTCCTAGGTCTGTGCAGATTAAATTAACAGGTAAAGCACCTAGACAAATACCTAGTATGTGTCAAGTACCTAATAAATATCATTGACTATTGCATATTGGATAAAATTCCATGACTAAAACAGATCATTGGTTTTAATGTTGGTGGAAAAAATCAATTATGCAATAATTTTTATTTACAGCAAGTGGTGTTCTCAGCTTGACAAAATGGGGAAACCAGCTGATTTTTATTAATTGGATTTTCTGTTGTAAGAGACACAGTTACTTTTACATTTTCCAAAGCAAGTGAGTCACGAAGACTGCTATGAGAAAACAATGGTCTAAGTGCTATGAAATCTACAACTTAGAACTGTGCAAGGTAAGTCAACATAGCACTGAGGGAAGGAACTTGAAAATTCTCATCAGTGGACATTTCTCTCTCTCTCCTTTAGCAGACAATAGAAATAGGCTTTCATCTCTGTTTATCAAAACTGAGAAGCTACTAGCCTGTGCATCTCAAAAGGAAAGATTCTTGGGCCTCCCCCATGGCGCAGCAGTTGAGCGCTGGGTTGCAAAGCTGCCCGCAGCCTCTGCAGCACCGGTTCGATCCCTGGCCCATCCTCAGCGGCTCCCCGGCCACCAGAGGAGGGTCCCGCATGGCGCGCAGACCTCTCCTGCCGCCCGCTGCTCCCCTCAGCAGTGTACTTCAGTCCTTTTACCTGCTCTGCTCCCTGCTCTGGCTCTGGTGAGTTCTCTCGCCCTCCCGCGCTTCTGACTGTACCCAGTGCTTGTATAAATAAATAAAAATAAAAAATAAAAATCTTTAAAAAAAAAGGAAAGATTCTTTTTTGTTTTTTAAAGATTAATTAATTTATTTATTTATACAAGAACTGGGGTACAGGCCAGAGGTGCGGGAGGGTGAGAGGATTCACCAGAGATAGAGCGGGGAACAGAACAGGCAGACTGACTGAAATACACTGCTGAGGGGAGCAGCGGGTGTGACAGGAGAGCTCTGCTGCACCATGTGGGACTCTCACCGGACAGCCTGGATCAAACCTGCGCTGCACAGGCTGAGGACAGCCACAGTGCAGCGCTCAACCGTCTGTGCCACCAGGGGAGGCCCTCAAAAGGAAAGATTCCATGTGGCATCAAGGTAAGTATATGACCAAGGAAATCACTAGAAGCAACATAGAAAGGAAAACTGAGCAACTAGAGTTGTTCAACCCCAAAGCCAAGAAACATGACTACTGTAAGCATGCAATAATAAAAGGACTTTTCTTTACTAGAAAAATACTAAATAGAACATTAAGGAGAAATTCTCCAAAGTGTGATTTGCCTCTAACAAAAATTCAAGGTAACATTTAGTCACCCAGGTCACAGGTGCTCACTGACCTGTGCCAAGGGAATGTTCATCTAAAATTGTGTAACCCAAAGCCATGCACTTTAAACACAGATTACCCTTGAGAAATGATTAGTAAGGTGCATTGTCATGGGGATTTGAAGTGATCTAGGAGGCAAGAGATTACAGCCTGTAGCCATGATAGGCTGTGCATGTTTGAATCCGTGGCCTGAGTAGAGGGGCTGTTGGAAGGCAGAGAGCTCAGAGGTGACAGCTAGGTGGGTTCCAAGATGACTGTGGCAAATGCAGAGGACCCCGGGCCTCTGTGGGTCCACAGCTGTTGCTCGTAGCATCTCTCCATTCTAGGTAGAGGAACGGAAGTGGACTGCTTCAGATGCACTGTGTTATCCTGGTAAATCACCGAGGATGGGGCAGGCAATGTGACAAAAAGAAACTTGGCAGTTCAATGAGCACAAACCAGGCACAAATGAGAAGCTTAAGAAAAATGAAGTTGTTGAAGAACATTCAGTTGATTGTTAATGTAGCAGGAACAAATTTCCTCACCATCAGCTCTGGGGAGCCAAGTGTAAACTTTATTGTCTATAACTCAACTTCTCATTACTTTTTATCTTCCACTAGCCAACTGGCAGAGAACATACTATTACCAATTCAGAGCAGTCTTAGTCACTTGCAGAGTCTTTCTTCTGGAGACAAACTGGAGAATTTCTCACACTTATTCCTTTATGTCTTCTGTTTGTCTGTTTCCTCTTCAAGAGGCGCTTAGAGGAGGAACTTCCAAGACCAACTCACCAGGACAGAGGCACCCCCTCTATGATCCCTGTCCACTGTCCACACTGCCTTTAGATGAGGTATAAGACCTTCAGTGGCCTTTGGTGCTTGTGGTCTGTTTTCACAGGGATATTGCGATTGCCCCAAGGCCAAAGCTGGTGAGGACACATACTCAAACCCTTACTTATTCCAAATCTGAGACTTTCTTGGGGTCCACCTGCCTCTACACACACACACACACACACACACACACACACACACATTTTCACTCCTTTCTAAGGGAATAAGGATATTCTGTTCATTTCCTGTAGCATTCCTTCCTTATAATCTATCTGATCACATTCCTAGCAATCCTGGAATATTGCTGCAATAAATACCTCCTCTTTTAGACCTTACTATATTGAAGTTTCATCGCTATACATTGAATTAAAGGAACTTGAAAGGCTTCAACATTGCAAACACATATTTGACCAATTGCATAAACCATATGCGAGCACACACACACACATACACTCATCTCATCAATGCGTGACGTCTATAAAATCTCTGCTCCAGCACGTCCACTGACTTATTTCATGCTCAATGGCAAAGTTAGAAGGATATGATAATAGTAATCACTTACATTTACAAACATCTTTAAATTTTATGTACCAAGTGTATTTGTTTTCCAAGCCTGGCTATAGCAAAGTACCACAAACTTGGGTACCTCAAAATAACAGAATCTGTTCCTTCACAGTGCTGGAGTCTAGGAGTCTAAGATCAAGAAATTGGCAGGGTTGCTTTTTTCTGATAAGACAAGGGAGAATCTAGCGATGCCTCCCTCCTATCTTGACTGGCAGTGCTTGGCACTTGCTTTATACCACATACTCTACCTTAGCTATTTAACCTTCAGTACAACCCTGCAGAGTCAGGGCTCTTATTATCCTCACAGACAAATGAAGAAAGGAAGGCTCATAGAAGTAATTTACCTTAAGTCACAGAATAGAAATTGATGGCGTTACAGTTTACATCCAAGTAAGTCCAACTCTTTTTCTTTCTTTTCCAATTATTATGATGCTTTAAGCAGCAATACACAGGTAACACTTAATTTATTAATATTTATTCAGCAGCTGCTATTTGCCAGACAACTGTCTTGAACACTATGGGTGATAGAAAGCTGGACAACTTTTCCCTTCCAAGCTATTCCTTCTGGTCTAGTGTATGCAATATATGCAATACACATATGAAGTCTTATGAAATGATTTATGGATGAAGAGTGAATTCTTACTCTAGTTTAGGATGGTCAAGAAAGTCTCCTAGACCAATTCTACTGCACTTTAGCATCGGAGGATAAGCTCAGCTTATATGGAAAATGCAAGGGAATGTTGAGTTTTAATATACAGCAAAATTCTAGACATGTTGGCACATATATTTTCCAAGTAGAATGGCAGAGAGGCCACAGAGAAAGTGAAATAGATACCAGTGGAATTCTGTGGGTTTATCACATCTTCCCAGAATATTCTCTGACCAAACAGGGAATGGTCTTTAGAGAACAGATTGTTTGAAAACTACCCATCTGCTTCCACCCACTATGCCCTATCTCTTCTCTCCCTCTTCCCTTCTTTCTCATTTCCTTTGGCTCTAGCATATCCCCTTCCATTCTTTGCATTTTCCTTGTATTTCTGTACCTTTAAATTGTTCTCTGCTGTCTTATGTCTGGCAGTGGCCCTGTGGGGCTTTGCCTATCCTGCTGCTGACATCTGAAGCTAAAGTATTTGCTAGACCTGTGTCCTGGGTGACAGGGCAGCAGATGGAATCGTTGACTACTTGAGACGATTAAGGATCCAGTGGAATTTCTCACTATGGTGTTCACCGAACGGTCTGGCCGCTTGCCCTCTGACCTATTGCCTTGGCCTCCTGCAGACCCTGTTCACAATTTCAATTGAAGTGTTAGCTGTCACATCTTTAAAGACTCTTCCACTGCTTTGCCAGCGTGAAGGCAAAGTTTCCCATTGGTTGCTGGACTTTGCAGACTCTCACCCTAACTGGAGTCATGACTTCCCACTATCACTGGTCTCAGGCCATCCCTGACTACTCAGAGACCCCTCTTGAGATGTTCGCCTCAGTATATCTTCTGGGTGGCAACACACACGTAAACTTCCTCATTTATTGTGTTACCATCCTCCTAGCCATTCTCCTGGCCCTGGCTGTGAGGGTACAGCCACTTAGGCTGTGGAAAAAAAATCCATGTTAAAGAGATAATAGTTACACAAGACCAGTAGTTCCTCCTCCCTATCCTTAAATCTCTCCCCAGAATTATATTTCTAAATCACAGATACCAATACTCTATTGAGCAATTAGTATGCATCCAGCATTTGGTGTTTTATATTGACTTTTTTAACCTTCATAATAAAACCTGTAAGTGCAAATAATACCACTAGTATCAACTCCATTTTAATGAGAAAGGAGTTGAGGCCCAACATCACACAGAAATAGTAACAGAGCCAGGATTTTCTTTCAGGCATTTGGCCCCTGAGCCTCTGCGTATTTTTCACATCCACACTCCCTGGCAAATCTGCTTCTCCCTCTAGTGAGACTGTCTCGCTCTTCACATAAATATCCTGTGTAATGAAGACTATTTGATGAAGCTACAGCCACCTCAACAGAAAACAAACCCTTCATAGTCTGGCCCCACACTACCTTTCAAGAATCACACTCTATTTCTCCACCCACACGCCAGTGTCTGCCATCTGCATGCCTCAGTCATGCTGTCACCTGGGCAAGAACTCCTTCCCCTTGCATTCTGACTGGAAAACCCTTGCTCATCCTTCAAAAAGGAGGGATTGTGATCAAAATAAGGGGGTTGCAATTGTATGGGGAATATAAAAATAAAATTAAAAAAAAATCTCTTATAGGAGGATTGTAGGGGAACCAAATAAGAGAGCAGGAAAAATAATTATAATAAATTAAAAAGCCAAATTAGGGCCTCCCCGGTGGCGCAGCGGTTGAGCGCTGGGTTGCGAAGCTGCCCGCAGCCTCTGCGGCACCGGTTCGATCCCCGGCTGCTCCCCGGCCACCGGAGGAGGGTCCCACATGGTGCGCAGACCTCTCCTGCCGCCCGCTGCTCCCCTCAGCAGTGTACTTCGGTCCTTCTGCCTGCTCTGCTCCCCGCTCTGGCTCTGGTGAATTCTCTCACCCTCCCGCGCTTCTGACTGTACCCAGTGCATGTATAAAACAAACAAACAAACAAACAAACAAATAAATAAATAAATAAATAAACATGCCTTAAAAAAATAAATAAAATAAAAAGCCAAATTAACAGGCAAGGATTAATCAGAGACACTCTGCAGGGGAGGGTAAGGGAAAGGGATGAAAACAGGGGAGGGAATGTGCTCTTTTTTTTTTTAAAGATTTATTTTTATTTATTTATTTGTTTGTTTGTTTATACAAGCACTGGGTACAGTCAGAAGCGCGGGAGGGTGAGCGAATTCACCAGAGCCAGAGCGGGGAGCAGAACAGGCAGAAGGACCGAAGTACACTGCTGAGGGGAGCAGCGGGTGGCAGGAGAGGTCTGCGCGCCATGCGGGACCCTCCTCCGGTGGCCGGGGAGCTGTCAGGGATTGAAACGGCGCCGCAGAGGCTGCAGGCAGCTTCGCAACCCAGCGCTCAACCGCTGCGCTACCAGGGAGGCCAGGGAATGTGTTCTTACACAAGGACTACAGTGATGGTGCACGAATGAACAGGTGGTGGGAATTTCACGGGGACTACACCCTAGAGGAGAAAGCATGCACTGTACAAAAAGAAAGAACCATGTAAAATATAGATAAAATAAAATTATAAAAAAAATACCCATCTCAAATGTCTTGTTCTCAGTGAAGCCATCCGTCCCCCAGGAAGATAATTAAGTGTTGATTCCTCAATACTTCCTAATATTTGCGACGGTATCCTAGCTAGGTGGGGGAGGGGGTGAGTTTCTATATGCCAAGGGCTCAAACATGTAGCCAGGGTTTCAGCTTACTCGTTCACTCTTGTCCTCTCCATTCCCACCAGAGGCCGAGGACTCTAGGCAACTCAAGATTCACATCCCACTATGTTAGCAATTAAGCTTTTTCTCCAAGATTTTTTTTTAAAGATTTATTTATTTATACATACAAGAATTGGGGTACAGGCCAGAGTTGTGGGGGGTGAAAGGGTTCACCAGAGACAGAGTGGGGAGCAGAACAGGCAGATGACTGAAATACACTGCTGAGGGGAGCAGCGGGCGAGACAGGAGAGGTCTGCTGCTCCATGTGGGTAGCTCCCTGGCCTGGGATTGAACTTGTGCTGCAGTGGCTGTGGATAGCTTCACAGGTTGCGTCTTAACCCCTTGTGCCACCAGGGAGGCCCCTCTCCAAGATTGTTAACAGAAATGTCAGAGGGGGTTTTCGTACCAGGCTTAAATCACAGGCTCAACACCAAACCGGTGACTGAGACTTGGGGAAAGGAGAAACATAGTCGTAAACAGCCGGTACTAGCTGGCCACCCCAGTTATGTACAAGGGGCTGGGAGGTGATGCGATGGTCAGCAACACTAAGAAATGAAATGCTTATCCCACAGGAAATGGGTTCCTTTAAAAAAGGAGTAAGGGATACTGGAAAGATCATGTTTCCATCACATCACACCCCTCATCTGGCTGACATTCTTACCACTTTCTTTTTCTCATACAATCTATTTTCAAAACACTTTCACTCTGAGCTCTTCTACATGCAACTGAAATCTCAGTATTCAAGAGACCATCCAATACTAAGTGAAACGAACCAGAGAAAGACAAATACTACCCCAATACCAAAACACCAAAATAAACCAAAAGACCTCACAGAAACAGAGCAGAAGTGATTCCCAGGGCCTGAACTATGTGGCAAATAGGGAATAGTGGGTAAAGGCACACAGGCTTTCAGTTATTAGATGAGTAAAGTCACAGGATCTCATGTATACATGGTGATTATAACTGCCATATTTTATAACTGAATTTTCTAGGAGACTAGAGCCCGTGAGTGAAGGGAAATTCTTTTACCATGCATAGATTATATCAAATTATCACAAGGTATACTTGAAATATCTTACAATTTTCTTGTCAAAAATACTGTCAACTAGCTGGGGAAAAAAAGGAGATAAAACAAAAGATTGTCCAGTTACCATGTTCAGTTCCACATGCAGGACCTCTGATCTCAATGAAGCAACTGAAGCTTGTAATGTCCTGGCACACTGTGAAATTAACCACTCCATCCACTCTATTTTTAATGATGGAGGCAGAACAAAATAAATATACCAAGAGCTACCATTCAGAAGCTACCTGCAATGGTTACTGTGTCCAAACATCTAATGTATCCTGCCAGATACAGACTGCAGACATCCTCTACCCAGTAGTAAAGTGGCTTCCCACGTCAGTCACTGTGACCACTCTGGTTCTGTCCTCTGGGGAGATCATCCATGTTCCTTGCTCTGCATAACCACATATGGGAGAAGCACTGAAGAACATTCCTTTCCTGGGGGCATAATTGTCATAGCAGCCTAATTCCTGTTTATTAAATCTTAGGGGATAGGAAATTGCAGGCCTAGACCTTACAAAATAAGTACCTTAAAACTTCACATGGACACTGTATAATTAACTTTCTAGAAAACCCAAGGATTAGTAATTAAAGTCAAAGAATTTGTCAAGTCATGGTCTCTCTAAATCTGAGTTAGGGTTAGTGTCACTGTAACCTCTCTGTGAGAGGCCTCTGTGACAGTCTATTATCAGAACCCTAAATTTAAAGTGTTCTCACACCAGAACTTTATCCTCTTCTCTCTTGATTCCAAGTGATCCAGCTTACACCTGTGAACATACCGTAAAATGTTCCTGAAGCACGACCTCTCCATGCCACAGCAGACAAGAAAGCCAAGCCATCTACCCAGCTAGGTGAAATCCGATACCTGCAGGTAAAACCTGTCTTCTTTATCTTCATCAAGGACCAAGGAGTTGGATAAAGGATATTTAAATGGTAAGTATCACCCTTTGCTTCCCTACAGTGCACTCTTTTTTTTTTTTAAAGATTGATTTTTTATTTATACAAGAGCTGGGGTACAGGCCAGAGGCATGGGAGGGTGAGAGGATTCACCAGAAACAGAGTGGGGAGCAGAACAGGCGGATTGACTGAAAGCATGCTGAGGGGAGCAGCTGGTGTGACAGGAGGGGTCAGCCGCGCCATGTGGGAATTTCCCTGGCCGGCTGGGAATATAACCTGTGCTGCAGAGGCTGTGGACAGCTTCACAGTGCTGTGCTTAACCTGCTGCGCCACTGGGGAGGACCCCTACAGTGCACTCTTTAGCAAAGAAGAGGACAAATCCCAGCAGTGCCTTCCTCCGCGCATCAATATACTTCAGATCAAAACAACACAGCATCAGATGTCCCCCTGTCAACAATTACATTTTCAATGTCATGAATCACTTTTCCTACCTATAAAAACTAAATCCAAATTTCTGTTTGTTGGAAAATTCTCACAGAGTAAAGTCTTGCGCTGCTACTGGGTCCAAAACCTCACTTGATTATTTAATAAACCCTTTATCTAATTACCATTGAGACTTTACTTTCAGTATCAAACCCTAACTGGCCCTTAATTAAAACATTTTTAAAGGGGGCCTCCCCTGGTGGCGCAGCGGTTGAGCGCTGGGCTGCCAAGCTGCCCTCAGCCTCTGCAGCACTGGTTCAATCCCGGGCGACCAGCAAGGAGCCTATATGGCGCGAAAGACCTCTCCTGCCGCGCCCGCTGCTCCCCTCAGCAGTGTATTTCGTCAGTCTTCCACGCTCAGGCTCTGGTGAATCCTCTTACCCTCCTGTGCTTCTGACTGTACCCAGTGCTTGTATAAATAAATAAATAAATCTTTAAAAAAATTTTTAAAGGAAGGAAGAGGAGTAAGAGGTGTATGCAAGTGGAGACAGGATGTACACAGGAAGTCTCTGTCATTTCCAGTCTATTTTGCTACTAAAATCTACTAAAACTTCCCTACTAAAATCTGATTTTTCAAGTCATCAACAGGGCCTCCCTCGTGGCACAAAGGGTTAAGCACAGCACTGTGAAGCTATCCACAGCCTCTGCAGTATGAGTTCAATCCCCCACCACTGGCCAGGGAGCTGACCCACATGGTGCAGCAGACCTCTCCTGTCTCGCCCACCACTCACCTGTTCTGTTCCCTACTCTGTCTCTGGTGAATCCTCTCACCACCACGCCCCCACACACCTGTGGCCTGTACCCCAGTTCTTGTATGCATAAATAAATAAATCTAAAAAAAAAATAAAGTCATCAACAAACTCAAACATCCTCACATTTTCTTCAAAACCTTCCAAAATTACAATCTTCGTGGGCATTTTTGTGTATCAAGAAACCACAAACAATGACATAGTGAGAACTTGCTGTGCTTCCCCTAGAGAAGTAATGTTAACTCTTCAGTCAGAGCTGGGAGAAACTTCACAGCTTCTCACCCAGCAGATAGCATCCTACAGCTTTGGTTACCTGCAGCACCCTACTCCTAACACCAACTTATATGTTAGTGAGGGTCTGCCGGTTAAAAGCTACAAAAATAGATTCTAGTTAACAACAACCAAAAAATGATCAAAAATAAATATCAAAAAGATAGCCATAACTGAACAACAGAAACTAATGAGTGAACACAGTTTCTCACAGAGTTGCAGGATTCATTGGATCTTAAGGCTCAGGGAAGAAGAGGCACAGGGTAGTTCTAGAAATCTTGGTGGTAGGAACTAATGAGGCATCTCACCAAAGTGTTTCCATTAGAAAGAGACAATTCCAAACTGGTCCAACCACTGTGGAAAGCTGTGTGGAGATTTCTGGACCTACTAAACATAGAGCTTCCATATGATCCAGCAATTCCACTCCTAGGTATTTACCCAAAGGACACAGAAACATCAATTCCAAAGAGCACCTGCACCCCTATGTTTATAGCAGCACTGTCTACAATAGCTAAGCTTTGGAAACAACCCAAATGCCCAAAAATAGATGACTGGATCAAGAAGATGTGGTACATATATACCATGGAATATTACTCAGCATTCAAAAAAGATAAACACATGCAATTTGCTGCAACATGGATGGCGCTGGAAGGGATCATGCTCAGCGAAATAAGCCAAAAAGAAAAAGAAAAATACCGGATGGTCTCACTCATAGCAGGAATCTAGAAAACTTAAATAAGGGACCAGGAAAATGAATAACTATAAGAAAGTGAAAATCAAAATCAACAAAAAACTATGAACCAGAGACACTTTTAGGGGGGCGGGGGCGGGAGGGGAGGGATTGGGGTCAGAATGGGGGGGCTGCAATTGTATGGGGAATATAACAATAAAATTTATAAATAAATAAATAAATAAATAAATAAATAATCTAATTAAACTTAAAAAAAAAAAAAAGAAAGAGACAATTCCTCCAGTTTTCCACCTTGTGCCATTTAATTCAAGACACATCCTTAGAAAGACAATGTGATTACTTGGGCTTCAGTCATTCACCCATTCCCGAATGAATGCAGGATGAAGCGAGTTGATGTGGAAATGGTGTGCTTTCTCTTTGGTTAGCTAAGTGTCTATCTTGGAGCTTACGAAAGTTAATAAAACTGTGGGTCATGGTCAGAATGAAGTCCCTTCAAGAAAGAGAAAGGAGAAGGATGAGGAGAGACCAGCTTAATAAATCATCATTAGAATATCAAGTATGTATTATTTATTTGCATTTCATTTTTTTTTTTTTTTTTGTCTAGTGCTCTCTCCAGACTTGGTATTGCTTTTAAAAATTCCCCGCTGTCTATTTGAATATTAGACGCATAGCGCTCTCAATAAGTGTTTTTTAATTGTTAGTTAAAAGTATAATCCGTTCAGGATATATTAGTAGGAATCTCCCAGTAATGGTGCTCATTTTTTTAAGTGGTGATGTAAATTACAAGCAACACTGTCGGATAAGTGGTTCCTCTAAGCACATCAAAGCATTCCACTTGGATACACTAAACCTAGGGTGGAAAGGAAGCTTGGAGCTCACGTTCTAGTCTATTTCCTCCTTCTCACATTCACTCCTTCAAGCCCATCCTCATGTATTCCATTGAGAAAAGGATCTTTCTACAATCTAAGTGGTTTTATTTCAGTTAGATGTGAATCACAGGGTTTGAAAAGTGCTTTGAGGCCCTTACCATGAGAATTAAATGTATATAAACGCATGTATTTTTTTAGTAATCTAGAGGAGAACGGCTTAACAGAGCTATTCACGAGATGGGCTGTGGAGCTCTAATTCCCACTCCTCTACATACCGACTATAGTCAGTATGTGAAATGGGAATAATAACATCTACTTCATGGTTGATGTAAAGACTAAATCCAATAATGTTTATAAGCTCTTAGCAGAGTTTATGGCATATGATAAAACTCACTAAACAGTATAGCTTTTATTAAATCTGATCGGCCATGAGATTTGAATGTGAATATTTCCAGGGGATTTTTTTTTTTTTATAATAGCCACAGATTATAAATAACCTAATAGAATAATCATGTTGGAATCTTTGCTACTTTGCTAGCTCTGATCCCATTAACGATGTCTTATCCGTCTTATTAATGATGATCATGCTATCCCTATACAAATATTAAGTTTTGCCTTTCAGCCCTAGGCCCTTCATTCCTGTGCTCATTAACTTTGTCCTGTTAGAAAGTCATTCACTGCCACTCTTTATTTTAGCTCTTCTAGGTGATTTTATACTCATAAGAATGCCTTGCATCTAGCAACTTTGCTGTCAATGTGGCTTTATCTTTTATCACAGACTGGATGTGCCATTGACCGTGGGACTTTGACATTAAATTATAAAGACCAAAACCACAGTTTGCAGAATGTCTGCAATCACAATTTATGTCTGTGTACCCTACTACTTTTCTTCTGCTTCTCTCTGTCCATGTACCTGAAGGGGAAAACTGGATAGCACTCCTGTATAAGAGTTCCTGGAGTCCCTAGTGCTTTGTCGGGCAGATGCCTACTGGGGGATATCACCTTCCTTGGCCCTCCCTGGATTGTCTCAATATAGGACTAATTTGTGGGCCTCTTAGATATTTATGTATGTGGATATAATTTAGTACCAGGATAACAAATTAGCTATTTTCACCATTCCATACACTCGGCCTTTCTAGGAATGCTGCAAAAATCTCCAGTATGAAAATCCAATATTTAAAAGTAAACACTTGCCTTAAGAACTCATGGAAAAATAAAATAATACAGTTCCTAATCACTCCCAAAACAACAAATTCCCAATCAATCCAAAAAAAAAAAAAAGAAAAAAAGACGTTAAACTTTAAACACAGCTTTTCTTAACTCCCTGACTGCAGGGCATGTTGATATTATCTTTACTTGAATGGTGACATTAATGATAAAATAGTAAACATTCTTTCTGCAAACTTTTTTAATGTTCCCTTATTCATTCATTCAATAAATATTTGCTCAGTGTCTCCTTTGTTCTAGATGACAGAGACCCACTAGTGAACAATGCAGACAACCCAAACAAGCTAGTGTGGAAAGGGCGATTTAACAGGAAATTGTGAACAAGAACAGTAAGCACTGCTATGGTAGGCACTGAAGGTGCACAGAAACACACAGCAGGAGACCTCAACACCAAGGGTGCCAGGGAAGACTTCTGGCAGGAAGTCCAGAATAATGAGATTCAGTTACATGAAAAGGAAGGTGGAGATAAAAAGAGTGAAGTCCGAGGAAACAAGGCAATATAAAGACCTACAAGTGATTATCTCGTACAGTGCTTACTTGGCACTAAGTAAATGCTCAGTAAACCCTTGCTAACTAAAAGAGACACAGAGACAGAGAGAGCAAGCCTGGCATACCGAAGGAAATAAAGCACGTTTAGTACACAAAAAAGTGCATGTCAGGACAAAGCAGAATGGACAGGCAGGGGGCAGAGGATGTAACCTGCATAAAAGTATTACTGCTTTTGGACAATGGAGAGTCACTGAGGGGGTTGAGACAAGACCATTGACTTGGATAGATTTTTGTGGTATTACTATCACTTTGGCTGCAGTGTAAAAAATGAATTGGAGCGAGGACAGGAGATAGATGAGTTAGGAGTGCAATGAGCAATTTGTGTAATTTTAGCAATTTTCACTCCCCCAGCACAGGCAGCCAGGCAGACAGCTGGATGGACCCACTGGGATTATTCCTCCAGTTTCCCATGGCAAACAGCTAGGCCTCTCCTGGGCTCACAGGGAAGAGTCAAGTCTATGAATCTAAACATATTCTTGTAAAATCAACATATTACCTAAAAATTACTACCAGCCCAATGCCAGAGAACAGAACGAGAGGAGGCAGCTAACACGGAGAGCCGAGTTCTAACCATCACCACTCTGGATACCCACGTCTCCTTTGTGACAACACTGGGTCTCAATTTCTCCTCCAAGCAAATTAAGTTTCTGTGAAAATATTGCTGCCCACCTAGACCAGCTGTCAGGGCATCTGTGGCCAGGAGGTCACCACGACATGCAGAAAAGATGATTCTAGTCCCGATTTCAGAAACAGTGAAACTGAGGGAAAAACTTCTAGAAATGCTCTCATGCTATGGAACAGAGATCCCCAGACTATGTCCAAACCCATAAATCACCCACAAGCAGAAACAGCCTCAGCTGAGGCTTGCAGGATGAGAGGCCCGTGGAATCTGGGGGGTTTGTTAGCGGGGCGCAGAGAGCAGACAGCATCTCCCAGAAGGGCTGCAGTGACGGGCCTGGGAAGCAGCCACAATAAAAATCTACCTCAGGGGAAAAGACATACGAGGGGACAAGATTAACAAACCTTTGTAGAACTGAAATCACTCAACACATAGTTTAAAGCCAAATTTAAAAAAAAAAAAAATTTGTAAGTGACTTTCCTAGAAACCCAGTCTGCAGAGTAGAGGAGGGATTTTTCTTTCATCTCCATTCTCTGCCAGATGAGTAATTTCAGAACAACTGCTGAGCGCTGAACAATAAGACATTCAAGGACCAAAACTAGACAGTCATTTTTTTCACCACAACACCCTCGGGTAGCCGCTCACTGTCTCTGGCAGACAAAATTATTTTCCAGCCGGCTCCTGGAGGACCATCTATAAACAAATTAGAAATTTCAAAGGGTTTGTTTTCTGCCTTCTGGCTGCCAGTAGGGGCTGTTCCCTTTGTGTCCTTCATATGAAAAAGTAATTTAACAAAGAAAAAAAGAGAGAGCGCGCTTCGGTTCAAAACAGACAAGCATGTTCACCCTCCACCCCGCCCTCCCGCCATCCCTCTCTGTCCACTGTCATGTTTGGTCAGTTTTCTGTCAAAACAACTTTTATTGGATGCAGCTTTCAGTCCTGCAGGCTCCAGGAGCCTGGGAGACAAGCTGCTTTCCTGCAGCCATTCCATCAATAAGAAGAAAATGGAAAATGAGGACTGATTTATGGCGGATTCTCCATAAAAAATAGTGGCAGTAAATGCCCAGCCGGCTGTGTGGGGAGGAAAAGTTAAAAGTGTGTCCACTCGCCACGCAGCTCAGATTCAGACCCTGGGAAGCAGGGCCTCCGAACAAAAGAGGGCTCTGAGAACGCTTTACAACAGCCTGTCAAGCGAGGCACAAGGACATATTTCAACGGGAAGGAACAAATCAAGTCTGCCTCGTGCCAACGCCAAACAGGAGTTAAGCTTTCTACTGGGCACCACTGGAAAAACCTCCCCTGCAAGAGAAGGATCACCGTACATCCTAGCAGGTACTTGCAGGCGCCTCCAGGTACAGAGGTGTGAGACATGCATTATATTGCACTTGAGAAAGCCAACGAAATTGGCTGCCAGTTTACTAATAAGGACCCGGAGCCTTAACAAGCAGGGAAGGCAACAGAGAATGATACCAACACAAGGTTCCTGGCTCCCTATGTCCTGCCACACTACCTGCTCCACAATCTAACTTCAGTGAAAATTGTTCAGCCTTAAAAAAAGAGAGAGAGAGAGAATAAGAAGAGTAGGGAGGGCAAAGCCAGATGGGCAATAAGGCAATCTTATTTTTTTTTTAAAGATTTATTTATTTATGCATACAAGAGCTGGAGTACAGGCCAGAGGTATGGGGGCGGTGAAAGGACTTGCTAGAGACAGAGCGGGGAACAGAACAAGCAGACTGACCGAAGTACACTGCTGAGAGGAGTAGCAGGCGAGACAGGAGAGGTCTGCCGTGCCTTGTGGGTTGCTCCCTGGCTGGCCGGGGGATAGAACTCTTGCTGCAGAGGCTGTGGACAACTTCATAGGTTGCATCTTAACCCCTTGCGCCACTAGGGAGGCTCAAGGCAAGCTGTCTTGGAGACAGGTGGCTGCCCCTTGTTTTATGCGGCCCAAAGTGAGCATATAGAAAATAAGATGCTTTCTGAATTTGGGCATGAAAAGTTCATTTTCTTACTATTAACTTAGTTTTCATTCTTTGGGCTGATTTGGGGCTTGGCTGGAAAACTCAAGAAAGGGAGGCTCCCAAACAGAGTTATTTCCAGCATGCTGGTGTACCCTGCTAATCACATGCCAGTGGCATGCCAAATCTGCACCCTGCTTTCTAGGGGCCCACTCAGGGGTTTGCACTTTAAGGTGAAGAAGTCTTAAAAGCCTTCCTAGCACATTGCGTTTCATTTAAGGAAATTCTTGGCTCAGGAAAACTAATTTGAAACTCTTGGGCATATGCCAATAGAGAGGAAAATACTGCACAGCTTAATTTGAATCGGTGCACTTTTTAAAAATAAAACACACATTCTGCATACCATTCTCATTCCTTGTCTGCACAGTCTCTGACTGTACAGGTAGATTTCCAGCAGCAACTCCAGCCTTGGCGTTGAGAAAGGATGAAAAATAGTTTGTAGGAATAACAACCTCTGCAGTAAGAGCCCAAATCTGGAGTACAGGTGTGTGTGTGTGTGTGTGTGCGCGCGCATGTGCGCACATGTGCACATGCACTAGCTGCTGGGGGAGGTGGAGGTGAGCACATGGGATGCTAGTAAATGAAGCAGAGATGCAAGACAGAAATGTGACTTCCCAAACTGGCTAAGGCTCAAAGCCACTCCCTTGCCATAAAGGAGCAAAAGTCTCAGAATAACTTTCAGATCATCTGCCCCCAACTTCCACTGACAGCTTCCTCACTGCCCTCACACAGCTGCCTTCCACACCCCCAAAGTCATGGTTTGGAGTCAGTTAAGACAAACACAATTTTAAATTCATTTCTTGTTTTAAAATAACGTCCACGGAAGACATCCTGCACGTCTGTTTCCTATGAGTGAGATGAAACCATCCTTTTCTGCACATGCAGAAGAAAAACATCATCTTGGAAGTGCAGAGAAGGAGTCAGATTTCCACCGGAGTATTTATAGCACTTAGGCCGAGATGATTGACCCGAGTTCAAATGACTAATAGAGAACAGGCAGCAATTCCTTCCCATCCCCCCCAACATAAAAGAATACAGTCTAATGCTGAAGACAAGATTGAATAAGCCTAAACACGTGTAATCTAAGGAAGATGAAACGCCAGCCACAGAAGGAGTGGAGGTAGTGTATTCCATACCATACGGCAGTTTTACAAATTGTTTATTTCCTTGACCATATGGGCCTTTCTCAATTTCCTCTCTGCCTGTGTTAGTCCTGACAGCAGACCCACCTGAGTGGTGCCAGCGCCTGCGCGGGGCGCTCCAGGATCCTGGCGGGGCGCAGCGCAGGCAGGGTTAACGCCAGCCTCCTGGAGCAGCCCTCTGCCCTGAGTAAGGTTATTAAACAGGGCCATTTGACTCATAATTTGTTCTCCTCATGTTAAGTAGATTGCAATAACTCAGCTGTCCAGGATCTGTTTATCAATGCTCTGTGGCTTTCAGCAGCAAATATTTCATAACCACTAAGTAGATGTTCAGACCACTCATCAAATGAAAATCTCCTGTACTCGGAGCTGGTTTTATCATCATAACCCACCAACTGGAGAGCCCTGGAGAGGTAGGAACCCTGCTCCGAGGCCTATCAGGCTGAGCCAGAGCCTCAGCCCAGGGAAGTCTTGTTCACTAATGACTTCAATAGAAACTAGCGCCCCCTCCAAAGAGACTATCACATATTAGGGATTCTTCACTATTCAGTAAACTGCCATTGTATTTAGTTTCATCGTCTTCCTTGTATGCATTCTAATGAAACGGAAATGGGGTGTGTGGAGTAAGGAGGGATGGCCTGAGTGCAGGTGTGGAAAAGAAAGCCAAGGAGGGGAGCCCCCTGGTAGCGCAAGGGGTTAAGATGCAACCTATGAAGCTGACCGCAGCCTCTGTAGCACGAGTTCGATCCCCAGCCAGGGAGCTACCCACATGGTGCAGTAGACCTCTCCTGACACGCCCGCTGCTCCCCTCAGAAGTGTATTTCAGTCAGTCTGCTGTTCTGCTCCCCACTCTGTCTCTGGTGAAACCTCTCACCCCTCCCTCACCTCTGTCCTGTACCCCAGTTCTTGTATGCATAAATAAATACATCTTTAAAAAAAAAAGCCAAGGAGGGAAAAGAGCAAGGGAGGGAAAACCAGAGACAAAGTCAAGAAGGGAGAAACAGAGAAAGAGACAGGCGTGTAGGCAGATTGTACTATAGTTTCTATTATACCGATGCTGGACCCCTAAAACCAGGCCATTTGAAATTAGTGAAATAAATTATTTTTACACCTAGCATATAAAGTATTCTCCCCAAAAAGAAAGCTTACAACAGTGTAACTATAGGATGTTGGCCAACTGCTAAACAATAAGTAATGAAAGGCAATCCACTGATGTAGGGTAAATGGAGGGTATCAGGGTTTTTCTGGCCTCCTGCCATTAGCATCTGTGATCGACACCTACGGTCTTACATGCATGCCCAATGATGGCACCTGATCTATGGTGTGGGCGTGTGTACATGGGCACACCTGAGCACGAGCATATAAGGGCGGCATCACAGAGGACCATGCTGCAGAGCGCGGTGGAGAACGTCAGAGAACGGCTAAGAGAGGAAAGAGCACATAGGATTCATAGGGGCCCCAAGTTGCTGTCTCCTGACTGGCTTGTTTCCCCTAACCTGCGGGGATGATGCCAAGGGCTCCAAGGTGCTCCTTCAAGATGCCTGAACCAACAATGCACCTACCAGCCTGGGATGGCTGCAGAACAGTTGACCTATCACACATATAAGGAACCTACTAGATCATGCAATGTCTAAAATAGCACAAGAGTAAGGTTAGCATTCATCATTTTCATTGTAAAATGAAATCCAACATGTTTAAAAAAAAGTTTGTGATTCCATTTTTGAAACAAATTCCTTGTACTTTTCAGTCACAGAAACAAATGAATCCCCTACATGAATTCAGTTTCATTCAGCTGGGAGCTATGGCTCACAACTGTGGAGTACACAGGAATATTGGTACCAGCAGGGAATTATGGTTGGCTCAGCTTTGAATACTTGCTCACCTAACAGGAGCGAAACGGCTGAGAGGCACAGAAGAACAGCTGCCCCCACTTTCTATAGAGAAAGTGGCAGAAGCCCATCTCCACAGGAATAAGGGCCACTGTGAGTAAAAGAAAAACAAAAGAAATGCAAGGCGGGTAAAAACACAAATAACTACTATCCTGAAAATCCTGGCTATCCCTATTTTCTGAGAATTACAAGAACCACATTAATCACAGAGTATTTGTCCCATCACTATGACAACGACTGAGAATCTCACCAAGAAAATGCTTTGCAATTAGGAGAGAAATAAAAAGATTATTAGAGGAAGTCTCTCATGAGGCAATGATATTTAAACTGAAAGTTGAGGGGGGAAAAAAACATAAGCAAGTAAGACAAATTCAAGAGTGAAAACCCTCAAAGTTGAAAGAAGCTTAAATGGGAAAGTCCTTGAATTCTGAAGAATGTCCTAAGTTTTGTTCTAACACATAGGTGGGAGGAAACAAGAGACAGCAGACCCCACTGTAAGAATTTAAAAAGGCTGGAAAAGTTACAGAATCACTGTTTTAAAAAGCCATCAGAAAGGACGCAAAAAAAACCAAATGACCTCAACTCCACAGGATGAGGGACGCTTTGCAGGAGAGAAAGACCACGGCTTACCTGGCGAGCTGCAATGACAGGAGGAGGCCACCAGGGGCGCAGCAGCCAAAATTCCAAGGACTCCTAAACCCATGTGGCCAGCCAGAGAGAGGATCCAGTCCCTCGGCCCAGATTGAATGAATGCACAGGATTGGCACACCTGGACATCAGGAGCAAAAAGATATGAGAGCTACTCATTGAGAGGTATTTATATCTAACTCTATCTATCCTATCTATTTT
Source organism: Talpa europaea (assembly GCF_964194135.1). Classification (NCBI taxonomy): domain Eukaryota; kingdom Metazoa; phylum Chordata; class Mammalia; order Eulipotyphla; family Talpidae; genus Talpa; species Talpa europaea. Next base: position 20,812,753 of record NC_140080.1, read on the forward strand.
ACAGATAATGTGTACACACACGTCATCATTTTACATGACAGAATACACATTATACACTCACATGATTTCTTTATTTTAATGACTTACATAGCATGTAGCAGAATAATTGCATGTACACACATATAAATATTTTTCCTTCAAAGATTTTTTGAAGAAGACAAAAATCCTAACATCAATTTTGGTATTTTTAACATATGCAGTGATAAAATATAACATGACAAGAGCACAGAGTATGAGAAGTGGAAATTATTCTAGTTCTTATGCCGTTCATTAAAGTAGATGACAATTTAATAATTCATATTGTACACTCTAAAGCAATCCCTAAAAACAAATTTAACACAGAGAATTATAAAGATCATACATCAAAGAAAATGGAATACTAAAACAAATGGAAAGTCATCAAGAGAAGACAAGAAAGAAGGAACAGTACAACAAAGTACAAATGGATTAAGTGTAAAATAAACATCACAGGAGACTTCAATGTATCTATACCAGTAATTATATTAAATGCAAATGAATTAAGCATAGTTATCAAAAGGCAGAAATTATTAGGTCGGATTAAAAAAAATCAAGATCCAACTTTATGCTGTTTATAAGAAATCTACATAAATTATGAAGGACAGACAGGTAGAAAGGAAAAGGATGCAGGAAAGGGAAACATGGCTACTAGGTAAACTCCAGAAGAGGCTGCCGTCCATCCTTCCTCGCCCAGGCAAGCAAGCTGCTACTCACATCAAAAGGTAAAATCTGATCTCCTCCCCTGAAACCCAGGTTGGCTTTATATTCAATACATAGAATATAACAGATATGACAACCTGGTACCACTGAGGCTACTTTATCACGATCTTTGCAGCCTCTGCCTGAGGTTCTTAAAGCACATGCATTTGGGATGCTTCCTCTGAGAAACCAAGAAAGAAGCTGGGTCCTTCTCACGGAAAGAACAGAAAGGAGACAGGGAATATATTACAAAGGACCGAAACATCTGGAAGAGGAGAGTAGTATTTCCCCCATAAAATTCCCTAACTTTGGGTTTTTTTTTCCTTAACATATTGGGCTTTACCATAACATCTATGTTGGGTTGGAGCTGGATACCTGTCACACTGGTGTGACTATAGAAGTATATGAGAACAGCTTTCAGGAGCTCATTCCCATGACACTATTCTCGTTAAGGTTATTCTCTTGGGACCATTCAAGAGCAATAAAGATCCCCTCCCTAGGATGCTCTAAAAGATGTTTGAATAATGTGCTACTTAAATTTATCTTCAAAGACCCTCTGCATTCAAAACCGAAAGCCCTTTCACTATCCTATTTCATACCCTAAATAATGTCCAGGTACATTGACAAAATATATGAGACCATCAAGAATGAGATTAAGTAACAGTATGAAAATACCCTATAAAAAAGGCATAATGATACTCCAATAGCAAAATGTCAACAACATAGCAATGACTAAGGTTTCAATATAAATATCCTCCATTAGCATATTAAAATTCAAAAGCACTGCAAATATATTTAAGTCCAAATCCAATCATTTTATCCTTGTGAGTAAAAGGTTTTACAGTGTTAACATCCAATGGCCTTAAAGTTAAAAAATCAGCTTTTCTTGACTTAGTGACTTAAGTCAAGTCTGGTTCTAAGTCTGAAATTCTTTCAATTTTTAAATTTTTTAATTTATTCTTTTACATCATTGTTCATTTTTAACCAATATTTGCTCTCCCTGCCCCCGCCAGGTGTAGTCCCCATAGAGTTTCCTTCCCCAAGGCACCCGTGCACCATCACCTCAGTCCCCTGTGCTCCTCCCTCCCTCTGACCCCTCTCCCTCCTCCTTCCCTGCAGGATGTCTCTGGTTTATAATTGTCTGTTTTGTTTTGTTGTGTTTTGTACTGTTAATTATTTTTTTACACTGATATCTTATTTGGTTCCCCTATATTCCTGCTAAAAGTGAAACCATCCGATATTTTTCTTTTTTCCTTCTGCTAAGTCTGAAATTCTTAAGTTCAAAATCCATCCTCCTTAATAGAGCACTCTTTCATTTCTTCTTAAAGGAATTCAAAAGCCTCAGTAAAGTTGTTCTTTCTGCAGCTTCATCCTGAGTTGTCTCTCCTTGGGACAAATGCACTTCCTTCTGTACATCCAAAGTGGTATTAGCACAGTGCCAATGCTCTGTATGCCTCAAATTCTGAAGCCAACTCTTAAGTGGGGAGGGGTTTTCTCCAACACCGAACAATTGTCAGACAGCAGCTGGGTGTCCTACAAATCAACTCAGTTCTACACTATTTACTGTAAGATAACATCAGACTGCACTGGTGAAGGGCTTAGCCCCCTCCTAAAGCTGCCCTCCACTTCAGATGCCAACAGTCCAGCATGTTATCTGTGCTCTGACCAACTGCTATAAATGAGAAATTAAAAACCCCACCCCCCATTAATTTTCTAGAGCTGCTCACAGAACTCAATAAACCCACTTACTAAATTACCAGTTCCTTACAAACATGTTTGCCAATCCAGAAGCTTTTTAAAGGAGATTTCATCGTATAGGCAAGAGTGATAAATCCATCAGACACTGGTGACCAAAGTGAATGGCCAGTCCTTTTCCCACCCTCCCCCAGAAGTCGGGGGCTAGAGCTGAAAGAACTAAAGCTCAGAGCACATAGTTGGTTATATTGGCAACCAGGTCCCACCCTTATATGGTTTCCAAAAGTCACTTCATTCACATAACAAAAGACACCTTTGCTGCTCTCATCACTTAGGAAAATCCATGGGCCTTAGGAGCTCTGTGCCCCAGGAGCAACAAGACCAAATATGTATTTATTAAAATCTGCAGTATCACAATCCCTCTTCTAAGATCCTGAACATTCCACAGGCCACACAAGATTCTAACAGCCCTCCCTCTACAATCACCAAGAGAAAACAAGATTTTCAGCCCCTAGAAGAGTTATTGCAGGCCATAGCACACTGTGAGAACCATTCTAAGAGTTACGAAGGCCAGAGAGCAAAAGTTCAATGAGGTCTGAGGGAAGGAGAAAATGGGGAACATCCTTGTCTCAGCACTACCACAAGCAATCAGTGATGTCTGTAAACCCAGAATCAAAATGAACTTGAAACCAACAGGGTAAACATTTTTCCCAGCACCATTTCTGCAGGATATCTCTAAACATACTCTTGCACTTCTGAGTGCCTTCTTACAAAGTTTAGAAATTTAAAATGACAAGATCCCAGTCCCTGGTTATTATTTGAGGTGTCCATCTTGTATCCATTCTATTTGGTTACTTACTTTCACTTGCCCTTTTGTTTCTGGGCCCCTGGAACTTCAGTGCTGCGTGAGGGTGAGGCCTGTCTAGTGATGGACACTCCACATGTCTTAGGAGCAAGCACTTCTCAGCTTTGCTGCTGACTACCTTTGCCTTAGGCATGAGATTTGTCTGGGGAAGAATTTCACCTTCCCAGTGACTATATTCAACAAGAAAAACACCCTTGATTGATAATCCACTTGCAAAAAAATGAAGTTGGAACCCCCTATTTTAACTCTACCATATATAAAAGGTAACACAAGATGAATTAAAAATCTAAACTAGGGCAAAAACTATATACTGATTGAAAGAAGGCAAACACAGAAAGTCAAATATTGCATGATTCCATTTATGTGAAATATGCAGAAATGGCAAATTCATAGAGACAAAGGTAAATTACTGGTTGCTAGGGACTGAGGGGAAACAGGAATGGGGGTTGGCTGCCATGGGATGGATTTCTTTTAGGGACTCAGAGGCTCTGGAATTAGACAGTGATGATGGTCTTTGTAACTATTCTAAATGCACAGATTATATACTTTGAAAGGATGAGTTTTATGGCATATGAATTATATATATTTTTTAAATACTTTCAACATTTTCTTGAACTCAAGCTGCTTCTGATTCTTCAGAATTCCCTGCCCCTAGAGCCTAGTATTGATCCACACAACTACCACATTTCAAGGCGCTGTTTTTCCCCATCCCACAGATTAACCTGCCATGTTCTTGTTATATCATATTTTGTATAAGCATACCAAAACTTGCTGTTCTAAAATAGCAACTATTATTTAGCTCAAGATTCTGCAGGTTGGCAAGTTGAGCAACATTCCACTGGGCCATTCTGGTCTTGGATAGATTGTTTCATGGTTATCTGCAGTCAACTTCTGGGTCAACTAGGACAACCTTAGAACAACCTCAGGTGGATCAACTTTGCTCCACATGTCTGTTCAGCCCCCAACAAGGCTGGGATTGTGTCATGAGCAGCAGAGCTCCTAAAGTGAGAGAGGTGTAGGGAGAAATACATTATTACATCCTTTGCATTTATGGGCCAAGTTTCAAGGGAAGGGAGACACATCTCTCTGCTCACAGAGAGAGCTGCAAAGTCATACTGACAGGAGTGTGGGTTCAGCAAAGAAGTAGGATATCTGAGATTTGGAATCGAGTACTTCCTCCAACAGAAGCTCCAAAAAAACAAGTACATATTTAAGAGACAGGATAGAGGGTTCTAGTAGGGAATTTCCAAGAGAAACAAAAACAATCCTGATGGACAACTTGATGTGTTAGACTAGATTGAAAGGAATTTCAGAGCTCTTTCAGAAAGCATTAGAATGGATTATGGGATCACAGAAAACAACACCTTCAGGGGTCAGATGGGAAATATAATTGTGTCAAGTGGCCAAATGTGTCAGCAATAAATAAGCTGTGGAGTGCCTGCTCAGCTCAAAACATTCAAATTATTAGTTTCAAGAAAAGTTAAAAGGATTGCAAATACATTATACAGCATAATACAGAATTCATTATAGATGCTGTCATAGCTGTATAGTTACCTGCTTACATATTTACATGATCCTATTAATGAGGAAAAGGATGCTAATTTTTACAACCAAAAAAATACAATGGGAGAGTAAAAGAAGTATATATTTTGGGATCAGAATGAGGTGACAGTTGAGGAGTCAAAAATCCAAGGATCAATAAAAAATTCAGACATCTAAAGTACTGCTGGTAAGACTGATAAAGTCTCAAGATGCCAGCTAAACAGCAGGGATGTAGAATGAAGCAGTAAATGTTAGATTCTAAGATTGCCCTATTTATTATTGGTCTACCATATTCATCTAAAAATAAATTTAGTTGAAGAAATCTGAGTAAAATAGGACAAAGTTTAATCAAAACAGGTGCTTACTACATTTAAATAAATACTTGGAAAACAGGTCTAAGATTTCCAGTGGCACATGTTGAATCTTTGTGACTGCCCTTAAGAAATGGTAATGTAGCCACAGAATGACAACAAATGATATTGAGAGCTCTAAGTTTATTGGAAAGATTTCCAAAATTTATCAGCATTTGCTTGCAACGGCTCTACCAATAAGCATGGGTTTAAATGCATTACAATTAAACTTCTTCTCCTTTAAGATCTATTTGGTAACTTTGGCTTAAGTAGGGCCTTCTATTTCAAGGACAACCTTGAACTTCTTAGAGAGAAAATTAGCATGTGTAAATTCATACAAAGTCTACAATAGTAGAACATGAAGGCAGGCTCATTCTTGAATGACGAAATAATCCTTTCATCCTCTACTTTGGGTCTAAATACTTATTTTTAGCTCAGAGGTTTTATAATTTTTATAAAGTAAGATTACCCATAAATCTTCTTTGTCAGAAAACCAACAGTAATTGACAGAATTTTCTGGCTCTTGGCTTCCTTGAAGCAATTCTCTTTCATTTCTGAAAACCACATACCAGAGTTTCTCCTTGAAGCCAATTAGATTGATGTATAGACCAGGGAGGTTGGGTGACCCACAGAATGAGGAACAGGCAAGAGCCATTGTTCCCACAGGCAGACTCAAGGGGCACACCTGATTCTCCCACGAGGCTTTCTGCGGGATATCCTATTTTAAGCTGAGCTTGTAGGTAATGAACAAAATGTATCTCAGTGGTAAACCACTCTGTCGTGTTGAGTGGACCCCATATTCAGGGCCACTGGGAAACCAAGCATCTGTTCTGTGATTTCTGAGGCCAACAGTAAGGAGTCAAACCAATCTATAATGTTTGGCCTTGTCTCATCTCTCACTTCAAAATTCTAAATGAGTCAGGAGTGAGATCTGGAGTGTGAGAGCTTACAAATCAGTCATGAAAGAGTGTATCGGGGGCCAATACTTCTAAGAACACACTGATATTTCTTTTTTTTTAAGATTTATTTATTTATACAAGAACCAGGGTGCAGGCCAGATGCGGGGGAGGGTGAGAGGATTCACCTGAGACAGAGTGGAGAACAGAACAGGCAGGCTGACTTAAATACACTGCTGAGGGGAGCAGTGGATGAGACAGGAGAGGTCTGCTGCACCATGTGGGTATCTCGCCAGCCGGCAGGGATCAAACAGGCGCTGCAGAGTCTGCAGACAGCTTCACTGTGTGGTGGTCAACCACCTGCACCACCAGGAAGGCCCTAAACTGTTTTTAGAAGCATGCGGAGGACACGATGTGAAAGGAAGATGTAAAATGTAATAGATTAGAAGGAAGTTATTTTAGAAGAGTGCACTTCTTATAGGAACAAATGAGAATATGACCTACTGCCTTGCCTACAATGACGGAAAGGTCTGGAAGAGAAATCAGAGATGGGATTCACACAACTTAGCAGCCAATTGGTTAGACTAGAGCAGTGAAACAGAGACGACAGGATGACGCCAGCCCAAGTGCACAGGAGGAAAACATTCACCTAGAATAGAGTTCAGGGAGAACTGCATAGGGAAAAGGTGAGTTCCATTTGAATGGGTTAAAAAGGGAGGGAGCAGTGGATAATTTCATATGGACACACCCAACAAGCGCAGTGGGAGAAAAGAGCTAGACAGAGAATTGCAAAAATATCAACATAGCAATGGTATTTCAAGCCAAGGATTGAGATTGTCTAGGGCAAGGTGAAGAGAAGCATACAGAACCTTCAGGAACACTGTACTTTCAAATGATGATAGAAGTGCCAATAAGTGAGACGAAGAAGAAAAGATGGAAGAGATGGGGCTGGAGTGGACATTGTCCCTTCACCTTTCCAAACCCACTTTCCACCGTGCTCGGATGAGCTCACTCCATGGGCTCCCGAGCCCCCTGGCTGTGGCTCTAAGTTGGTCAATGGGAGGCACTGGCAGAGCTCAGAGGTTGAGAGGAAAGTGAAAATGGTATACATATTTCCCTACTTCTCTCCCCCTTGGGTGGAGCCAGGTTAACTACACCCCCTCTCGGAAGCCCACAGTGTCTGGCAGGTGGGTGTTTCCTGCAGCAGTTCTGCTGAGTCCTTCCACCTCTCACCCCCAGTGGGGGGGCACTGAGGGTTACCAGGCCCCCATCTTTAGTCCCAGCATACTGACCCTCCTTTGCTAGTTCCTCCCTTTTCGTTCAGAGCCCAGTGATTATATTCCCTTCAATCATTCAATGTGAAAGTGCCATCTGCTTCCTGCCGGGAAGGAAAGCAACTCAAGGGGTGAATCCAGGAGGGTGTGATTTCCTGGGAGCAGTGGCAGAAGAGTTTACATAAATGCTAGGGACCACATAAAGGGACTGTGAAGAACTAAAAAGAAGCAGGGTTTGACATTTGTTTTTAGAAGACCTGGGCACTGGAGGGCGGGGCCAGAAGTCAGGATGTGAGGGGAAATAAGTGCAGGCAGTGAGGAAAAAAATATAGCTGAAAGAGGCTAAAGGTCTAGAGGGAAAATGGAGAGATGGAGCGCCAGCCTGAAAGAAGACCAATCGGTGCCTTTAATGTTAAAGAGAGAAGGAAATAGCACCATAAAACCGCTTTTTTTGGTCAATTGCCTCATTGTCACATGATTCAAATGGCCTCCTTAAATTAGCAAACCACCTCCTCCCTGGGATTTTAATTTGATGGAAAGGTTTCAAATATGACCAAGAGACAACTAAAGATGAAAAATCTAGTTCAGTCTTACCTCTCTGAGTCATTCCGGTTATTAATCATTTATAGGACACCATAAGCCACCTCTAGGAAAATGATGATTCTTTATTGCTTGTTAAAAATATTTACATTTTCCTCTACCAGCTGTATATAAGGAATTGATATTTTCTGAATTGCTAAGTCAATAACATCTTCCTCGAGCCATCAAAGGATTTGATAAACCAGCAAAACACGAGAGCTTCTGCCGCAAATAAGTGGGAGGCACTTGGGCTGTCAGGCAATTAAGTGGACCTGAATAAGCTGATGTAATTAAGCCTCTTACTGCATAATTATCTTTATTTTAAATGTGTCTTTTGATGAAACATCTGTTCCCTGCTCCAGATATGAAAAGAGGGACCCATGCTCGTGAAGAAAACAGAGCTTGAAACAGAGCTTGTGAGGCCCTCACACATGCTGCCGGGGCTGCTCAGATCCAAGGCGACAACTGTTGTCGTTTGTTCCATATTTGCGTGTGAGAGGCAGGTGTCTGCATGTCCGCAGCCCGCATTTGCCTGACCTCCGAGCGCACAGCAGCTGCCTGGAGCCCTGTGACACAAAGCAGTCCCTGGGTGCCCGGGGGGACACTCGGGAGCCAGGAGGGCTTCTCCCTGTAAGGGCTAGTGCTGGGACCATCTGCAAGGGAGAACAATCAGCTGTGCTCAGCAACTGAAGGTGGGGTGCAGGGTCAGCAAGAGCCACTTGGGTATCTGTCTCCAGACATCAGGGTGTGACCCCAGGCCCTTCCTTAAAGGTAAACATGCTCAGTCAAACCTAATGTCAGGTGGCATTTCCTTGGTGCATTCTCCATGGGGTGTGTGTGTGTGTGTGTGTGTGTGTGTTTCTGTCCATAGTTCTGTAAGCCCCAGACTCTAGTTTGTCCATTCCCTGTTACTCTGAACTGGGGACTTTGAATCACACGAATGGACAGTTAAGTGAGAAAGTCATAGGCGCTGGCAAGAAACAGACCTGGGTTTGTGCTGTGCTGCTGCCTCTTGTGGGTGGGGCAATCAATCAATCACCTGTTCTCTTTCAGTCTCAACTTATTCATGTCCAGATTGGAAGTAGTAATACCTGTCTTGCAGGACAATGTAAGAAATAAAGCATGTACAGAGTCTAATAGAAGACAGTGAATATAGCAGCAGATCTGAAGAAACATTAGCTACCTCCCCTTTCTCGGAGCCACCCCTTCCACAGCCCATGCAAGACCCTAATTGCTTCTTTCTTAATGAAAGGTAAGAAATCTGCTGTCAAGAACACAAAGCAGGTTTCTGTTCACCATGACAGTGTGAGAGGATCCTAAATTCACCTCCTCTCTCAAATACACTGAATCTACAGCTATATTATGGAATCATTTCTCTTAAAAATAAAAGTCCTGAAAACTCGGCCTTCCAGGTGGTGCAAGGGGTTAAAATGCAACCTATGAAGCTCTTCTCAGCCACTGCAGCATGAGTTCGATCCCCAGGCAGGGAGTTACCCACATGGCACAGCAGACCTCTTCTGTCTCGCCTGCTGCTCCCCTGAGCAGTGTATTTCAGTCAGTCTGCCTGTTCTGCTCCCCACTCTGTCTCTGGTGAATCCTCTCAACCCCCACACCTCTGGCCTGTACCTCAGTCCTTGTATGCATCAATAATAAATAAATCTTTTTTTTTTAAATCCTGAAAACTTACCGAGGATCTCCTATAAAAGGAGCCTTAAATCCAAGCAGATAGGAAAGGCTGGTCCCCAATCTCCTCATAACCCCACCCCCAGCACATCAACAAAGCCAGGAACTCAAAACCTGGAGCTTCTCCCTGAGAATCAGTTTGAACCTCACATCAGGAACCTCCAACTTTTAAGACGTGCCCCCAAGAGATGAGGAACCAAAACACCCAGCTTGGAAAGGAGGGGCTGCTGTGCAGGGGACTCACTAGGCCCTGCAGATGGAGAAGGGGCACTGGAGGGGCTCTCCCTGCCACTCACGACCCCAGGCCGGGGCAGAAGAGCTAACTGAGGGATGCCCGGACTCCTTGCCATGGAGCACCCGTCTGAGGACCAGGGGTCTGGTCTGACACATGTGCTAGAAAACCCTTTGGGGACAGAGACTGGGAGGTGCCATCTTCATGCTCTCCTTCCAGTTAGCTTCAACCCAGCTGCCATCTTTCCTCTTTCTTTTCAAATTCCAAGCTTTCTCTTTATTTCTCTCTCCCTCTCACCTCCTTTCTCTCTCTCTCTCTCTTTAGCCCCAGCAGGCGTGGTCATCTCTTTCCGCCACATTTCACAGCACCCACATCTCAGGAACCATAAGGAGCTCATGACTCACGTGGAACCATAAGGCTCCACACACAGACATGTCTAGTTTTACATCTGGCACCCTGGTTTTTTTTTTTTTTTGGCCTGCCACTAGGGAACTCCTCTAAAGCAGCTGCTCTGGGGGCCAGTGGGCCTCATGGGGCTTCAACCAGTGGAGAAAGAGTCCTGAACCACAACCACCTCAGGGTACAGCAACCGGCAACAGACCCCAGAGCTCTGCCTTCATAGGAAAGAGGCCTATTCGCTAACCATCACAGCTGCAGATTGAGGGGCAAGCATCCACTTAAACATACATCTAAGTATGAATGGAAACCTTTCCAGACCCTGCACAGAGCTGCTGCTGTCTGCTGCTGTCTCTGTGCTCCCTCCGCCTCGCAGGGGACGCTCTGTCTTTCCTGGCTCTGCAGGCGGGTGGCCTGGTTTCCCTTCTTGGCAGGCTACCTCTCCAGGGCACTGCACAGACAGCAGGTGAAACACATCCCCACGCTTTCTGGAAAAGGGGCCCATTAACTTATCCTGATGCTTTGACCCAAGAGGGCAGGTTTCAAGACTGGCACAAAACTAGGGTCCTGCAAAAAGGCACTCACAGAATGGAGAGCGGTGGATGCCATCTTAGAGTACAAAGATTCAGCTTGATCTCCTTGACAAGAGCTGATACACTCACCTGGAATCCCTTTTTTGTAACTGCAGCCCAGGGTTATGTCCAGATCACCTGGCTCTTGAGGAGCTGATTTGTGGTGCCACAAGAGCTGTATATATTTTTAGACCTGCTGCCAGACAGTCTGGCTTCCAATCGTTTTGGATCTGGGTGCTGGCTGACATCCCCCCCTTTGGGACACTGACAGGTCTTGGCAAATGCTCAACTACTGGGAACCATTTAAAATCAAATATGCTGCTAGGACAATGGCAAAAGTTCAAGAGATAACTAAGAAGCTGGAACCATAAGGTCCATCGCCTACAGGACAATATTCCTTTAAGAATGGGAAGGGAGCCTTTCATCTAATGCACAGAAACCAAAAAGTCAAGCAAAATGAAGAAACAGAAGATTATGTTTCCAATGACCAAGGTGAAACCTCAGAAGAACAGTGACGAGCACTACCTTTTTCTGCAACATCCACCAGATTGGAGCGCAACACATGGGGTCAGGAGGATAGGAGCTCATTGGAATCAACAACAGTCTGGTGCATCCAGAGGAACCAACACCAACCTCAGTGACCAGAGATCTGAACTCGGAGCTTGGGTCACAGCTTTCCTCATTAACAATGGAGACAAGATGCCTGTGTTTTTATCTCCAGCTCCTATATTCTATATTTTGTGTACATCAAGCCCTCATGACTATTTCTTCATTATCTCAATATCATTCATACTACATCAGCTTTTGGCATGCTAGTATCTCAAGTCAATGTCATAGTCTCTCCTTTTTTAAAAAAAAGATTGATTTATTTATACAAGAACTGGGGTACAGGCCAGAGGTGTTGGGGGGGGTGAGAGGATTCACCAGAGACAGAGTGGGGAACAGAACAGTCAGATTGACTGAAATACACTGCTGAAGGGAGCAGCAGGTGAGGCAGGAGAGATCTGCCGTACCATGTGGGTATCTCCCTGGCAGGCCGGGATGGAACCCGCACTTCAGAGGCTGCGGACAGCTTCACAGTGCTGCACTCAAGTGCCTGCACCACCAGGGAGGCCCATAGTCTCTCCTTTTTTTAAAAGACTATGATTTATTAAAATATTGTGCGTACATTATAAAATTAACTCACTTAAATTGTACATTTCAATGATTTTTGTATATTCATAGATTTATGCACCTATCACAACAGTCAATTTTAGAACATTTTAACCACTCCAAAAAGAAATTCTGTACCTCTTCCCCATCACCTCCCAACTGCTCTAGTCTCCCCACAATCCTAGGCATCCACTAATCTACTATGTCTTTATGAATTTCCCTATACTGGACATCATATAAATAGAATCATATATAATACAGCTTTGACATCTGTATTCCCTCAGTATAATGTCTTCAAAGTTCATCTATGTGGTAGCATGCTATTGGTATTTTATTCCTTTTTACTGTCAAGCAATATTCCATTTTATGGATATACCACATTCTATCCATTTATGATTCGATGGCTTGTCTTCACTTTTTTGGCTATCATGACAATGCTACTATGAACATTCACATGCAAGTCTCTTAGCATGTATATAAAGGTGAAGTGGTTAGCTCATATGATAACTCTTCAGATTTTTGAGGGACGGCCAGATTGTTTTCCAAAGTGACTGCATCATTTTAAATGTCCACAAGCAGTAGATAAGAATTTTCTAAATGTTCAACAACTTGCCAACCCTTATTATTATCTGTCCTTTTGTTTATAGTCATCATAATGAATATGAGGTGCAATCACCCTGATTCATATTTTGCCAAAGGCTACTTGTCTTAAGTCTCTTGCTGAACATATTTTAACTACCTCCCCTGCCACACACACACACACACATACACACACACACATACACACCAAGACACTGCCTCTGGGAGTATCTTGCTCTGGCTCCTTTGTACTTCCTAGAGGATTCACATGCAATATAGACTTTATTGCATGTGACAGTGGTATAAGAATGTGCTTTCGCAAGCCAGAACTTTATGATAAGTACACCATTCTCAATGGACAAGAATAGAGGAAATATATTAGCAGTAACTTTTCTTCATCTCAAAGCAAAGGACATTAGACAAGTAAACATGGTGTTAACTAATAATACACTAAGGGAGTGTCTCAAAGGCCAAGACCATAGGAAGTGTTAAGTCACATAATTAATTTACTATTACAAACATCCTACTGTAATATCCTATCACAAGTTATTCCCATGATAATCATATTTATGCATCACTACAAAGCAATAACATAAGAAATGTAAATTGATTTCAAAAGAGAAGGGTAGGAGGCCTTCTAACTTGTAGTCTCATTATTTTAAGCAAGTTACTAACTTCAGATGAAATTTTTCTATAGAATGAAAAAATAATTTCCCTAAGGGATTATTTTGGCATTTAATTAAGATTGTTGAGCCCACTTTATAAACTGTTAAATACTGGAAAAATTATTACTACTAGTTGATACTTATTAATAGTTCACATTAACTAAAAAAATGCACTTTGTCAAGGGGCTACCCTTCCAATACACCATATAGAGTATCTTAAAGGAACTTAGAAGGAATCCCAAGCTCATGTGACATTTTTTCTAAATGCACTTTATTATTCCACAATCCATATAAGTATGAGTGGACAGCAGCTCTGGCTGAAATTGTTAATGGGCTAAAACGCTCAGCTGCTAAGGCAGAACCCTGCTAGAAGTACTCATCTGGTATCCTCAATCACAGAGACGGGGAGAGACATACATAGGACCTCTGAACACAGCAGAGTGCCAATAAGTAGCCTTGAGGAAAAAAAAAACTTGAAACTGAGAACTCAATGGAAGTATTTATCCAAAAGGCCATACCACCATCTTTATGGAAAGGTAGAAAGAAACAGATGAAACCTATAAGATCAGGATGACTTGAGCTCTACATAACCTCAAAAAATTCTGCATTGTTGCATTCACATTTGGTATCTAATCCAAAAAATCATTTTCAAGACCTATGTCAAGAAATGTACTCCACTATATTTTCTTGTGGAGTTTCACAGTCTCAGAACTTATGTTCAAGTCATTAGTGCATTTTGAATAGATTTGTGTGTGTGGTGTAAGGCAGTGGTCTAGTTTCAATTTTTACATGTATCTATCCAATTTTCCTAAGACTGTTGAGGAGACTATCCTTTCTCCATTGTAAATTCTTGGATCCTTCGTCAAAAATGAATTCACTATATAAGCATGAGTTTATTTCTGGGTCCTCTATTTTGTTTCATTCACCTTTGAGTCTGGTTTTGTTTTGCCAATATCGTCATGGTTTCACTACTTTAATATTGTAATACAGTTTGATATCAGGAAGTAAAGACTCCAGCTTTGTTCTTCTTTCAGAAAATAGCTTTGACTACTTAAGGTTTTTTGTGGTTCCATATGAATTATAGAGTTAACTGTTTCTGTGAAAAGTGCCATTAGAACTTTGATAGGGATAGCATTGACTCTATAGGTCACTTTGGGTAGTATGGGTATGTTTGCAATATTCATTCTTCCAATTCATGAACACAGAATATCTTCCCATTTGTAGCTTCAGTTTCTTTCATCCATGTTTCATAGTTTTCAATGTATGTATTTTCCACCTCCTTAGTCAAATATATTCCCAAGTATTTTATTCTTTTTGATGTTGTAAAAAGATCGTTTTCTTAATTTCTCTTGCCAATAGCTTGTTGTTGGCATGTAGAAAAGTAACTGATTTTTTTGTATGCATTTACTGCAATACTAAGAGGTCAACTACTATTTTACCCATTTTTTTAGCTAAGGAAATTCAGGCCTAAGATTAGGAGCACAGTTCATGTGGCAGTGATTGAACACAGGCCTGTCTGATACCTACTACTGACTCTACAGATTTGCGAATGTAATCTGAAGCCCACACGGAAATTGCTTAGTTCTTTACCTCTCAGTGTATCAGGACTCACACAAATGTTTTCCTTAAGTAATTTTATCCAAGAGATTCTGTCTCTCCTTGGAAGATTTTAATGCCCTCTCCCTGATCTTCACTTTTACCCTTCCCTTAAAATCAATTTTCTCTTAGAGAAAACGGTTTGAAATAAGGCCAAATTCAGTCATGGGATGATGATGTAACCTGTAGAGAATGCATGAATTTTCACTTCTTCCCTGAAGAGTTAATGCAATTATTAGGCCCACAGAGGAGATGCGGAGGTTTTATAGGCTGAGTAGTAATTTAGCCTTGGTTTTAATTTTTACATGGTTTCATTTTATATTCAAATATACTGAGGCTACCTCAATGGAAGTATTTATCCAAAAGGCCATACCACCACCTCTATGGAAAGGTAGAAAGAAACATAGATGAAACCTATAAGATAAGGCTGATTTGAGCTCTACAAAGAAGAAGCAATTTGATTTCGGGTGCATCATTTGCCAGTTTAGGCCCCAGTTTTCTCATCATTTCACTGAGCATATATAGCTGAATACCCTTTCATATGTTCCAGCTCTGACATTATTTTATTCTAGTGCTAGAGCATAATATTCGAGATACACTCTACATATTTTTATTTCAAAACACACTGACATCATGTTAAATTAGATTGACTCATGTTCCCCGATGTAAATAATCCTGGCTTTTGCCAAAATTTGTAGCAGAAAACAGGTGTGGCATGTTTCAAGGTCTTTTTCCTTTAATGCTGTGGCATATTTTTAATGTGTTGAAAAACTGCAAGGTATTTCTGTATGCTGCTCTTTATTTGACTCATAAGATCACAGCAAAAATATTCCACAGAGCCTCTTTCATACCTTTTCTGGAACATCGCCCAACATTGAACAAAAATATTTGAACAAGATGTCTTGATTTAAAAAAAAAAAAAAAAGTGTTAGCAAAAAAATGCAAGTGCCCAAACTAGATGTTAATCTTTGTGTCTGATAAGACAAAGCATATTGATAAGCCCCTGCCAAAGAGTTGAGATGTATTATAAATGAACATAACTTGTTGGACACCATGCTGACTAAGCTGTAAAATAGAGCCTGAAGGTATTTATAACTAGATAGACATACCATAGGATATAGAGTGCTCGGGGGGAAAAAAAAATAGTGATAAAAATTGTGAAATGTTTTGGAAAGCGAATTTCAAACTATCATCTTCCCAGCAGATCTGATTAAGCTCACGTGTTCTGATTTCACAGAAAACACTGACCGAGTTGATGTCTGTAGAAGAAATTTCCCAAAAAAACCATCTGTAGCATCCTTAGAAATATCTCTGAATACATTATGGGAAGGCCAAGAACTGGCATAATTTGAAGTTTGTGTCTGTTAAGTTTTTTTATTAAAAGAAATTTTGAGTAAGGACATACACTCAGAACTTAACATACATCCGTCTTGTAACCACTTGACTTTTGCTAGACACTAAAGACCTGACACAGGGCAGCTTAACCTAAGACATGGGGGGGCTAGCATTCCTGATCGGTTTCATTCCTATCAGAATGTCCCACAGGACTCATCTGAAGGCAGAGCTTCCATCCTCTTTATAGATAATGTAACATCAGATATCAGCTCAGAAACCAAAGGAACGGGGAATAAAATAAGTCATCATGCCCTGACCTTGTCTCCACACAAAGGCCATGACTTGTCCTGGTTGGGCAAAGAGCCTTATGTCTCACCTCATGTTCTCTTGGCCTCACCTGAGGCCCTTAAGAAGCCAACCTCCTCACGTGCTTTCTCTGAAGTCCCCTACAGTGCTATACTTCAAATGCGCCTGTGTTTCCCCACCATTCCCTCCCTCCACCAACTCAGGCACTGTCACATGGATACCAACCTTGGTACTTATAGGGACCCATGGACAAATAAGCTCAGACCTTTGAATGAGTAAAGTAGTCAACCTCTGTGGAGAGAACAGAAGGAACCCCACTGGGGCAGGATGG
This sequence comes from Talpa europaea, assembly GCF_964194135.1. Lineage (NCBI taxonomy): Eukaryota > Metazoa > Chordata > Mammalia > Eulipotyphla > Talpidae > Talpa > Talpa europaea. The sequence continues at coordinate 20,829,518 of NC_140080.1, forward strand.
GGGGTGTGGAGGGGGGGGTGAGGAGGTACACTGCTCTCATCTCAATACCCCACCAATCACACTTCTCCAGTGGCATTCTGGTCCTTATTTAAGTGCCCTTATTTTATCTGGCCAATTTCCATTCAAAACCAACTTGCTCTCCCATCTGAAGAAGTGGCTAGACACACGAGTTGAAGCCCAACATTCTTGCATTTTTGAGTCCTTAAGAAAGTCACATAGGCAGTAAATAATGTTTTTTTTTTTTTAATGACATTTCCTCTTGAAAAAAAATGTTAATGTTTACTAGGGTAACACATGGGACTGGGCGTTAGTACTGAAAGAGGTAGGGACTATGTCTACTCCCAGCACAAGTGTTCAGAGTGAGGAGAAACCTATAGTGCAGACACAGCAAATGACTGGCAACAAGCAATTCTCAGGACCAGCATCATGAAGACTTATGGGATTTGGAGGACAAAGATTCTCTCTTCAGTCTCTACAGACAGAGGAAAACTGTCTGTAGACAGTAGCAGTTTGGCAGTAGCTTTTGATGATGGACAGACAGGTACATTCCCTCAGTGGACAGGCCCCTTTATTTTCATCAGGTACCAGACAACCCTTAACTCCAAGCAGTGGTCAGGAAGACCCAGTCCAGGGACACTGGACCATCTGCATTTCAGTAGGATCACAATGGGCAACAGCATCAACATTAGCTCCCAACAGGAGGACAATTGAGTAGGGTGAGCCAAATCTCTGGTTTTCTCTCCTCTGCTTGAGGCCATCAGAATCGACCCTTGGTCTGAGTTATCACTACTGCTGTTATTAGGATTTGGCAGGTAAAACCCTAAAGAGGAAAAAACTGACATCAGTGGACAGGGGCTCAGAGTCAATGAATTTGTGTCAAATTTCTATCTCAAACCAAGGAAGCAAGGAATATCAACATCACACGTGTAGATATCCGGATTGTGCAGCATCCACTCACTTGCTATCCACTCTCTGATTCTTTTGAAATATCCCTTCACTGGACACAATCTGGTGGGACAATAACCAGGGGCAATGCCCTTCTCTATTTTTAAGACACCAGTACATTTAAGATTCAGACTGAGCCAGGTGGGTATCCCTTACATTTGAGCTTCAAGACAAAGGGCTTAGAAATGATAGAACTCCCCCCCACACACACCCCCAGTTCCTGCTGGACCTAGAGTGTTCTGCTGCTTTGCCTCTGGAGCTGCTTCATTTCTTGCCACATCTCCCATATGGTCCTTTAGGTTTCTGGCAGTTCTGTGAGCTTCTGTACCTTTCCAATAAATTCCTTCTAACACTAGTTATCCAAGATTCGCTTCAATGGCTTTTAATATAGGGTAGCAAAATCTGCTCCCCCAAAATATGTCACTTTGGCAAAAGGGTAATTTCATGTGATGGGCCTCAAAAGCTGGATGGTGGTTGCCTTTGAAAAAGACATTTCTCTGTAAGGGCATCCCTCACTGCAGGGGGAATACTGAATCTCCTTATCTTTGTTCAATGGAATAGGCAGAACTTAATCAGCATATTTTTTGTCTACTTTGCCTTCTCTGGTTACCTCTCTCTCCCCCTGAAAGTCCTCCTGTCTCAGTTAAGCTATTTATGATGGCCTCTGAAGTCACTCAGGTCCATGACTCAGTCATCTTGGTCTTCCCTAGATGTAGAGGAGGTAACATGTTATTAAACTTCTTTTGACTTTTTTCTCTTAGCAATATGATGCGTGTTTGATTATTTGCCAGCCTAGAAGAGCCCAGAGGATATGGGATGATTTCCTTTGTTCCCGAACACAACCAAAGTCCCGAGACTGACACACATCAACAAGTATATGATGGGGTGATGGGGTACACTTTAGAATGCACTCATTCATTTAGTACCCCACTTCACTCTCACCACACTCTAGTATCTGTATTACTCTCATGTGATATGTTTAAACAAAAAGAGTACAAAGGCTTAAACAACTTGTCCATGTTCTAAGAGGATGAAAGTGTCTCCCAGGCCAAGACGTGGCTTTGCATGCACTGCTCTTCGCAAAGCAATGCGGTGAGGCGGGAGCCCCTCATCTGTTCCCCATAAAGCAGCAAAAGGAAGACAAGTTAATTGGAAACACCCACGCTCTTTTGCTAGCATATTCATGTGACTAATATCATGGGCCTCATTTTAAATTTCCCTTTTAATGCACAGGGATCTGATGTAAAAACATTCTTTAATATACTGCAGCGATGTTAATGGAGCCAGACCACAACAGGGTGACATATTTACATTTGAAAAGACTGGAAGTAATGGCAAATTTGCTCTGATGTCATCTGTAATTGTTGTCTTACAGGAGAGATACCTGAATCCCTCAGAGGAAGGAAATGGCTTCCTAGCAACAAAAATAAACATGCCCCTATTTTCCAAAGGGATAGTAACACTAATCAGAAATGGTCTGAAATTAGAACACACATGGTCATTAATTATTCCTCTAACTGCAGAGATTTCCAGGGTTTTTTTTTTCTTTATCCACAGAAGGACTAAATTTAAAGTATCATCAAAACTTAATTGATCATCACAAGATTTGTCTGAAGCGAGTTAGATTCTTTTGAAATTTAAAATCAGTAAATTATTTGCCTGAAGTCACATTTCAGATACTTAGCAATGTTTGGTGCAGATGGTAAATAGTTCAGTTTAGAATTACAGCCTAAGAAATCAACCCCCTAATCTAGAACTGAGCCCCCTCCTCCTAACTTCATAACCAAATTGTACATTTAGCATTTCGAGGCCCAGCGGCACTGCCGTCAAACATCCCTGATGATGTTTTCATCAACAACAGGCCACATCTTCATGCCGGTGGTCCCACGGGGCAGTCGACCACATAGCAGAGGTGTGCGGTGGGCTACAGCACCAGGTCTGTGTAGTTATCTGCTGTGACACTCATGCTACATCAGAACACCCTAAGGACGCTATTCTCATGACATACCCCTATTGTGAGGTGACCCATAACTATATTAGGTCCCTGTCTTTTTTCTTTTTAAAGATTTTATTTATTTATGCATACAAGAACTGGGGTACAGGCCAGAGGTGCAGGGGGTGAGAGGATTCACCAGAGACAGAGCGGGGAACAGAACAGGTACATCGACTGAAATACACTGCTGAGGGGAGCAGTGGGAGAGACAGGAGAGGTCTGCTGTGCCATGTGGGTCACCACCCTGGCCAGGAATCCAACTCATGCTGCAGTGGCTGCCAAGAGCTTCACAGTGCTGCGACTTAACCCTTTGCACCACTGGGAGGCCCCTAGGACCCTCTCTTGCAACACATGTTTCTCATTGAAAAATGAGAAAAAACTTAGTTCCTGCTATCACTTGCCTTTCACTCCTACAATACTTTTCAATTTAGATAAGAGAAGCCGCCCTGAAAATGCCTGAAATAGAAGCATTAAAGAAACAAACATGACCAGAACAAGGTCATGAGTTGTGTTGAAGTCATGCTGGCCTTAACATTTTTATTTATGTAAAAAAATTTCTACTTGTCAACATCTGCTCCCAGCCAGCTTCCATCTAGACCCTTTTATTATGAAATCAAAATACCATCAAGATAAAATGAACTATATAAATAATAGCCATTTTATGATCTGATTTGGAAAATCGGGGGGCAAACTTTTTCCTCAAACTCCCAAAGTGCTAAAATCAGAAGATTTTTTTTACCTGAGGGGAAATAAGAAAAACACGGTGCCCCTGCATCTGTGTATCTATACACAAACCAGGCTATTCCACCCCGCTGGCAACCCTCCTACTTGGGGGTGCGTAAACTGACTCCACCGTTCTCTTGATTTGAGCTGATAGCGTCTTAATTTTTACAAAATCGATTTATTGAATCAAAAGTAAAACCTGTATGGCCTCTAATAGGTCAAAGCAAGCACAAGAAATACATGATGCTAAGCAGAAAAGAATCACAGGATTACTATAAATTTCAATAATCACATAATTTTATGATACAGCAACAGATATGGCTCCAAACAACAATGAAAAAAGATCCATGAAATTGTTCTTTTCATTCCCAGATAAAGGGAAGATATAAAATAGTAAATCCTAGAATGATGGTTGTATAGAAGCACCAAGTTCAATGTTAAGCCAGTATTTTTGATTTCCTTCCTTAACTCTGCCTTCTTTTACAGAATCTCTTTTTCTTTTTGGTGACTTGTTAGTACTTTCATTTATTTTAGATGTACATATATACATTAGACCTATATGATGTGTGTGTGTATGTATACACACACACACACAGTTAACATTTATACAGAATAACAACAACTCTAGATACATAAGGCAAGTATTGCCAAGAGCAAATAAAATGCTTTGGAAAAATCAAGAGACTGATTTAATGTGTAGGGTGTGATTTGGGGGAGGTGTGGATAGAAGTAATGTTAATACAGCATTTTTTCACTTGAAGTTCTTGTCTGGAAGGAAAATGTTACATTAGTAGAAGGATTTTTTTTTCCAACTTTCCCATTCACTCTTCACTCCATTTACACAAATGTTTTACACATCATTACCTGCAGACTACCTGACTGTATTTGACATATAAATGAATCTACTTGATTTGGGGTGGGAGGAAGAGGGTAAGAGTGTCCACAATTTCCTGGCTTTCTCTCACCCTCTCTCTAGCTCTCTTGCCTACACATCTGACAAGTTCTATCTGAGATGTTGAAATAGATCAAATTTCCTTTTTCCTTTCCACAGATTAATGACGTTTGCTGTGGATTACTAGAGATTTGGGAATTGAAGACAAGAGGCAGAAGGCTATACCTCAGGAATAATAGCCTCCATTTATCTGACGAGAGCATTGTGAATGCACCCAAGTTACTGATCAATATAAGTAACAGTGCCACCCAGATGGCTTTTTCTTTGATAGTCTTTTTCTAGTTTTGATAAACAACAAATTGAAGTCCTGTTTGAGTCACCTAATTCACCAAAATGTACACTGCTAAAAAGAGAAAAAAATCAGAACCGTTTGTTTTTCATCTCTTCTCTAAATATTCTATATTCCCAGATTCATCATCCACCCTTTATTCATCAGGCATGGTTCCAAACACATTTGACAATTTTCCAAATCCAAACATACCCTGAAAGGATGAAAAATCACTGATAACATTCTTTTGAGTATGTCAGAGACTGAGAAATGTGCCTATTAAAGTCACCCCAACAATGAGGTCTGGATGCTAGAGACAGCTCTTACCAGAATGATATTGATTATGCAAGAAGGACACTTCAAAACTGATCAATATATCCTGTCCCCTACACTCACACACAGACACACACACAGACACACACACACACACACACACACACACACACACCCTTAGTCCTTTCATATAAGGTTCAAGAATAGGTAGAAATAAGAAGGAAAAAGGAAAAATAATTTTCAAAATCAGTTGTTTGGGGGAAAACCTCCTATTCACTTCACACTTAATAGTGGCTGCAACTCTGAACATCCCTATTACTAAAAAATGTGTATCTTAGGGGCCTCCCTGGTGGCACAAGGGATTAAGACACAACCTATGGAGCTGTCCACAGCCACTGCAGCACGAGTTCAATTCCTATGGAGCTGTCTGCAGCCACTGCAGCATGAGTTCCATTCCCAGCCGGCCAGGGAAGTGACCCACATGGGGCAGCAGACCTCCCCTGACTCACCCAGCTCCCCTCAGCAGCGTATTTTGGTCAATCTGCCTGTTCTGCTCCCAACTCTGCTTCTGGTGAATCCTCTCACACTGCCCCCACCCCTGCACCTCTGGCCTGTACCCCAGTTCTTGTATGCATGAATAAAAAAAAAAGTATACCTTACACTTGTGTTTTATTCACAGATCTTTAAACATACCAACCACCCAAATGATAAAAAAAATCTCTCCATAGCCCTTTCTGATTTTATCTGGTTGGTGTTGTTTTAGGACTTCAAGCCTGAAGAATTTTCAGACTTCTTAAAAATAATAATGTTTCATGGTATCATTCATATATCTAATTCATAGACATATGAATTTAGTTCCAAGTGGTTGGGTTTTCCATTAACTAACTAGTTCCCTTAACTAACTGGAAGGCAAAGCTCTTTGGATTCTTCACCACGCAGAATCACAGAAGTCCAGAGGGAAAATAAAGGCAGGTTATATGAACCTTGATTCCTGAATGAGCCAGCGTGCCTGGAGTCACTGACATACAGGAAGGGAGCCTTGAAGAATGGTATATTTTATGTAATTATGATCTCAGCCAGTTCTAATGGAGCGATAATAGTTTGGGAGATCCTGTGGGTGGTGTGTATTTCAGAGCCCTCACAAGTTCCAGGGAAAGAAAGTTATTCTTTTACCTCAGGAAAAAAAGAATAATTGACCTATTGGGACAAAAGAGAAAATTGACTACAGTTCCTTTGGCACTAAGGTCTCCTGTCATTTAGAAAACAGTGATTGGATTACAGAGTGGATTAGCATAATTTAGTGGCAAAAGCACTTGTAACCATTTATCTTCTGGACAAATGGCTACTGAACCATATTTCTTCAATTCCTTCTCTTCTACCTATCTCAGTTTGTCAGGGAGGACGGGGTGGGGAACTGAAGGAACCTAGTGTTACTCTAGAACCCTAAAAACACAAAACCCCACAGCACAGAAAATATCCCACCATGAGTGAGGATGACAAGTACTGTCCATTGCATGATCAGAAACAAAAACTGGACATGAAAGCACTCACTGGCTCTGCAGATTTCATCAAGCTAAGGGCGTTGGCTCTGAAAAATTATATGTTATGAAATTATGAACTAATTTCATGATCTTAGGATTTTTTTTAAATAATAAATTTTATTTTTATATTCCCCATACAATTGCAACCCCCCCATTCTGACCCCAATCCCTCCCCTCCCGGGCCCCACCCCCCAAAAAGTATCTCTGGTTCATAGTTTTTTGTTGATTTTGATTTTCACTTTCTTATAGTTATTCATTTTCCTGGTCCCTTATTTAAGTTTTCTAGATTCCTGCTATGAGTGAGACCATCCGGTATTTTTCTTTTTCTTTCTGGCTTATTTTAGGATTTCAAATGAATTCTTTTTTTTTTTTTTAAGATTTATTTATTTATACAAGAACCGGGGTCCAGGCCAGATATGCGGGTGGGTGAGAGGATTCACCAGAGAAAGAGTGGGGAGCAGAACAGGCAGACTGACAAAATACACTGCTGAGGGGAGCAGCAGGCGAGACAGGAGAGGTCTGCCATACCATGTGGGATTCTCCCCGGCCAGCTGGTATCAAACCGGCACTGCAGAGACTGCGGGCAGCTTCACAGTGCTGCGCGCAACCGCCTGCACCACCAGGGAGGACCCTCAAATGAATTCTTTTTTAAAAAAGAATTCAAATACTAGGGAAGTGATTTTAATCTTTAAAAAATTGTCTTCATCCTTACTCTTCCTTGTCAGGGTCATGCTTGCCAGAGACATTCACCTTATTGTTATAGCTATTTTGTTAACCCCAAATAATATTATTAAACTGAAATTATTGATTTTCTTTCTATTTAAAAACAAGGATTTAGCTGGACAAAGGCTAAAAACCAATCAAAATGTGGAGATTGATATGCTATGTAAAAGAGCATTCACTGCAGAGTTAAGCCAGGTGAGGAAGTTCTTCCTTTCTGCGCAGGCAGAAAGTCATGACCTTCACGGCATTCAAAGGAGAAGGAGCAAATGAACTTGGTCCATTGAATGACCTCTTCTTAACAATCTTTAATTACAAGCAATTATTCATATTTAAATTTGTTCCTTACAAGCACCATTATTATCTTGTAACAGTTTTGCTGTCTTTGCTTTTATTCTTTCCTCGGTTTATCACTGCTTTTCCTAAAGGGAAAATCAAACTCATAGAATTATTCATAAAACATCCCCTTCTCTGTGAAGTCCCCTTGGTTCCCCAGTATGATATTAATAATCCCCACCTTTAAATTCCTATAGCACATATTTTTGTCTTTAGTTATCGTTTAATAAAAGGCTGGCTAGAAGAGAGTTCTTATTCTATTGCATTATAAGTACACATTTAGGCCTACGAATACTGGAGTTGACTATGATTCTTTAAAGGAAAAAAATGTCATATTATCTTCTCATGCCTAGCTTCTGCAGATTGCCCAGCACATAGATGTTCACTAACTTCATTCTTGAATAAATGAACACGGTCTGTAAGCCACATGTCACATATCTTCCCAGGGACTGATGCTCATCATCCTACCCTCACATATCCAACTGCCTTTCTTCTTGGTTCATTTGCAAATGCCTACAATTAGAGAACAGTGTAGATTTTAAGCTATTTTCTTAAAATTTCCAGGAGACTATAGCCATATGTCTTCCTTTCACCTTGAAAATAAAACAAGAACCATAACAAACATATTGGTATTCTCCTTCACCCTCCACTTGAGTATCTCTACAAAAACAAAAATATTTTCCTAGGAACCTGAAGCCAGAAACCATGAGAAAGGCTTGCATCCCTCCAAATTATTTTTCCATTGCCTTGAAAATCCACTTATAAAGACAGGGAACATAAATACAGTGAAACAGAATATATAACCTTAAAGATATAGATATATGTAAATACAAGGACAGAAACTGACTCCAGCACTCCAAAAATGGGATTAGTCACCTTTGATACAGGGCATCAAGAGGCACTAAAGCTGACAAGGACACTGCCCAAATAATTGTGTGGTCACCATCTGAGTTCTTCACCAGCATGCACAATTACAAGACTACTCAGGTTCAGAGAACAATAATAATGGCATTTATTTAACAAATTAATGAAAACAAAGGCCAAAAATGGCCATTTACCTCACAAGCAGAGTCCAGTGTTTTAAAGTCCTAAACGCAAATGCTCCCAAGATGGCATCTTCTGCTAGTGTAGACCTGGAGCACACAGCAACCAGACTACAAGCTGGGTTCCAACTCACAAAGACAACAGAACACACAACAGCAGAATGCTCCCTGGAGCTGCCGAAATGCCCCCACACAGAATGAAACCAGAAACACTCAAAACAGCAGCTGCAGTGGCCAAACAACCCAACAAACAGCCATACTCATGTGGCTCAGCAAGGTGCCCAGCTCTGTGTTCACCTTCCCTGCCAGGCTGTAACAGCAGCAAAACTGGGAACAGTCACTCAGCTACTTGCAAAGCCTCTGGACTTTTCCTCTCTGAGGTTGGCTACTGGAAGCCTCTCCAAGTTCTTCAGAGGCCTATAAGAGCCTTCTGGAAGATCAGCATGGTGGGGCAGAAATCACTGATCCTGGAATCTCTGAGGATCCGAAAATGCTGAAATCCTGAATGCTGAATGCTCAAACACAGAATCCCGAACACTGAATGCTGGGGCTGCTTCTGTAGTCGCCACTCCAAATGCAATACTTTGTTTGCATTTTCCCTGGGGCTATCTACCCTCATCAGCAACCCCCTCCACTGAGTGCCACCTATAAAATCTTTGGCTTCAGCCACCAACGGTTAAAACCTCTTTGCCATGATGATTGGGAAATCTCTTTAAGTAGTATGTGATGACACACTTCAGAGATGACTTCCAGAGTCTGTCTTGTTTTATATTATCACAATAGTTCCCACTGAGTCAGAGAATTTTGGGATAATAGTCACAAAACTTGTGTTAATTAATGTCCTCACATTTACCCGAAGAGGTTTGATTTTAGTTCCAGGCTGAATGTCAGTTAGGGGGTTCAGATGTTTTTTGAGCCACTATCATTCTTCATAGTTGAAGTTCATTTGACAAGAGCAATGTCATCTTAACTTGGGCCATCTACATCTAAAGACCAGAAAAGATGCTTTAAGCTGAAGCATCCCCTTGACAATGAGGGTGTCCTGACCCCATAACAGAACTCGCTGCAGCCGCCATTGTGGGCACTCAGAACACTCCAGAATGTCAGCGTATGTGCTCTCTTTGTCTACACCTTGTTTTTTAAACCTTTTCTATTAACTCCCTTGAATTTATGACTGAATTTGTTTCCCAGTACCACTATATAGTAGGCATCAAATACATGTTTGCAGAAGAAATGAATAAATCTTGCACATGGAGATCTTTCAAAAACAATTACCAAAAATTTCTTGTACAAACATCCAAAATTGTTGCTTTAGGCCCTAATCCTTTCCCTCTAATTAAACAATTAATTCATTAATAATTATATTTTCTAACAACTCAAAGCATGAGATTTCAGGGAGCTGGGGGGATAGCAAGACTTAATAGCTTCCCCTCCCCTAGCCTAGCAATGCCATCCTGCGAATCTGGGATTGCACGATGAATTGCTAAAACAAAGCTGATGAAGTTTTATTTGCATGAAGCTGGGGTTACTCTGAGGACACAAAATAGGATTCCAAGAGAGAAAAAACTAGACATTTAAATCTGCCTCCTGGAAATGTGGAACATTTCCTTTAAAAACACTGAAAAAAATTGTTTTGCTAAACTTTTAAAGATTAAGATGCAGGAGACACTGCTTTGAGAATCCTCTAACAAAATGAAACAGGGGAAGAAATGAGCCACTCTTCCTCTCCTTATGCAATGCCTCAGACTAGCCCACGGTCCTACCCCACAGTCAGATCATCCAAGGGGCAGCCCATATGGTCAGGGATGCCACTGTGCGGGAATGTATCTGGCAGCAGAGCAGGAGACCTGTGGAGTCAGGAAGCAGAGAGCAAAACAGAGTGAAGATGCCCAGCAGCTCTCTGCACTGTCAGCTATATCATGTTTCTGAGGATGTGTGAAATGGACCCCAACAACTCCTAGATATACCTGGTTGATTTTCAGGAGGACAAAAGCCCTAGAGAAGTATGTAGGGTCAGAAGTCAGTGAAAGTTGGATTATCCATGCAGCCATTTATTAGTTCTTGAGTCTTGACTATGTTCTAGGCAATGAGATGGTTGTTCTGTTGAAGTGACTCCATCTGCACCCCCAGATGGGATGGTCTGGGAAAATCCTGGCTGCAATAAAATGTGGAGTGGCTGCTCACAATAGCAAAGTATAAAGATAAAATTGAATAGACACATAGACCAATGAAAAAAAATTGAGAGCTCAGAAATAAACCCACTCTTATATGGACAGTTAATTTATGACAAAGATGCAAAGAGAGTAGAGTGGAGAGGGGCCTCCCTGGTGGCACAAGGGGTTAAGCACCACACTATGCAATCTGCAGCCTCTGCAGTCTCTGCAGCCTCTGCAGCACAAGTTCGATCCCTGGCTGGCCAGGGAACAACCCACATGGCGCAGCAGACCTCTCCTGTCTCGCCTGCTGCTCCCTTCAGCAGTATATTTCAGTCAGTCTGCCTGTTCTGTTCCCCACTCTGTATCTGGTGAATCCCCCCACATCTCTGGCCTGTACCCCAGCTCTTGTACACATAAATATATAAATCTTTAAAAAATTTAAAAAAAAAAAAGTAGTGGAAAAAGTCTCTTCAGTGGTGCTGGGACAACTGGACAGCCACATGCAAAATAACGAAACCAGACCGCTCTCTTATACCATACAAAAAAATTAACTCAAAATGGATTAAAAACATGAAAGTAAAATCGGGAGCCACAAAATACATAGGAGAAAACATAGGCAAAACACTCCATGACATTGACTTCAGGGATGTCTTTGGGGACTTGATTCTAATGTCAAAGGAAAACAAAGGCAAAAATAAATGGGATTACATCAAACTAAAAGATTCTGTACAACGAAAGAAACTACCATGAAAACAAAAAGACACCCTGCTGAATGGGAGAAAATATTTGCACATCATACATGTGACAAGGGGTAATATCCAAGATCTACAAAGACCTCATACAACTCAACAAAGAGAAAACAAAGAATCCAATCAAAACATGGGAGAAGAGCTAAGCAGATACTTCTCCAAATATACAAATGGCCAAAAGGCAAATGAAAATGTTCAATGTCATTTATCATCAAGGAAATCTATCAAACTACCATGAAATACCACCTCTTTTCCATGAAAATGACCCATATCCAAAAGAGCAGCAAACTGCAGAGAGAATATGAGAAGAAGGAACTCTTGTACAGTGTTGGTGGGAATATGGACTAGTTCACTCTTCTGGAAAGCAGCATGCAGGTTCCTCAAAATATTATAAAATAGATCTACCATATGACCCAGGAATGAGTCCTAAGCACCCACCTAAATAATATAAAAACACTAAATAGAAGGGATATTTTCATTCCCATGTTCATTGAAGCACTATTTACAATAGGCAAGAGTTGAATACAAACTAAGTGACCAATGACAGAGGAGCAGATTAATACACACACACACACACACACACACACACACAGAATACTAGTCAGTTATAAAAAAATAAAAGATGACCTCTTGGCATTTGCAAGAAGTAGAGGGGATTATGCTAAGTGAAATAAGTCAGAAGAAGAAAGATAAATGCAGATTATTTCACTGGACTATAAAGAAACAAAACAATGGAACAGACAAAAGTAAATCAAAAAACTGTAGGAATCTAATAATAGAATTGAGGCTACCAGAGGGGGGAAGAGAATAGGGCTGGGAATAAGTAGAGAGGAAGTCCATGGTCTAGTAAAGGACTATGGGTGCTTGGATGGTAGGAGTGGTGTAGTAACATACATCTGAGGAGGTGTGAACTTATACCTGTAAGTCATAGATAGTGTTAAAAATCAGCATTGCCTCAATAAAAAAAGTGAAAAAGAAAAAAAAAATAAACATGTCAAATATCAAACATATCAAATATTGATAAGATGATAGGGAAATATGTGCCCCCAAACAATGCAAGTTTGAAAGAGAAATGACTGGAAACTTTTGAAGGCAACTTGGCAAAACATGTCAATCTAGAAATCCACTTCCCTTCTTTGTTATTGAGCAACACATGCATATACGTGCATGAAAATACAAATGCAAGGTTTGGCTTTGCAGCAAATATTTATGGTGAAAATCCAGTAATAACTAAAACATAGAGGAATTAGGAATAGCTAAATAAAATACGGCCCATCATTAAATGGAAAACTATACAACAGTGTACAATAAAGTAACCTAAAACACTGGTGCAGATTTAAAAAAAAAAAGTTCCAAGACAGTCCTTTCCAGAATAAGTTACTTTGGGTTGGCCTGCAGACTCTTTTTAAGCTTAGATCAGGGGAGACTTTGCAGGCTGAGGAGAAATTTTACCAGTCCCTTAACTACCTGGAAGAATGAAAACTGGAGATATTACTGAGAATTATTAGTGTTATCCCTAGAAAGAACCTCTCTATCCAAGAGAAAACTACCTATATGAGAGAGCAAACATGGGCTTTTTATTATGTGAGCCCCCTTCTCTCTCCTTGAAGCCCCAAGCCCCTATTCCAATTCTTAGCTCCAAATCTATAGCTCATCTCTCACACTGAAACTAGAATCTATACATTCCCATAGGAACATCAGTTAGGTTGAATCTTCTCTCTTAATCTGTCTGGTGCTATTCTCATTATTCCATCAGTCAGAGAAGAACTTAGAGGAGTATGGGACAATTTCCCTTCCATCTGTGTATGAGACTCAAGATAAGACAGAGAAGCTACATTCCTATAAATCAGTAAGTTAACTTCTTGGCCCCATACTGCAGCATCTGGAATACCCCCAAGTTACCCATTCTGTTTGCTTATTGCTTCAAGCCTGGCTCTCAATGCCCCTCTGTCAGTGTCATTGATCACTAACTATCAGGGAAATAAAACAATCCTGCCAACAGGAGGTCACTCCACACCTACGTACACCAGAGAGACAGCACAACCAGTAGGTGAGCAGGCATGACAGGTACCCACCCAAAAGGGCCAGGTAGTCTCTTCTCACTAGGCTGAGAGTGGGCCTCTTATTCCTGTGGTATGGGAACTAGAGGTCAGTCAAAGCCCTGTGAGATCTATTATCATTATTTAAAGAATACAGATTGTTTGGCCTAAGGGCAGTGAGAACCATGAAGGCTAGAAATTTCTGTTCTTACCTAAGCCCTTTGGCCTTTTCCTAACTGAAGAAGAGATTATATGTATCCTGAGTTTCTGTCCCTTTCCTTATAGAAGAAGCAACCACCGCTCTTCTTTTCATGACCTAGAAGAATGTAGTTTGGGAATCTGATTCAGTTAAAGGTTTATCAGTGACTATGTCCTCTGTCAAGAGTCTCATCCTCACTCCCAGAGGAAGGATGAGGTCACCCCCTTCTTGTCTGTCATGTGATGCATCTTCCCCTCTCCGTCCTTGATGTCCCAGGTCCTAAAATGAAGGATAAATGTTTCTCCTGGTCTGCCACATTATGTTTTAGAATTTACAACATATGCACGTTATGAGATTGATTTTCCCTTTGCTAACTCAGTTGATGCTATTTTGATTACTCATCTATCCCAAGAAAGCCACCTCCCTGGTGGTGCAAGGGATTAAGATGCACCTATGAAGCTCTCTGCAGCCACTGCAGCACGAGTTCGATCCCTGGCCAGGGAGCTACCCACATGGCGCAGCAGACCTCTCCTGACTCACCCGCTGCTCCCCTCAGCAGTGTATTTCAGCAGATCTGCCTGTTCTGCTCTCCACTCTCTCTGGTGAATCCTCTCATCCCCTGCTACCGTGGTCCACACCGCAGTCCTTGTATGCATGAATAAATCTTAAAAATAAAATAAAATAAAATAAATTGATACTAGAGACAAGTGTTTACAGTTCTAACCAGCACAAGGAAGACCGACAATCTTGAATTGTAAAATCAAAAAGTCTCAGCCTATATAAAAACAGAGCCTATTATGTTTTCAAGGAGACACCCCAAGGAGGAGAGCTAGGCAAGGCCAACTGCCTCCCTCCTCTCTATTAAACAAAGAGCTTGATCGTGTTACTTTACATTTTGAAGGGTGGCCTTACCACACAAGGGAGAAAATCCTGATTCACGTGTCACAACCTTAGATGACTCACTGTTGGGGGTCTCTGACATCAAGTCCAATTTCAAGGCTTTTTCTTTAAGATCAGGTAAAATCTTGCTTTGGGGACTGAGAAGATGAGCCTTGTCTTCAATCTTTCTCTGGACTTGACTGAAGTAGGGCAAAGAAGTAAGTTTCTACGGGGCTACTTTGGAGAGGAGGTCACCTGCCTTTAAGGCCAAACCTCTGGCTCCAGCGAGGCTCACAAGGGCCCTCTTTGCTGGCTGCTCAGGGGGTTGGAAGGGCAGCGGGGGTGGGAAGAGGCCAGGGAGGTCAGCACATGGGGAGAGGAGGTGTCTTCTCACTTCTTGCTCCCCCCATTGCTCTTTCTTTGCAGGAACCACCAGGCCCCCCTCCACCCCTGCCACAGCTTCCATTTCCCACCCCTACAAAGGGAAAGCAGAGGATTTGGCTTTTAAATGAAACCATCTTAAGAACAACCCCTCATAAAGTAGCTGATTCTTCGAGAAAGTGCTAATAACACAGTCAATTTAACCCTGGCATTCGTAACCATTTTTTCAAGTCCCCATTTAGTAGGCAACAAAGCTTTGCTGCCGCGCTTCAAGGTAGCCAGAGAAAGCAACTCCCAAATTATTTAAAGTTTATAACGAGGCTTCAAAGCCACAGCTCCATGCCTGGTCCACCACATCCTTGCCGCCAACAAATGCAATATCCCTTTGCTCTGTTGACAGCTGCATTTTTAAAATCTGACTTTTCCCAATCCGGACAGCATTATCCTTTTGATGCAGGGCAGACCCCTGATGACTGGACTTGTGACAAGCAGATTACAAAGATGGTTTATCCAGGCATTGTGTTTCTGCAGCGCGCGCTGCAGCCAAAGCCTCAGTGGCAGCAGGGAGCACTAATTGCTCATTTGCGGCAATGACCTTTTCAACTGGACAGCGCCTCTGATCTGCTTGCACGGTGATGTCTCTCTTCTTTAATTACAGTGTGCTGGCAGGCAAAGAAGCACCCAGTGGCACGGAGTACAGTGGTGGCCAGTGTCTAGACCCAGCTCACTCTACTTCTCAAAGCAAGAGCTGAGGGGTAGCGGCATCTGTTTTATTCACTTTGTTTTTTTACAGTGGGATACTAATAGAACTTTAAGTCACTGAGATCAGCAATGTATGAGGATATAAAGTCAAGACATTTATCTAGGAGTCATTCATTTCCAAGAGAAAACTGGGACAAATTGCCATCAGGGAACAGTTGGAGTGTGATCTGTTTTGATATTTCATCCCCAGATCTTGCAGTCTTGGTGGAGGTCAGCGTGTGACTGCACCTTGTGTGATGCCATCCCAGCTAGCAATGTGGAATCATTTGCTTGTGGTCTCTGTATATGCAAATCACAGTATTGACCTAATCCAGACAAGACAAAAATGTTTTCCAGGAAAACAGCAAGTGGAGTATGGCACTTTGACAGAGGACTTTGCAGGACCAGAATGAGCTTCACAAGAGGAAGGAGAGAAAAATCTCAACAAACATGACCTGAACTGACAGCAAAACCTCGAGATACTATGCAGGATGGGAAGAAGGGACGAAGGGAGACAACCAGAGAGCAACTCAGCAAAGGACCAGATGAGAACGATGATGTGACCATCTGTCATGGCTCAGGAATTGCAGTCCATCTCTCTGGTACCAAGACCTGGCATCCAAAAATGTACTGTCCCAGAAGGTGGCAGGGTGGAGAGGCCAGGAGAGGAGATGCTCATCCATGCGCATCATCCAACAACCAAAGCCAAACTGATGTAATATTTACTGACAAGAAAATAAGGCATATTAAGGGAAGAAACAGAATTCTAAGGAAGGAATAAGGCAGTACTAGCAATGGCAACTTTTATAACAGGCCACTTGCACCCAGGCTACACTCAAGACTGCACACATCAGCAATCCGCTCTCTTTTTGTATTTTATCAACAACTTGCTTATAACTGAAGCATCAAATGAACAGTTGCTACCTCTCTGCCATGGCCGATGCAAGAGATCTATGCTTTATCAATTCTATTCTCCCAAAGGATATTTAAAAACATATCGCTACACACACACACACACACACACACATGTGCGTGTTAAGAGACACTAGGACTAAGAAATTTATTAGGATTGCTGAGAGGTTTGCAATGTATCCTCTCCTCTCATCTTAAAGACCTACTAAAAGAACATGAAATTTAAAGGGACTTAACCTTAGAAAGAAAAGTGAGATTTTGCTGATGATAAGCAATAAGGATTCACAGACTCACAGAAGCACCTACAGAGCAGGCACCATCACTGCTGAAAGGATATTGTTATGTCTCTGTGTCCAGGGCAGGGAGAAAGGTGTTTTCCCTGTGCAGATCACAAATCAGGAGGCTGGGCCTGGCTCTAAGTCTCCCCAGTAACTCTTCTAAGCAATTGTTCTAGCTTTTTCTCTTTATAGGGATATGTGAGTTCCAGCTACCAGGTTCACTGCAATGCCAACTATGTAAAAATCCTCAGAAAGGTAAGTAACGGGTATTATTCTTTATTCCCTATGGGGTACTTCATGCTGATGTCAACTAGCCAGAACTCAGTGATAGAATGAGGTTCTTAATAGACTTTTTGGGAAGAAAAGCAAAGCAATTTCCCCTATGGAACCCTATGACTAAGCCAGTTAAATCCATCCTCAGAGACAGATTGGTGGTCACCACAATACCTAATAAATGGTGATGCACTTACAAGAGAAATTGTGAAATTTCCATAATTTCAAATACCTGTCATTAAAATGTGCTCTGAATTGCTCGGCTCAGCGCTAATGCCATTTTCTTAACCTAAAGGGGCCCATTCTCAGTCTGCACCACCTCCCCTTCCCACCCCCCACCCCCACTGACTTCAGAGGCAGATTTCCCTGAGTAAAGATGACAGGATACAATTCCATGTAGGCTGAGTGACTGTCTGTCATTTTTATTACTTGGAGTTGAGAATGTTTTCCAGCAGTACGAACCCCAAGGGATGACACGGTGCCTAAATTATCCATCTGTGCTGCTGTTGGGATCCTGGCCCACCTGACTCCACGAGGGAACAGAGTCACTCACCTGCGATTGACCACAAAGGCTTCATTTCTGTGTCTGCCATTACACCCAAGGAATGCTCCATCCCACCAGGGAAAGCGCAGGCACCGGGGCTGTATTCAGAAGCAGAAGAAATAGAAATACTGGCGTCCAGGTAGAACTAACTGATCTTTACCCAGGCCAAGCATGCATCAGTCAATCTGTAAAACCAAAGTTAAATGGAGAGACAATGCATTGTGTAGCAACCCCAAAGCTCTTCAGTGTCCATTTGATAATTGAGGTGGGGTGGGGGCGGAGGGGAGAGGTAGAAATAGGAGGTGGCAAAGGGAAAGTGAGGTGTTGAACTTCATCTTGGTAATATAGTTCACATTTAGAGCTTTATTAAACCAACTACTTTATTAAACCAATGACTATTCTTGAGTATTCCATGTGTAATAATTTTTCTGATGTTATTGTGGGGCCATATTTTGGCTATTCTGTTTCATAGAATCAGAGGATTAAACAGAGACAATAGTTTTAATAAATAGGATTTGGGCTTTTTTCTTTAGGGTCCCCTCAAGGATTTTTTAAATGAGGGTTGAAATTCTTTTGTCCCCCAAGAAATAGACAGGGAAAATGCTAATGCCCATTTTAAGGGAGAATAGTCACCAAAAAGCCAATCAGGAGACAACCATAGTGTATTCTCTTTTTTCTTTTCCTAACATTGATTTGGTTTTTCATCTCTGTGTACTAAAAGAAACATGACAGAGAAACAAATGTCCTTCTATTGTTTACATTTGAGGTTTACAGAGAGAGCAATCAGCAGATTTTCTGTGAGATCCATCTATCTGTCACTGTGTTTTATTGGACACGGCTGCAGCTGAATCAAGAAGGGGAAAAAGGAAAAAACGAAAGTGACAACGATGGTTATAAAAATAGAAAAGAGTGAAATCTCTGGAGTGTAAGAGTGGTCCAAACACAGCTGTGAGCAATATCCCCTCTGTTTTTATAAAGTGTGAGCATGTGCCCTGACCACATGAAAAACAAATTCTGAAGCCCAAGCACGAAGAACGGATTTTGGTCCTGTGTTGAGATGGGATGCATGATGAGGCTTATCAGGCACATTTCAGATTGTGTACAAAAAAATTCTGCCACATAGCAATTAGGGTAGCGCCACCATACTCCCCAAAACACACACACACACGAACACGCTATGAAATGTCAATCCGTTCTCATTCACAGATGAAATATTAAAGCTCAACTTGCCATTTAATAACGCCCAGAACCTAGCCCCCACTTTTCTCTGTAACTTAATTCCTCTTGCTCTCTAACTGGATCAACAAAAGTGAGTCCTAAATAGATGATTTCCATTTTCTCTTACTCTCATGATGATCCAACATCCTGTCTCCACCATCCTTCATTTTCCTATGTCTTAACCTCCTTCCAAGACCTTCCTTACCACTATGTATCACCATCTCTGCTGCAACAATGACAGTTTATCTCATATTTAGATATCACCATAGAAAACTGGCATGGAAACACCAAATACTGATAACCAAGGACCATTAAAAAAATTGGCCAGTAACTTAGTGACTTCAAAAAGTAAAATTACTTTATCTTTGCTCACACTTTCTCTGGGTCAAGAATTTGACTATGGGGCCTCCCCTGGTGGCACAGTGGTTGAGTGCTGGGCTGCAAAGCTGCCTGAAGCCTCTGCAGCCCCAGTTCAACCCCCAGCCACCAGCAAGGGTCCCACATGGCACGACAGACCTCTCCTGCCGCACCCACTGCTCCCCTCAGCAATGTACTTCATCAGTCTGCCTGTTCTGTTACCAGCTCTGGCTCTGGTGAATTCTCTCAACCCCCCACCAACCCCCCATGCTTCTGACTATACCCAGTGCTTGTATAAATAAATAAATAAATCTTTAAAAAAAAAAGAATTTGACTACGGGGTTCTGATTCAAGTTCACCCCTGTACAAACTGTGGAGGGGCAGGCTCTGTGGGGACTGGCTAGATGCCATTTTTTTCTCTGTGGCCTCTGCGTGTACTCTTGCTATCTGGGGTAGCTTGGAATTCCTAATGGTGTGACGGCTTAAATTCAAAAAGCTTCAAGAGCAACTACTCCAGCAATCAAGGCAGAATTTAAGTTGGCCCTCACGACTCAGGCTCAGAATTCCCGAAGGATCGTGTCCATCATATTCCATCAGTTGAAACCAACGCCTGCCGGACGCGCAGAGGAAGTGGCATAAACTTCAACAGCTGTTGGAAACTTGGACGTCAGAGTCAGCCTGCAGCAAAAACATGTGAGATGGGGAATGTTTTGTGGCCAGCTTTAAAAATGACAATGGGTCACGGTAGGTTACATTTCTTAAAGGCAAAAGAAAGGATTTCTGGATCCTGCCATTTCTCTACCAGTTCACAGAATTTCAGACAGTTATTCAACAAGTGTATTTTTATATAATATTTTTAATCAGGCCCACTTTTAAAAAGTCATGGTTTTAATAATTTAGGTTTTAGTAATGAACAGAATAAGGTCAGTCTAGTTCTACACTTGACTGTGATAGATCTTATAAAACACAAGAAAAATGTGTCCTGGAGACACTGGGATAATTTAGCACATCCAGCAATTGATCAAAGTGAAAATGCACCCTTCCTTAGACTCTAGAAATTACTAGGCCAAGGGTGAGGCGGTCAGTGAAGAAAAACTGTCTCATTTGCTGCCGGCAGACACGTATGCCCTAAAACACAGTGTTCCCTGGTGGTGTATTTCAGAGTTTCAACAGTAACATGGTTTTGAATCTGATAATGGTGCTTCTGAAGTGTAATCCTCCATAACCTATGGAAGCTATTACTGATGTACTCAGATTCAGCCTGGGTGCTGCCATCAAGAACACAGTCCACACATCAAAAGATACTTTTGAAATCACTCACATTAAAACTTGGACTCTTCTAACACCACGAGGACGAGCAATCATCCACAGCTGAATTTCTTTTTCATTCGCTTTGCTTATATTCTAAAACACCCCCAGAGTCCCTTCCTCCAAACTCTGAAACTCCTTCTAGCTTGAAATAAATCTATCTTCTTCTTCTACCTCACCTTCTTTTCCCTAATTTTGGCACCAGAACACTTAGTATGACATTGCCTGTCCCCAAAGGTCAAAAGCACCTCAAAGGTCAAAAGCACCCCAAAAGTCCTAATTCTCTTCTATGTGACCACCCAATGCTAATACGTCTTTCCCAATCCAAACTTTCAAGGTCAAGTGTGAAAAGGAGTCTCCATGTCATCACAGAGTTTTCCATTATCAAGACTCCAAAATTCAAATCCTTAACGGGAAGTACGGAGGGCAGGCAGCATTGAGGCATCTCTGATACGTATCTGCATCGCCTGGAAATCCCATGGTCTGATCTAGTAAATGCGAGCTGGGCCCCAGACTGATTTCCAACCAACTTCCAGATGATGGCAATGCTGCTGTCAGGTAGTCACTCTTGGGAGTACCAGGGACCTATTCTTTAATTACTCCTTCCAGTTACTTATACTTTATTTTTTAAAGATTTATTTATTTATGCATACAACAGCTGGGGTACAGGCCAGACATGTGGAGGGTGAGAGGATTCACCAGAGACAGAGTGGGGAACAGAACAGGCAGAATGACTGAAGTACACTGCTGAGGGGAGCAGCGGGTAAGACAGAAGAGGTCTGCTGCGCCATGTGGGTTGCTCCCTGGCCAGCAGGGGATCGAACTCGTGCTGCAGAGGCTGTGAATTGCTTCATAGCATGGTGCTTAACCCCTTGCGACACCAGGGAGGCCCCCAGTTACTTATACTTTTAATTGCTTATTTTGAACTCTCTCCAGTTTGTGAAGACTGCAGAATGTATGAGCTAAACACAGAAAGACAAGAAGGAAAATTAGTGACCTTAGTCAGCAAAAGTAGTGTCTGCGGTGAGACAGGAGTGAGGAGGCGAGCCCAGGGCTGTCTTGGACGGCAGCAGATGGAATGTCCTGCCCTGAAGCTCCAGCACTGCCACATACCTGCCCTTTCACTATAAAATCTCCTCCTCCCTCTGGGTCTTGAACTTCACAACTGTGAAGTGTGCTCCCTCCTGGGAAGTACTGGACTCCCCACACCATGGTGAGTCTAAAACCAAGAACATGCCCCAACTCTGCCTGGTCTCATGACATTAGAGGAACAAGAATGGTTTCTGGGAAAACACAGATTGAACAACTCATGGCCCAGAGCCCAAAATAAAATCAAGATGTGGTTCTGTTTTCCTCATTGCAATGAGCGCTCGCTATCACATCACTGATGTTCAAAGGTGAATTCTTTCTTAGTGACCGAGTGGAGTAGGGAGAGACAAGAGGAAGAAAGGCACAACACGGAAGCTAAGGGGGTAGGGGAAATATGTGCGTGTTTATCTGTGAGCCAGGGCGCTCGCTGAAGCTACTGTAAGGAAGAGAAAGCAGCCACGTCGAAACCTGAAAGACATCAAAAACAAACTTCCTTGATTTCCTAATTCGGCTCCCAGTAGGCCCCTGGTACATGTCTTTCTTGTATAATTAACCATAGCTGGGGGAACATAAGACATTCTCTGAACCCCAGGGAGCTGTTTAGGTGTGTTTATTTAAGTTTCGTTTACAAGCCCCAATTAGGTCATTTCCTTTAAAAAAAATTGTCCCTGAACTCTGGAGTAGGAGAGCCCTTATCTGATTGTTCTGAAGGACACAGGTGTAAGGGGAATTCTTTTTTCCGTGCACAAGGACTATTGAGTTCTCAGATTAAACAATGTAAACCTTCTAACGTGACTAAAGAGAAACCCACCCATTCACAATCAGCCTCCTAAGGCTGCTGTGGTTTCTCGGATTCTTTGTTTGAGCCTCTGAAAAACTTTGTGTTCTTAAAGCACTCCAGATGTAAACAAAATAACTGCTTATCACATTTCTCCTGTCCCACACCTCAGCCCTCATTGTCTCCATTTGCCCTTCTGTGGAGGGGATTAACCGCTTTCAACAGAACCTGCCTTGGGCCTCAGAAGACGTGACTCCAGGCTCCCTTCCACCAGATGACCCTCCACTCCCAGGGACAGGCCCTCCCCGCGCCTTGGTGAGACTAGAGCCCCAAAGCACCCCCTCCCTCTGTCTGCTCTCCGAGTAAGAACAGTTTCTGATGAAACCCTGATTCAACAATGTGTGGCCCAGAGCCCACAATAAAATCACGGTAACCAATTATAAACATTAAAACATTAATCCTTTTCAAATAGGACCTGACGAGAACAAGGCTAATTGCAGTAATGACCTGAAGTGTAGACGTCGCCCTGCATTAATGTCTCTGTCCGTGACAGGACCCACACAACACAGAACTCTGCGACCAGGCGACGCACAGGCCTGGCAGGGAGAACAAGCTCAGGGCTTGCCTGCTGGGTGCGCTGCTTTGCCTCCTGTAATTTACTTTTTTAAGAGTATTTTTAAGATCCTTTTTAATGATTCCTATTCCCGTATTTAATTTCATTTTCAATTTTTAACTCTAGATAACACTCAAGTTAGATGAAACATTTAATTTTTATATATCAGGGGCATATCTTTATGGAATATCTATCCTTGATACCACAGGCTATAAAATTTCACTCTGATAATTTGAAAATGTACATATCAGAAATTTTAAACATGTTATTTGTGACTGGAATGAAAATCACCATGGCATGAGGATTCACCATATTTTCTTCTTCTTCCCTCTTTTCTGCCCACATCCCATAATTGGAACCTGAAATGTAAAGGGGATGAATTTTTACGTCCTGGATCGGCTCCTGGGCCTTCTTTGTTCGGAAAAGCAAAGATAATAAGCAAATGAAAAACATCCCTCGCCTATTCTGGATGGGATTGCCCTGACCCCAGGCTCCAAGGATGGGCCTTGGATTTGTTTATTCAAAATAAAACACACAAGTTTTCCACCACATGTCAGTTAGTGGGCTAAAATCCAGTTTCATGTTTTCAAAGCAATGATTATTACCATTGTTGTTTCTGTTGTGTGCTGGAAAAACTGCTTCTCTGAAAACAAGGCCTCTGGTATCTATTCACCTTTGAGCCCCACCCAGCACCTAGAAGAGCAGCTGACCCCGAGTAAACACTCAACATTTCTACTACCCTGTCTCCTCGCTGGTCATACTTCCTTAGACACAGGCCCACGCTGCAGGCCCTTCTCACACAGCGGCTTTCCTGGCCTGGTCACAATCGTGCCAAGATGGATGAGCAGTTCACAGAACGACTGAGCACTGCTCTCCCTGAAAGTGAGAGAAAGTTGAGCACATTCTGGTATATGTGCTGTTCTAAAAATTTGGATTACCTGCAACAAAAACTTATTCTACAACTAAATGAATGCACCAGTTGCTGAAGCATTTTATCAGCTTCATAAGCAAATGTGAAATGAGAGTGAAAGTGGAGTCTGTCATAACATATATCTGAAGAGCTGTGTAGTTCTGCACTAACATACATACAGTATTGTGAGGGACATATCCTCGATAAAAATGATTTCTTTTAAAATGTGGAAAGGAACTGCACAAAATGATGAGAGCATATCTGAAATTATTTTTAGTTAAAGGAAAATATAGTTTTGTTTTTTTTTTACTCTAACAGGATTTTCTGTCTAAAGAAAAATAAATTTCTTTGGAGAAGAAGTATCTGTTTAGCTCTTCTGCCCACTTTGGATTGCATTCTTTGTTTTCTCGTTGCTGAGTTGTATGAGTTCTTTGTAGATCTTGGATATTACCCCTTGTCACATGTATGACGTGCAAATACTTTCTCCCATTCAGCAGGGTGTCTTTTTGTTTTTATGATAGTTTCTTTCATTGTACAGAATCTTTTAGTTTGATGTAATCCCATTTATTTTCACTTTTGTTTTTGACATTAGAATCAAGTGCCCAAAGACATCCCTGAAGACAATGTCATGCAGTGTTTTGCCTGTTTTTTACCTAGGTATTTTATGGTTCCTGGTCTCACATTCAAATTTTTAATCCATTTTGAGTTAATTTTTCTGTATGGTATGAGAGAGTGGTCTAGTTTCATTTTTCTACAAGTGGCTGTCCAGTTTTCCCAGCACCATTTGTTGAAGAGACTTTCCTTTCTCTAATGTATACTGTTGGTACATTTTAGCCTATGATAAAGGGATACAGGTGTACCCAGGGATGGGTGGGGTGTGGTGATGCCCATCTCAGGGGGGCTAAACTTATCCCTCTAAATCATACATGGTGCTGAAAAACCTCAAAAACACACAAACTAGACATTTTTAAACAAAAATAAATTTCAAACGAGACATTCTAATGTTTCTTTCATTCACAGTTATTGAATTGATGATGAAAGCTGTCTAACCTATTTAGCAGTTCAGAGAAGAACTGAAAAACGCATACAGCCACAACTTAGATTTAAGAAATATTACCACTCTTTGCAAACTTTTTTTTAATCTACAAATAAAGTAAATTGCCTTCTTAATTGATATTTTTTAAAAAGATGTTGGCCAACAAAAATAACCATTAGAATATTACTATAATACTATATTACTATAATACAGAGATTGGAAGGATTTAAATGTTACTGCATTCAATTGATACAGGTCCCTTAGAAATAAAATTGATATATAGGCAAAACCCCTCCTTTACAATGCCTGAGCTTCTTTTTTTTAATTTATATCTTTTACATCATTGTTCATTTTTGTGTGATGTATGCTTGCTTTCTCCTTTTGGGTGTACTCCCTGTAAAATTCCCACCACCAGTTCTCCCATGAACCATCACCACAGTCCCTTGTGCTCTTCTTGCCCCTGTTTTGATCCCTTTAATAATAATAAATAATATCAATAAAATATTAATATTAATGATAAATATTAATAATATTATGAATGTTAATATTAATCCCTTCCCTTGCAGAATTTTTTTAATAACATGAAAGCTTTATTGAGGTGTTATATAGTTAAAAATCATACATCCAATAGGTGGTTCTCAGGTTGACCTGTCTCCTTGTGGTGAATATTGAAATTTTTAGAAAAGTATGTCTTCTTGTCCCCAAATAGAAACTCCTCCCTAAATTATCATTCCGCCTACTTATGTTTTAGTATGTGGGTAGGTATGTCCTCGGGGACATAAAACTGGGCTTTCCTACTTGGAGAAGCTATTTACTTGAAGGTAAAAAGAGAATTTTTAAAAAGAAAAGAGAAAATTGAGGATTATCCTTTTCTTAATTGAAGAATTAAAGAAGTGAAAAAATCTTTTGATTATTCTTCTCTAACCTTGTAGATGTGTAATCAAGAGAAGACTTGGTACTGCAAACAGGAAACACCTGAAGCCAAAGATTCTTTCCTATAAAGAAAGCACAGTCAGAAACAGCAATAATTAAGGGCAGACTAGACAGGCTGCTGCCTAAGGTACTGCAAGAGGTACAAGTGGAGTCATGGAAATGTCCCACGATGGAGACCCTTGTACCTACCATTTCTTAGAGAGAAAGAAGTAAAGCATTTGGACAAAACACTTGGGGTGGGGCGGAAACCCCAAGAGACTCTGTGTGAGTCTCAAGTCCAAGAAGAGTTGCCAGACAGCTGCAAGCATAGTTCTGCTTGGGTGGCGTTGATGGGGTGGAGACACTGGGGGGCCCTACACTCTTGCCTCCATCTTTTGCCCACATAGCACTCAGACTCTCTTCGAAATAAATGAACACGTCTTTAAAAAATGTGACTTTAAAAGGACTAAGTTATTAAGCTGCTAGCAAGCCCACAGTCCATGGAGGCGGCTGTAACATACCATAGACTGGGTGGCTCATACACAGAAATGTTTTCATTGATCTGGGAGTCTAAGATCAAGGTGCCAACAGGGTTACATCTGGTGAGGGCCGTCTTCTTGGTGTACTGCCTGCAACTTTCTCTGCATTCTCAGGGGAGGAGAGTTGGGGATCTTTCTAGAACCTTACAAGGCACTAATCCTTTCATGACAGCTATACCCTCACGATGCATGCACCTTCCAAAGACCCCCACCTTCTAATACCATCACAAAGGACACCATTAGATTTTCAAAATGAATTGGGGTGGGCCTGGGGGGGGGCAAATATTCAGACCATAACATTCTGTCTGAGCTTGGTCAAAAAATCATCAAGAGATCAAAGCCCTATCTACTCCTCTGCCATCCCTCCATGG
Organism: Talpa europaea; assembly: GCF_964194135.1. Lineage (NCBI taxonomy): Eukaryota > Metazoa > Chordata > Mammalia > Eulipotyphla > Talpidae > Talpa > Talpa europaea. The sequence continues at coordinate 20,856,594 of NC_140080.1, forward strand.
AAATGGCTGAGTGCTCTAGAGAACTTCGTCCTCATTGGTACTCATTATAATGGGGTGTTCGGTGAATGACCCATGTTTGATGTGGTAAGAGTTGCAATTAATATTTTTTTCAATATGTGAACTGGTTGTTAACAATCTAGTTGTTTGCTTTTAAATTAGTAGTTTCCTTCCCTGCGTCTCTATCTCATTTATTTTCAGCATCTCTCTCCGAGAATGGTCCAGGGTCTCAACTGTCTGGGAATGAAAGATCATGTCCATTGAGGCCCTGAGTCTGGAGGGCCCATGTAGCCTTTTCTCATTAGGAAAACAAAAGAAGTATACACAATTGGCTTTAAGGGTACTTTTTGGGATTTTTTTTAAACTCTTAGTGAAAAAAAAAGAGAGAGAGAATCAAACCATCAGCTCTAGGAAAAGAAATTACTAATTAAAATTGTCACCTGAGAAACCATCACCAATAAGGATTGTTACTGTTGTTTTGTCTTTTTTTTTTACAATTCTTTGACTATATGAGAATATTTTTTGTCACTATTCGCATAGGATAATTTCAGAATTGACCCGAAACTAAGCCCAGTGAAAAATGCAAAGAATTTCAAAATCATCTGTTTCTAACTTCTTCCCCAGCTGGGAGTTGGAAGTTATGATAAAAAACAGAAATATGTTGACAGGTGAGTGAGATACAACGATATCTCATTCTTAGAAACTTTAACTTATTCTTACAAGTTTTATTATTAGGAATGGACTCATTGGAGCATTATTGATATGTAGTTTAAGTAAGATTACTAATTCTGAAAAGAGGCGCTTTGGTGAATTCTGTAAAAGAATCTGATTTTGTTGCTTCAAACCCTAAGTTGTTTATGTTCAGTCAGAACCTTATTAAAGGCAATAAGTATAAATTATTGTGATGTAGAGTATAGAGTATAATGAAGGCTCAAGCAATATTTCACCATAGACATTACTATAAACCCAGTGGCAGGTCAAGGGAAGATTCTTCACTGAAACTTGCAATTTAGCTGCAGGAGTGGCTCATGTCATCTCTGCTGTTATTGTGGGCTGTGCCAGGTAGCACCATTTCAACCAGCTTTACAAATTAAATCAGATAAGATGGAGTTATAAGCTATGAGAGAAGGATGGGTTATATTATTTGAGATTGCATTTTTTGGTTTTCAGGAAAAGACACGCAATTCCATGATAAAATCATGCTATTAAAAGAGTTGCTCTGATATGATCAAACATTAAAATCACATATTTTATAATGTCTTTTATTTGGTTTTTAATCTAATGATGAGCTCATTGTGTCTAACGCTTCAGCTTGTTGAGATTTGTGGATTAGAGCTAGGCTTTTGCTGACCCTAATTTTTTAGGTTAATAGTAGTTTTTATGAGAGCTGGTCATCTGATACATTGTGGGGATAAATAAGTCTTTCCACTTGGGATTCTGTCATTCAAGACCAGTAACTCTTTACAAGGAACAATATTCAATTGATTTTTTTATCCAAAATGATATAGAAACAATAGCTATAAATCTGTTATCTAATATGCATGTATATGTACTTTTAACATACACATTATGAATTACATTTAGCATTTAATATATACATTTAATGTGTTTTTCTACCTTAGAAATTACTTTCTTCTCTGTAATAACAGCCTGTTTATTAACCTGGACAATTTCTTTCGATTAGGCTGGATATATGCATTAATTAACCTCACCGGGTTAATTTTATTTAAACAAACAAAAACTCAAAATATAAGAGCACACTTCATCCCAACTCTTTAATATTGGATGTCTCCTGACTTTATGTTAAACCTTTTCAGAGTGAATGAAAATGTATGTGATTGTTCATTAGCCTAGAATTCCTGGGTGTGACTAGGCCAAAATTCTTGAAGTTGCCATAGTTAGAACATTTGTATATCAACCAAATATTTCTATCATTCGTTCTTTTGCAGCAAGTTCAATATTATATTCTATAGAATATTTACTTGAAATACTGATTGACTTAGAAAGTATTTTCAATAATGATCAATAGCCAATTATTTGGTTAAGGTTTACTTCATATCATCTCCCTTCTAGTTATTTTTGCCTGTGGGATCACGATTCGATAGCTCAGACACAAATATCAAATAACAAAATATTCAGAAATTATTTCAATCACTTGGTAAGAATTTATTAAGCACCACTCATGCACAAGGCACTCAAAGAATATTATGAAGAAATATAGGATAATTTCTTCATAAGAGCATTCAGGATTCTTTGTAATTTCTTGTCTGCCGAAATATAATTAACATCCATGAAGAGGACCCCTGTCTTACAACACTCACAAAAATTAACTCAAAATGGATTAAAAGCACGTATAAAGCCTAAATCCATGAAACTAGAAGGGCTATGAAGCATGGCAGGGCAGACCTAGGGCTCCTTGACATGGGTCTTGGTAATGCTTTTTGGATATAACACCTAAAGAATTAATAACATCAGAAATAACCAAGTTGTGCTATATTAAACATAGAAGGATCTGAACAGCAAAAGAAATCATTAACAAAGTGAAGACAATCCACAGAATGGGGATAAAAACACAAGCCATGTATGTGATAGAGGGACAATATCAAAAAAAATGTAAGTAACTCATCGTTCCCTTGGAAAAAACAGACAACCCAATTTAAAAATGGGCAAAAAACCTGAATAGATATTTCTCTAAAGAAAATATATAAAAGGACAACAGGTACATGAAAAAATATTCAACATCCCCAGTCTAGTCATTCAGAAAGTGCAAATTGAAAACACAATGAAATATCTTGTTAGAATGGCCATCATCAAAAAGACTAGAGATAACAAATGCTGGTGTGGACATAGAGAAAATGAAACCCTCTGCACTGTTCGTGTGTTAGTGTTAAAGTAGGTGAGACACTACGGAAAATAGTATGGGGGATCCTAAAAAAATTAAACACAGAACCAGCATATGATCCAGCAATTCCATTTCTTAGAATATAACCAAAAGAAACAAAAACACCAACTCAAAAGCTATCTGCACTCTCATGTTCATAACAGAATTATTTACAATGGGCAACCCAAGTGCCTACCAACAAATGAATATATAAAGGAGTTGTGGCATGTATGTACAATGGAGTATCACTCAGCCATCAAAAGTGAAAAAAATCCTACCATTTGCAACAATATGGATGAAGCCTCAATGCAAGTGAAGTAAGTGCTAAGTGAAGTTAGAGAAAGAAAATACGGCATCATTGCATTTCTATGTGGAATCTTTAAAAGCTTAACTCAACTCTTAGGAAAAGACATCAGATTCATGTTTATAAGACAGTAAGCAGGGCCAGGGAAACTTGCAAGAAGGTGTTCAAAAGGTGCAAACTGCCAGATAATTAGGTAATTAGTTTTATTTTCATGACTTCTGCCACAAATTGGGTACAAAGATGAGATATAGTTGCAAGTTCTGGAACAGTGGGGCCGACACCAATATTAACCTGCCGAGCAAAGCCCCAGGATTGTGCAGAAGAAACTCATTCTAACACCATGGGATAATGGATGTAAGCAGGGTGGTTGTACTAGGAAGAGGAAATAGGCAGTTAGAAAATATGAGATGCACTCTTTCACTACCAGTCAGACTACAGTTTGTTAATTGCCTATTTCATCTTGGCTCATCTAAAATGTTTCACCAGCAGTCTTAACAGCCACTGACAAGCTTTACTGACCAAGATAATATCACCAAATCAGTGATTTCATGACAAGGAGACAAGGAATTAACGCCCACAAATGACCAGTCCAGCTCCTGGTCCTCCAGGGCTGAGGCATAGGAGGACGGGTTGTGGAACACTGAGAGGAGCAATAGGTTTATTTATTAAGGTTTTGGGGGCAGCAAAATTAAAAGTGATGAAGATTAGGCTATAATGACCTACTTTTAATGCCTGCCACTAAGACTCCTCAGTAGGCTGTGAGGCCTGCACAGCAGAATGCTTTAGAACAAAGACTGTGATGTGAATCTTGCACACAGAGAGGCATTTGAAGCTTAAAAAATACCCAAATATACAATAGCCTCTTGTTTAATTATAGTAATTATTCATCAGGCTCCAGATGTTAAGAAAGAAAAAAAACTATCTTTTTATGATTAGAAGCATGAATCCTTTCAAATGTGTGTGTCACCAAAATGGAATGTATCTAATCATCAACTTGCAGCTGAGAGAGTGTGGAGTAAATAACTCAAGCCAATCCACATCCTTATAGAAGAATTTGTTTCTGAGAGGAGGGAAAATACCTTCCATTCGGAAGAAATCAGCCCTTAATTTCAGCCCTCCAAAAAAAGTCAAAAGTACTCGGGGCATTCTGGCAGTGTCAGAACTTATTTTACAACGTTCAATCAAATGCTTGTCCAAAAACCACTGATGGCTGCGGACTTACTTTGAAGCTGCTGCATTCTTTCAAAAGTGATTGAGAGGCCTAGGAATCAAGGTCCCCAAGAGCTTTGCAAGCCTGGAGTGGGGGAGAGGGCAAGGTGACCTCCCAGGAGGCCAAGTCTGGAATTCCCTAGCTGAGGACTAATCTCCAGGCTTTCCAAATGAAATTAAAGAGAAGACAACAAACTTTCTTTGCTGCCAGGGTCCCAAAGACATAATTGGACAATAATTACTGGACATGACAGACACTTTCCAAGATGGTGTGAATGATGCTCACTGCCTGATATTCATGTGCTCATGTGGTCCCCTCCACCTTGAGCAGAGCCTACTGTCTAACCAACAGGAAACTATGGGATGAGATTGCATTCTCTCTCTCTCACACCCTCCCTCTCTTTCTCTCCACTTGCTTTGGAGTTACCCAGTCACAGTGTCAGTAGCTACTCAAGGTACCCAATGGAGGAGACCATGTAGTAAGAGCTAAGTCCCTCTCCCCACACCAGCACTCACCTGCCAGGTGAGTGTGTCACCTTGGAAGCAGCCCCTCCTGCCTGGCTCTGGTCTTTTGACATAGCCACAATCTCAGGAGAGACCTTGCAGAGGAACCACCCAGCTAAAGTGCTCCCAGACTCCTGACCCACAGAAACTATGTGATAATAAATGTTTATAGTGTTAAGCCATTGAGGTAGAGGCTAATTTGTTATATAGCAATAGATAACTATTGCATAGGGAAATCTCACACAGCTTGACTAGATCCTTTTTCTTTGAAGTCTTGCCATAAATAAAGCTATGCATTTTATTTCAGGACCAAATAATTACATGGTGTATGTGTGTGTGTGTGTATGGGGGGGGAGTGGGGCAGAGGGAGGGAGAGAGGGGGAGAGAGAGAAAGGGGGGGGCACTTATTCAAGCTGTCTCTTCCACCCCTCAATGAAGAACACAGCTCAAGGATCTGAAGATATGCCATATTTACCCACTTTATGGGCTCACATTAGAATAGACACTTCATATTTCATGTACTTTTTCTACCTGCATTATTTGAAAACAGAAAATAGTAGTTTCACAGGTCAATGAACTTATTTTATATTTTTACACCACTGCTGTGTTCAAGGTAATATGTAGAGTATCTTCCTAGATCTAAAACCCTCACAGTCCCTATCCTCAAGGAACTTATACTGGGAGGAAAAAATGGAAGTATGCTTGTCCATAATTTATACTAAAAATATAAAATATGTATAGAGGTAGCCACTGACAAGAGGTATTATTGTATTTAAACTCTGGTTAGATAATAGGATTTCTGTGGGGCTAGAGTGGCTGAGAAGGTCATCTCAGAAGGAAGAGCAGTGTGAGGCTGGGCAGCCTCGGAGCCCAGAGAGAAGGGAACCCTGTGATGTACTGAGGACACAGGCCTTGGCTGTGGGGCGCTAAGTGAGTGGCTGGCAAGAGACATTGAAGTGTTGCATACATTGGAGTGACCACACACCAAAACAGCCCTTTGGGAAAATGAGTAGATTGAGATGAATGAGAAAAGGCAAGGCTTAAGGAAGCATACCCAGGAGCTAGACAAGAGGGGAGAGGCTGATCTAGGGAGGGAGCAGTGAGGATGGAATGAATGGGCAAGGATGAGAAAAGAAAAAGAAGGATTCTCTTGATTTCACCACTAATGGGAGAAAACGGAAGTGGGCAGAGGAGGAAGAGTTTGTAACAGACAAAGAAGGCCCAGGAGTTTCCACCAGGGGTTTCCACCAGGGTTTTTAACAGAACGAAGGATGAACAGAAAGGCTGCTGGGTGGAGTCAGCACGGAAATGCTGGGGGAGGGACATGCAACCCAGCCTCCTCCTAGATCATCTCAGCTGTAAGTGAGTGCCCTTTGCAAGTACAAATCCTCTGGTGATTTGCATTGGAAACTGTCAGCAGATTTGCAAATAAAGTATAAGACCTTCTATGTATGGATGCAAATATTCTTGCAATTCTATCCATCTACAGATATATCAAAAAACTCCAAGTGAGACACTGCGGAAAAAAAAAAAAAAAAAAACCAACCAACATGTCTTTGTTTCTTTTTGACAACCTGACCCTCCACCCCTATCTTGCAATATGTCTCTAAACAAACACTTAGCCTGGTTATACATCCATGATAATGGTTAGAGAATTATAGCATGCTTTACTCTAAACCCACCTTTCCAGAAAGTCTCCTATGAGCCTCCCTGGTGGCTCAAGGATTAAAGTCAGGCTATTAAGATCCCTGCCAGGGAGCTACCCACATGGCCCAGTAGACCTCTCCAGTCTCGCCCGCTGCTCCCCTCAGCAGTATATTTTGGTCAATCTGCCTGTTCTGCTCCCCACTCTATCTTTGGTGAATCCTCTCATCCCCTGCACCTCTGGTCTATACCCTAGTTCTTGTGCATAAATAAATAAATCTTTTTAAAAAAAAGTCTCCTAGGAAAAAACAAAAACCAAAACCTATCTTTATCACTGGCAATCAGCTAATTGTGTGATATACCATGTTCCATCGGATGGAAATGCACAGCTTCCCTGTGTATCCTCAGCACTACGTGCTTAGTTTGAAGATGTTTCCACATTTCAGAAGTCTGAAAACATATCAATGTCAAGGCTGCCTTGCAAAGCCAGGGTTTGAACCCAGATGTTTCAATGATGCTACCAGGGCCTCCTTGGTTACCTAGGGGTTAAGTCTCAGTGCTGCCACCATGACTTCTGAGTTAGATCACCGGCCAGGGAGCTGACCCACATGGAGCAGCAGACTTCTGTCTCACCCACTGCTTCCCCTCAGCAGTGTATTTCAGTACATCTGACTGTTCTGCTCCCCACGCTTGTCTCTGGTGATTCCTCTCACCCCCTGCATCTCTGGCCTACACCCCAGTTCTTGTATGCATAAATAAAAATAATTATTTTTTTAAAAAACAGAATGATTTAAAAATAAAAATAAATGAGACTACCATATTTTAGATTTTCCTATGTGTAGATGAAGCAAATATTTAGTGAATAATAGTGGTGGGGGAGGGAGGTCGTTGTTTATTCCTGTTTTGCAAATTAGAACCAGTTCTGGCTAAAGTAAAATATGAAAAGAAAATACTAAGAACAAGAACTTACCAGGGGTTTAGTAGCACCATTTGAGCAGTTTACATATATGCACTCACCTAATTCTTACAATAGCAGCATAAAGAGCTAAAATTGACATGCAGAGTCAAGATTTTGCTTTTTTGTTTTAATGAGATTGGAGATGTGCTTTATTCCTCTGATATATAATACTACTCTCTCAGTATTAGTGCTATATATTCTCATTTTTTTATTAATTTATTTTTCATTTTATTTCATTGTTGTTCATTTTTGTATAATATTTGATTTCTCCCGTCATGCGTAGTCCTCACAATTCTTCCACCACCACAGCACCCATGACCATCACCATAGTCAGAGTCAAGATTTGAACCCAGGCAGCCTTGCAGCCTAGTCTCTTTGCCCTGGGCCTAAAGAGAAGAACTTTCCATGGATATTTTTATATCATTGTATTATTGCTGTGTAACAAGTACCAGTTGCTTAAAGTAAGACACCACCACATCTCTCCAATTCTCTTGCCCTGGGCACAGGTCCTCCAACTCTCAGCTCCTCTGTCCCCCTCTTATACTTTTGAGGGCCCTGGTGATGACATTAGACCCACCAGTATAATCCAGGATCATCTTCCTATTTTAAGGCCAGCTGATTAATGAACCACCTTAGTTCTCCTCTGCTGAGTAACACAATGTAGAGAGATTATAAAGATTAGGGTGTGGACCTCTTTGGGGGGCCATTGTCTGCCTGCCACACTCACAAATGCTGTAAATAAAGAATCTGAAAAATTCAAACCGATTCAAGTGCTGGAAACCAGAATGACAAATAAGAGCACAGAGGCGAGTGGGCTGATGAGAAAACATGCTCGACAATGCCTGATCTGGGAGGAGGCATTCACCCTTCACTTACTGAAACTGGCCTGTTTCGCCTACAACTTCATCATAACATGAAGACAGTGAAACCCTAGCTTCCTGATAGCACCTTCCTAGCAGTTCGAATAAGAAAAACGAAAACTTGTCCCGCTCTAACACCTTACCACGCTTCGTGATCATTACTTTGCTAACTTGCATGCAGCTCAGCCAGCCATGCAGAGATATTGCAGCTAGGATGACCTTACAAACTCTCAACCCTGAGGAGCCCCCAAGAAGTGTGCATGGAGCAATTCTGGGGTATACCGCACTTAGGGAGCTGTTGAAAGTGTCTGGGAGTAGAGCAGGCTAAGAGGGAGAGGGAGATGAGCTGGGGAGAGGACAAAATGCTCTAGGGCCCAAAGCAGAAAATGAGCATGAGCTGGTTTCTCTAAACACGAGTGTCCAGTCAAAGGGCTGAGCAGGGAGTGGTAAAAAGTGAGGTCAGAGGGGCCAGCAGAGCAATTTCCCACAGGGCTTGGGAGCCAGGCAACACATTTGGAATTGAACCCCTAAGAACCAGAGCCACTGGGGGCTGTTAAGCAGGAGCCAGAATCAGTCTGCTGCAGGTCAGTTGTTGGGATGTATTCCTCTATTTGTGAAATGGAGCTGACTATGCCCACCCCAAAGGATGGAGATGAAATAAGGAACAAGCCGCCCAGCACAGTGGCCAACACCCAGTCAGCACTCGAATACAGAGATGGAAAGAAGGTGCAGAACCAAGAGGTCAGCTGGGTCTCCATCCTGGAGTTCTTTTTTTTAAGATTTATTTATGCATACAAGAACTGGGGTACAGGCCAGAGGTGTGGGGATGGTGAGAGGATTCACCAGAGACAGAATGGGGAACAGAACAGGCAGGCAGACCAAAATACACTGCTGAGGGGAGCAGCGGGCGAGTCAGGAGAGGTCTGCTGTGCCATGTGGGTAGCTCCCTGGCTGGGGATCCAACTCATGCTGCAGAGGCTGCAGACAGCTTCATAGGTGGCATCTCAACCCCTTGAGTCACCAGGGAGGCCCCCCATCCTGGAGTTCTAAAGTACAATTATCCTAATGCCCAAATCCATTATCACAGAAGACCCTCCATTTGGTCTGAAGAATCTCATCAACCAGCCCCAGAGTTTCAAGAAATGACCTAAACTCAGACCACTCCCCTAGTTGACCTATCAAACTTCCCTCTGCCCTGACCCTGGAGAGACCCCCTTGGGCTGCCCCTTGCTAATGGGCCTGGACCAGATCCCTATTGTCAAGTAAATGCTTTCTTGATTATATATCTTGATTATTTTTTTGGTTGACAACACATTCCATAAAACATGAAAAAATCAGGTTACCGTAAGCCTCTGGTTTGGGAGAGAAAGCACTTTTTCCAACCCAAAGTAAACAGATAGTAATGTCTTAGTTTCTACTTTGTCTCCTTTCTTAAAATGTTAGAAACAGCTGGGACGGATACCTCCACACCTCTACGGTTTAGGCCAAGTAGGCAACTTCCTCCAGGGGCCCTTTTCTCTCAGTAGAGCCCCGGAGCCTCCCTCAGGGCACCCACCCCTTCATCTTGCTTCAAAGCTGCCCCTTCCTCCCACTGGTGAGAAATGACCAGGAGTGCTTGGCCAAATTCCAGCTGGAATGTCATCCAGCCAGCCAGTGACCCAGAGACGCACAACATTGTGGGGAAAATGGCAGGCGTATCGATGCCCTCCAGGCAAGTGAGGAATGAGAAGAGGCTTCCAGGACAAGGCGGTCTGTGATCGGAGCGCAGCAGAGGAGGAATCGCAGGCAAGGAGTCGTGGGAGCGAAGGGTGTGCTTTCTCCAGGTAACAGGGAGAAGGGAGAACTCAGTCTGCAGGCGGGAATAGCACCCTGTGGACCCTCATGTGGTACCTCAGGCTGGCACTGACGGGAGAGGAGGCTGGTCTTGAAGGGCAGACCCCAAACACAGGGCCTGTTTACTTTCTTCCAGAGCAACAGAGGAGGTTATGGGGGGGGAGGGTTATATTGAGATGAACGATGTCAACTTGTGTTTTCAGAGGTCACCTGGCTGTCAGGACGGGTATGAGGCTCACAGAGTGAAAATTTGGAATGTGGGAAGTGTAAAAGGCAAAAAAACAAACCAAAGGGGGTAAAAAAGGATGCTCCAAAGTTCCTTCCTGGGGAGAAAAGATCATCACATGCTTCTGCACACCTCAGCCTCCTGCCGTGACCCTAGAGACCCTGCTCATGAGTCTCCAAGTTCCCAGAGGCTCAGATGTCACATGTAACCAACTTCTGTATCTACAGCTATGTCTCACATACCTTTATTTATAGAATTGTATGTTTTACTTTATGATCAAAAAAACATACGTGGTGGGCCTCCCTGGTGGTGCAAGGGATTAAGATGCAACCTATGAAGCAATCAGTCACTGCACCACGAGTTTGATCGCCAGCCAGGGCGCTACCCACATGGCGCAGCAGACCTCTCCTGACTTACCCTCTGCTTCCCTCAGCAGTCGATCTGTTCTGTTCCCCACTCTGAATCCTCTTACCTTCCCCCACACCTCCAGCCTGTACCCCAGTTCTTGTATGCATAAATAAATCTTGAAAAAAAATACATGGGCATTTAAAGCATATTTACAAAACAGTCTGCTGAGAATCTCAACCTTCCACAGCTGGGGCTATGACATCTACGGCTCACAGAAAATCATTAATGAAGAAAGGAGACACACAGCCGATACTGGGATTTGTTAAAATAAGCAGACTCTGCATATTAAACTAAATTGTGAGCAATTTTTCTCACAGTTCAGTATATCTAGAATGGAAAAGTCACTTTGGGGATGTTTGAATTATCTAAGAAATGTTTCTGCAGCATTTTAGAAAAGTAGGCAAATCCTTAGCACTCAGAGCAAGCACTTGTCTTACAGCCGCTGGGAGATAAATGGCTTACAATAAAATAAACCGTATTTGGTAATTAAGATGATGTGCATTGATTCCTACCACTTATCTCTTTTGAAACATCCTTGTAAGAAAGATCAGAAAATCGCACAGCTGAGCTGTCAAAGGAGGAGGGGGGAGGGTCTGGGAGGCAGGACAGCAGGGAGCAAGGTGAGAGGTGGGTTTTTTTTCTTTTTCTAAGTGCTGCTAAAATTAATGGTGCTATTTTCACACTTGTAAAGCAGACTGTGTGATTATAGTCCAAGCAAGGTTTCCTCTTCTCCCCAGACACCAGAGCTTTGATAGCAAGTGGTCACATGCAAAGGTAGAAACAATCACCATATTCTCTTGAAAAGTAAGTAAACAGCTTTCAGAATGACTGTGGCATGAGCCATTGATGGGAGGGGCTGTGATGGTGAGAAATTTCACATCCAGATTGGAGCTTCTCCCCCAACACCCTTGGCCTCTGGGCAGCTCAGCTCATGCTGAGCCCAGCACGCTGCCCAGGCTGCTGATTTAGGGCAGTGCTTGGTAGCTCTGGAGGCAAAGGGCTGCTTTTTCATACTCTCTTTAACCCCTAACATCTGTATTGCTGCATTTTTCAACTCACTGGAATAAGAATTGGGGTTGCCGCTCAAATCCAGGATTAGGAGGTTATTTCAAAGAATAAAGCAAAAGTTACCATCATGGAAACCTTACTTTTTGCTGCAAGCAAAGTTCCCAAGTGGCAGAAAAGAAGGAAGCAGATTTGATTTCTTCATGTTGTATTTATTTATATTTGGGAGTCCAGACATGGAAGTATGTGTATGTTTGTGCTTAAAATACGAAGCAGAAGCAACATCTAGAAAACAAGTATTTTAAGATTTATCTGGAGATGATATGGAATTTATTCAAGGACAGAGACAGTGATCCAAAAAGATAATTAATTAATTAATTTTTAAAAACACAACAAAACAAAAAATCAAAATGCCAGGACCAATACAACATGCCGGAACTGACCTAATAATTACCTCACGGTGTAAATACAATTACCCGATCCTCAACAAGAGGCTGCGCGATTGTGCTGCAGCCATTCTTGACTCGCTCACCCTCTACAGAGAGAATATGAAGTGATAGTACGGCAAGAAGGCAAAGGCCACATAATGGCCAGTGTAAGAGTAGATGACGCCAAGATAGAATAGTGAGAGTCAATTTCCTAACTGGATGAAAATGAACTAAATTCAGAATCAAATTGAAATCCGGGGCAATATTTATTTTCCTCACCATCGTGCCCTCCTGTAAGCAAGTACAATTTTCATCCATTTCCCTGATCAAGGACTAATAAATGCTGTATTTCAGCAGCCTGTTAAGAGCAAGTCCATCTTTTTCATCTTTCCTCCTAAACAAAAGCGCTTCTTTGGGTCCTGTTTTCTGTGTGAGTTGGCATCTGGGCTGGGGAGACAGTTACATTTGCTGGGAGAGGAGCAGCCCAGAGGCCTCCATCCACAATGCCTCCTTGTCCCGAACCAACCAGCCTCATGGGTGTTACTGGCCAATCAGATTAGAAGTCTCTGAGAAACCCTTTGGATTCCCTGTCAAACAAAGGTGTGCACTCAAATCACACACAGAAAAAAAGGCAGGAAGAGTGGAACCTTGCACCTGTGTTAGTAGGAGAAGAAAACGCGCCTGCTCTGTGTGCCTGGGGACTTGGAGACCTCGCTCTACCTGTCAGAGGCCTGAGTGATTGTCTGAACCCCTGCAACTCTGGGGGTAATGAAGATTTGGGGCAATTAATTAAAAAAAAAAAAACACAGCTGAGGCCGCAGTCTTTTAAGCACAGACTATGAGTCCAAAGCGATAAAAGTAAGACGAAGGCCAAGTTTCCCAGTGATGTCACTGGCTGTCCTGGCAGCCCGGCCTGGGTCAGGACAACCTCTCAGCTGTGATCTATGCGCCCGTGTGCACAGGGAGAGGGCCTGTATATTACGTGAGCACAGAGGCCTTGAGCCCAAAGCCCCTTATACATTAAAAATATAACGGGAGAGATTTTTATCACCCATGAATATTTAATTCTCCTGAAAGCTAACCATCTGCCTATCACAAAACCCCAATGTGTGTGTGATTTTTCCGTGCTGTCTTTCAAAAAATGCATACCATTTCATTCTTCCTGTGATGCCCTGAAAGCACCTTCAATGTGCATTGATCCCTTTGATCTAATGAGTATGGGTATTTTAAAAACAAAGTCAGCTCTGTTGCTCTAATCTATTTGTGGGGAGGAACCAGAACAATGGGGGTAAACCAAGTCGATTTCCACTGCTTGCCTGGTGCCCTGTACACTATTCACTTGTGTTGTGAACGTGCTTTAATTTTTGCTGATGTCTTTTTATTTTAAGCTTCATGTGAATTTAAAAAGAGTTTCATTGATATGCAACCTACTGTGTATTATGATATCCTGCCTGCCCTGTTGCACCGTGAAGCCTGCAGCTGCCTGGAGCTTAATTATGCATGCATGCATGCAAAGCCCAGATGCTGGGGCACGGCCAAGGGTGCCTCGGTGACTCCGGTTTTTTACTTGTTTTTGTTTGAATTATAATTTGGCAGATCTATATTTCTCAACCCATTTTGTAGCTTGAGCATGCTCCTCTGCCTCTCTTGCTACCTCTGCCTGATGAGGCTTCTTCCAGATGGAGCCCTTTGCCGATCTCAAGTGCCTCTGAGATCTGAGAAGGGTCATTCATGGGTTGACAAATCCTTTTACCTACACGGCAATTTTAAAAGGTACAGAAATGACCCTAGCCTCAATCCGTTTTCCTCCAGATGGTTGGGAGCTTAAAAAAAAAAAAAAAAAAAAAAAAAAAGAAGAGTTAACTAGAAGCTGGCATCTGGGCAGAAACAAAAGCGGCTCCGAGCCAGGCGTCTACAATGGAAAGGACTATAAGGCACGAAGCTTTAACCTGCTGAAAGAAGGTAATGGAGACCAACAAAGCGGGTTTGTAAAGCACACACATCATCTATTCAGGGTCTTTTGTGAACTGTTTTCCAGCCCACCTAAGGAAGCCCAGTCTTCAAGGAGAACAAAGCCTTTCTCAGAGTACACCGATGGGTACCGGGGGCACAATACACCCAGCCCGAGTTGCCTTCATCAAGAGATGTGCAGATACAGCAACCGTTTTCACATAGGATGGCAGATCCTGGTTACCCGATTTCAAAGGAACTGTCAGAGATGCTGGTGCTAATTTTTTAAATGAATCATCAAATGAAAGACACTGATTAAACTCATTGGAATCTTGAGATGTCTTATACTCCTAAAACTTGAAAAAATAAATACTATAGAGGGCCTCCCTGTTGGCGCAGGTGGTTGAGTGCAGTGCTGTGAAATTGTCCGCAGCCCCTGGAGTGCCGGTTCGATCCCTGCTGGCCATGGAGCAACCCACACGGCGCGGCAGACCTCTCCTGTCTCGCCGCTGCTCAGCGAGAGTACACTGCTCAGCAGTGTATTTCAGTCAGTCTGCCTGTTCTGTTCCCCGCTCTGTCTCTGGTGAATCCTCTCACCCTCCTGCACATCTAGCCTGTACCCTGGTTCTTACATAAATAAATAAATCTTTATAAATAAATAGTATCGAAATACAGTGAAGTTTCAAAAGTAAGCGACAATTTGTGATGGGACAAATAACTGACACTAATTTCAAGCATAATTCTTAACTTTTCCAAGCAAGACAACCTACTAAGCATGCCATACCCTACGTCACAATTACTAAAGGTAAATTCATTGACTATTCCCATTTTACAGACGAGGGCCCTTCCTTACACAGATAAGGACACTGTCCCAAGACCAGTGGTTTCTAAGCAGCAGAGCTAGAATTTAATACACATCTCTCTGCCCAAAACCCATGCACCTAATAGCTATTTTATTTTGCCTACCTAAGGACACTTGACATATTCTTTGCAGCATATAAACTCTCTCTCAGACATAATAACTTACTGAGTGTACATTAGGAACCAAACACTATTATAAGCTCTTCACCGCTACCCTATGAGGTCATATATTTTGTTACCCCATTTTTCACATGAGGTGTCTGCTTAGTAGTTCTCAAACTTCAGCCCACTTCAGAATCACTTAGAGGGCTTGTTAAAGCATAAGTTGCTAAGCTCAACCTGAGTGTTTCACATTAGTAGGTTTGATTTGGGGTCCAAGAATTTGTCTTTTTAACTTGTAATGTTGATGCTGCTGGACTGGGGAACCCCACTTTGAGAAACCCCGCACTATGCTGTACCAATATTGCTGACAAAGAATCGCTAGAATGTGCAATCTGGATCCTTTACATACTAGTTACACACTTCGAATCCAAAGGCAAAGGCTATCTCCATCTAAAGAGCTGGTTTGAAGACCCAAATGAAGAGCTGATTCTCAATTCCCAGCTTTTCCTAGGAGCCACGCAGTCTTCCAGGTCACATAGGTTACCCAACCAAAGAGTAAGTCAAGGATCTGGGCTGCACCAAATGTCAATCAATATCACGTAACACACATCAACGATCAGTGACTTCCTGGGATATGTGAAACAGTGCCACTGTCTTCCTTGGTTGTTAGAAAATAGAGTTTTGTGCATGTTAGCAATATGTGAAATGAAGCATCATAAGGCTAAGGAGAAGTCTCAGAGCAGATTTTAAAAACCAAAGATGCCAATGTTAAGGGGAAAAAATTAAATCAAGGCATTAAAACATCTTTTGCTCTATTATGGAACAGTGATGTGGAAAAAAGGAGAGGTGTGTGGGGATATTAAAAAACCAAAATTCAACAGATTAAATTCTAAAGATCTTACTGGCTTTATTTAATGATTGATGAATCAAGAGGCAACTAATTTAGGCCACAGAAAGGAGCTCTGAGGAGCTGAACTAAATGGAAGATTTTTATAGGCTGAAGGGAATGGGAACAAAGAACCTGTATGAGGCCCAAAAAAGGGTAAATCAACTGTTATAAGTTTACTTCGCTTTTAGGGGATGCCGTGGGTCTAGAAGGCAGATTACCTACACTGGTGCTGGTCAGGACACTCCTGACTGACCATTTTAAGCTTCCATTTCTAAGAAAGCCCAAATGGTTTGGTGACCTGGGGCTTACTTACCAGCAGCAACTCCATTAGGGGCCTGTTGTGTTATTTATAAGAGGAGACTCATAAGGAATAAGTATGTACAGGTGCATAGACTTTTAAGTTTAATTTTCTAAATTAAATAGATCAAACATTTAGAAATAGAGATTTACACACTTCAAAGTGGTTTAATTTTCAATGCCAAGTTCGCTACATAATATAAATTATTAGTATTCCACCCCCAAAAAGGAGTCGGTGTCCCATAACTCAGAGTATCAAAAAATTTGTCTGCCAGCTCATTCCTCTGTATTCTACACTGAAAAAGGAGGGAGAAAAGTCAAACTGCCTGCAAGAGATCTTTACCACATTAGCTATCATCCTTCCTTTTCTCCCCATTGGAAATTAAATAAACTTACAAGCATCACTTTTTATTTGCCCTGAGTGTGTCAGTGTAACATGAGTACTAACTCATGATCCCCTAATATGTAAAGCAATTATAGCAAGATGCATTTTTAATTGCAATTTTATACAACTTTACAGAAAAGGATCATCAAATGAACATTAAATTCTTTATTGTAATGGGGTGTTTGGTTCTGGTATCAAACAAATCAGTGAAATGCCAACTTGGCTCCTCCTGCTCCTGTTTCCTCAGCTCTCTTAGTCAGCCTCTGAAGGCCGGTGTCACTGTGTGTGAAACAGTGATACTGATACCTACCCCACAAACGCGTCATGGGAACATTCATGCCAGGAAACAATGTTTGTTGACCTTTTCTGCTTCCATGAAACTTTACTTCTGGGAAGCATATCAAAGTCCTTTTCCTCTTTTAAAAAAAATATATATACATGTAGTTTTACATCATGCTTTCCTATTAGATGGTAATTTGGTTTTTGCCTAGCACTTCTTATTTTCCTCTTAATAATTGCCTTGTGAGTCATTATCTAGCATATTCTTATGCTGCTAGAAGACCATGCACATTTTGAATGCCCTATTTGAAACAGCAAGATTTTTACCCAGTTTTTCCCTGCAGGAAAACTAAAGAATGTCTCAAGGACATGAAGAATGTCCCAAGGTCATAAAAAAAATGTCCTTGAATTGCTTTGGGATGGTTCATTTGTAGTGTTGGGAACATCTCCTTTTCTGTGAAACAGTGGAAGCAGAATACCAGATCCAAGGGTAGGCAAGCAAGGGAGAAAGGAATTTTCAAAGACAAATATAATATGTGATAGAATATTAGTTTCTGAACGTGATGCCCGGCTTCATGCATACACCCTTGCTCCACCATGCTGTTCCTGTCCATGCAGGCTTTCTCCAATCCAGGCTCACAACAGCTCACCTCAGGTACTGTTTTTTCTAAGGCAGATGGTCCTCCAGATCAGTGGGAGGGAGGTCAGTCAGAGTTAACCAGGTAGGAAATCAACCTTAGAGAAGGATCCCACTGGGGAAGATCCTGGCACCAGCCTACTGATTCTACCACACTTTGATCCCAGAAACTATTAATAGAGGTGTGGAGGAAAACCTAGGCTAAATATAAAGTGCTGGGCTCCCCCACTGCTATGGATGCTTTGTGTTGGATGCCCTTGAATTGAGGAAGGTTTACTTTTATCAAAAACAAATTTACTGCTCTTGGAATGATTATCTAGTAGCAGATGTCCAAGGTTAACAAGGATGCCAGGGTTAGATTCATGCTGTGAGGATCTAGGATGCTTATTACCCCTGCCATGGCATGAGACTGGAAGGAAGAATCTCCCTGGTTTGCTCATTTGAGTAATAATGTATCACGAGTTGCTCTATTCTGAGATAGCAACAATGAAAGTATCATAAGCTAGTAATTCATGCATTCAAGAAATATTGGGCCTCCTGGTGGCGCAAGGGGTTAAGATGCAAACTATGAGGCTATCCACAGGCACTGCAGCAAGAGTTTGATCCCTGGCCAGGGAGCTACCCACATGGTACAGCAGACCTCTCCTGGCTCACCCACTGTTCCCCTAAGGAGTGTATTTCAGCCAGTCTGCCTGTTCTGTTCCCCACTCTATGTCTCTGGTGAATCCTCTCATCCCCTGCACCTCTGGCCTATACCCCAACTCTTGTATGCATAAATAAATAAATCTTCAAAAAAAAAAAAGAAATATTGGTGCATTGCTGACTATGCATTTCCACTATTTAATTGATACAGCAATGAACAAAACACCAAGATAATCACCTTCAGGAAATTTACATTCCTGTGAGGTTTGGATAGGCTTTGAAGGAACAACAACAAAATTTTTACTTCCCAAGAAGAAAACAGCAACTGTTTTGATCCATAATTTGGCTAACTGACTTACTTTTTTAATGATAGGTCTTGTCGGCCACATAAATCATGCCTTCCCAGCCCTCACTAGAATAGATCAACACCCAGCCTAGTTCAACAACCAGAAACTCAGTACTTCACAGTGCAGCCTATTGCATTTGTGCATATCCCAAAAGATAAAATTCTTTAAAAATGGTTAAATTGCCCTTGACCTTTGATTGCCTCCGCAGCTGAAGAGCACAACAATATGATAAAAGATGGCGGTGCTGAGTCCCAGTCAGTGGTAAGATGATCACTTTAAAAGGACAGTTTGATCCCATTCTTGGGTAAAGGAAGGGAAAACCTTGCTTTCTACACTTAGGAAGCCAGGAGGGGCCCCAGTGCTGGCACATTCTACAGGTGATACTCTTTCACTGTTAAGTTCAATCTCTAAGTATCTCACCAACAAAAGTACTATTTGTCTTCCACCAGTTTCAGAGACACTGAAATACTGTGAAGAACAGTAGGATAGGTGCCCTCCTTCTGTAGAGAGTTTTCACAGTGTCTTTTTATGACATCTGAGAGAATCATTTTTTATAGTATAATGTAGTTCATGACAGTCTGAAATGCAACCATTCAACACTTGTATTGTAGACACGTGTATAGTAACAATACAGAAACACACACAGAGAGACAAACTCACACCATCTTATTCTCCCCTAGGATGAAGGTGAGACGTTTATGTGGCAACAGACAGGTGCCTGGCCCTCCCAGCTTCACAGTTAGAAAACTGAGCTTTCTCTTTTCTTCAAAAGGCTCCATTCGGGCCTTCTCGGTGGCACAGGGGGTTGAGTGCAGTGCTGTGAAGCTGTCTGCAGACTCTGCAGCACCAGTTCGATTCCCGGCCAGCCAGGGAGATTCCCACAGCAGACCTCTCCTGTCTCGCCTGCTGCTCCCCTCAGCGGTGTACTTTGGTGCTTCTGCCTGTTCTGCTCCCTGCTCTGTCTCTGGTGAGTTCTCTTACCCTCCCACACCTCTGGCCTATACCCCAGCTCTTGTATAAAAATAAATACATCTTTAAAAAAAAAATTAAAAAAGGCTGCAATTCATTACAGCATCTATGTCAGAGGCCAATAACAAAAAGCACCAGGGAGAGTGATTATTGTCCTCCTGCAACACAAACAAATTTGTTTTCCACAAAGGATGAATGCAAAGCTTTGTATCCATTAAATAAAGCATGTTAACTAGAAACCTCTTCTCTGGATCATGTTTAAGAGCAGAAGAGGGAAGAAGAGATTATACAACATGCATGTGATATATGTGTGTCTACGTGTGTGTGTATATACATATATAATTAATATTAGCTACCACACAGTAAGGTTAATTGTTGCTTCTCTGAACACTTAATCTGCAAGCACTTGATAAATCCCACCCTGAATGCAAGTGGCTGGTATTTAGGTCACACAAAGTCATTGCCGTTTTTTAATTTAAACTGTGCGCCAGATTAAAACACAAGAGTATTTCAGGAGGACAATTCCGAAGCAGCAGAAATAGGCTGTCATTTGGTGTAGAAAGTTTCCACAGCACACCCCGGGGACATGTTAATCAAAGCTTTTTAATGGATTCAGTCTGATCTGTGACAGGCTTTGTTCCAGAGATGGCATTTGCTGGATAGAGCTGCAAGTTATCAATAAGACACAGTAATTGCGGGGAGTGATTGAGCTGCATTTCTGAGGTTTCATAGCATCCAGCTCTTTTTTATTATCCGTCGAGGCAGCGATGTCTTGTAGGAAAAGTCAAAGGAAGACTTGTTTCTTCCTTTTCATCTCTCAATACATGACGATGGAAAATTAAGCAGCAAGAAAAACTGACATTAATGTATTTTTTAAACCTCACACCACCTTCTCTAGTTTCTCCCCCTTGTTAAGTCATTGTCTTAAATTTTGAAGTCAGGACTGGGCAGCAAATCTTTGAACCTGATCAAATAAATCCATTTTAACTAGAGACAGGCATGGAAGCTGTTCCATGGGCCAGGATCTCTGTGCAGTGGCTTCTTCACTAAGCCCTTTTTTATCACTCTGGCATCAAAGCAGCCAGAGGCTGAACTAATGACTGAAAATCACACTCATCACCTATAGGGCTAGTTAACTTTTCAGCCACTTAAGGGTGACATTCACCATGTAATGGGAAATGCCTTGGTGCCTGTTCAAAGACAGGTGTGTAATAGAAACCGAATGGTTGTTTTCTTTAATAAGTCACAATCCTCACTTTGGACAATCAAAATCGCCCCCTTAGTAAGGATGTCGAGGAGAGGAGGCAGGGGGCAGATAGTGTTCCAGAAGGAATCAGACTAATTAAGGCACTTTTTCCTTTCCACCTGGTCATCTCCAGCTCCCCTGTCCCTGACTTAGTATGTCTTGTTAAAGATCCCCCCACCTGGCTAGCCAGCATCAACACTTTAGGAAGCAAGCAAAGAACAACCCCATTCCTCAGGTCTAGGCCCATGTCTTCCTGTTTTTTGCTGTGTCCCTGTGTGCCCAGCTATTGCTTCAATTCCCCCAGTCAGAGGTCCAGTACATTGACCCACATTATTCCACGAAGCTCTGAATAAATGTGTATTTGCCAGGATACAAACTATAGGCCTTTCTGTGTCTCTGGCTGGGAAGGAAAATTGCACAGAGCTCCGAAGTGATATAAAACATCTAGCACTGTGACTCTTATTTATCCATCACATGTCTCGGAAACAATCCAAACTCCGACAGCTCCTCGGGAGCAATTACAAACTACTTTCCCATCGCATGTCTTCTTCCCAGCCCATTCCATTCTACTTTTGTTGGCTGCATACCACATTTTGTAATTTCATCCCTCTTGTCTTTGTTTATAACATTCCTTCAGCCTGAAATATCCTTCCTCCTCATTCTCCACTTACCAAATTCCTTCTTAACCCTCAAGCGCCACTCAAATGTCACCTACCCAGTGAGGTCAGAATTAACTGAGACAAGGGACAGGGCCACAGAAGGTTGGGGTGCAGGGGTCAGGGTACCAGGGACTTGTGCTGTCAAAAAGCTTTAGGGAGACGACTCAGCTCCTAGCCAACAGGTCATCTGTTCTCAGAATGCCAAGCCACAGTCTGTGGCTTCCAAGCAAAAGTGAATCTTGTAAACCCACTGAAGAAAATAAAGATGGACTAAGAAACTGACATGGATTCTACCTGTGACGGTCAAGCACTGTGCACTCAGGCGTTCATTGCAAAGGCCATGAGCCTGGGGGAGGGTGAGCACCCTAGGGTGTGGCAAGGTCTCCGGGGAGCTCCCAGCATACCAGAACCCTATGGAGGACAGGGTATTGCCTCCCAGCATTTATTTCTCATCCATTGATTAATTGCTCCTTGGCTATCCTTCAGAACAGAGGTACTCAAACTTTAGATCATCAGAACCTTCTAGAGCAGTTGTGAAACAGACTGAAGAACTCCCTTAGTCTCTTCTGTCCAGTAGTCAAGGAAGGGGGATTAATATTTGCATTTCTAAGAAGTCCTGGGTGCTAACAACCTAAATGCCCAACAATAGATGACTGGATCAAGAAAATGTGATATATAGAAGAAAATATAGGCGAAACACTACATGACATGCACCTCAAAGACATCTTTACAGACACATCACCCAAAGCAGTGATAGTGAAAGTAAAGATAAACAGCTGGGACTACATCAAATGAAAGAGCTTCTGCACAGCAAAAGAGACAATAACCAAAACAAAGAGAAACCCCACTGACTTGGAGAAAATTTTTGCACACAACACTAATGATAAAGGACTGATCACAAAAGTCTACAAAGAGCTGATGAGACTCAACAAAAACAAAGAAAATAATCCAGTCAAAAAATGGGCAGAAGAGCTAAAAAGAAACTTCTCCAAAGAGGAAATGCAAATGGCCAACAGGCGTATGAAAAAATATTCAACATCACTTGTAATCAGGGAAATGGAAATCAAAACTACCATGAGATATTAAAAAAAACTAGCAACAACAAATGTTGGTGAGGTTGTGGAGAAAAAGGAACTCTCCTGCATTGCTGCTAAGAGTGCAAACTGGTCCAACCTCTATGGAGAGCTGTGTGGAGATTTCTTGACCTACTAAAGATAGAGTTTCCACATGATCCAACAATTCCACTCCTAGGTATTTACCCAAATGACTCAGAAACATCAATACCACAGGGCACCTGCACCCCTATGTTTATAGCAGCACTATTTACAATAGCTAAGCTTTGGAAACAACCCAAATGCCCAAAAATAGATGACTGGATCAAGAAGATGTTATATATATACACCATGGAATATTACTCAGCATTCAAAAAAGATAAACACATGCAGTTTGCAGCAACATGGATGGAGCTGGAAGGGATCATGCTCAGCGAAATAAGCCAGAAAGAAAAAGAAAAATACCAGATGGTCTCACTCATAACAGGAATTTAGAAAACCTAAATAAGGGACCAGGAAAAAGACTAACTAATACAAAGGAAAAATCAAAATCAACAAGCAACTATAAACCAGAGACACACTAAGGTAGGGGGGAGGGAAGGGGAGAGGAAGGACTAGGGTCAAAATAAGGGGAGGTGCAATTGTATGGGGAATACAACTAAAATGATAATGCATACATTGTGCAAAAATGAAAAATGATGTAAGAATTATATAAAATAAAATATTAAAAAAAACTCTCCTTAAAAAAAAGATGTGATATATATACACAATGGAATACTATTCAGCAATCAAAAAAATAAATTCATGCCATTCGTAACAACCTTGATAGAGCTAGAAGGCATTATGCTCAGTGAAATAAACCAGAAGGGAAAAGAAAAGTATTGGATGGTTTCACTTATAGCAGGAAAACAGGGAAACCAAATAAGATATCAGTGCAAAACATAACAACAGTACAAAACACAGCAAAGCAAAAACGGACAATTATAAATGAGAGACATACTGCAGGGGAGGAGGCGGGAGAGGGATCAGAGGGAGGGAGGGAGGAAGGAGCACAGGGGACTGAGGTGATGGTGCACGGGTGCATTGGTGAAGGAAACTCTATGGGGACTACATCTGAGGGGGCGGGGGGAGCAAATGTTTAAAAATGAACAATGATGTAAAAAATTTTTTTAAAAATTAAAAAAAAAAGTACCAGATGTTGCTGACACTAGGCCTACTGGCTCGAACGAATGCATCCTGCAGACTCCTGATTCAGGAACCCCATAGTCCCCACTGCTCTGTTCTGTGTCACACGAACTTAAGGGCAAGCAGAAAAGAGGCAAGAAGATTGATCAGCAGGTGACTGCTGTGGTCCTCATTAAAGAGGATGACAGCCCAGACTAAGGAAGTGGCCATAAGGAAGAAGAGAGGAGAGAGTGGGCATTTACTGACTTATTAGATTTGGAAATGAGACAGAATCTAGTGTGTCTTTATACCTCAGGCTTGAGGAACGTAAAGACTCATTTCCAAGACAAGGTCTGTTTTATAGATAGAAGGGACCAGCTTGTACATAAAGACCAGAGAGAGAAAGGCGACAAGGAAGATGAAAATTTGATAGAGGGGCCTCCCCTGATGGCACAGCAGTTGAGCGCTGGGCTGCAAAGCTGCCCACAGCCTCTGCAATGCCACTTTGATCCCTGGCTGCCAGCGAGGGTCCCACATGGCACGCAGACCTCTCCTGCTGCGCCCGCTGCTCCCCTCAGCAGTGTATTTCGTCAGTCTGCCTGTTCTGTTCCCCGCTCTGGCTCTGGTGAATTCTCTCACCCTCCTGCGCTTCTGACTGTACCTAGTGCTTGTATAAATAAATAGATAAATCTTTAAAAAAAAAAAAAAGATGATAGAGGAACCAAGGAGATAAATAATGGAGCAAGATCTGTAAGGACATTCCAGGTGGTAAGGCCCAGTTCACTGGATCAGGAGCGGGAATAGGGATAGAGACACAAGGAAAGAGGATCAATAAAGGCCATTTTCCTCCCTGGTAGCACAGGGGTTAAAGACAGCACTATCAAGCTATCACCAGGTGCTGCAGCATGAGTTCAAACCCCAGCCAAGGAGCAACCCACATGGCGTAGCAGACCTCTCCTGTCTCGCCCACTGCTCCCCTCAGCAGTATATTTCAGTCAGTCTGCCTGTTCTGTTCCCTGCTCTGTCTCTGGCGAATCCTCTTACCCTCCTGCACCTCTGGCCTGTACCCCAGCTCTTGTATGCATAAATAAATAAATCTTTTTAAAAATAAATGAATAAATAAATAAATAAAACTAAAAAAAAAAGGCCATTTTATGGGCAAGAAGCTAGGAAGTTGGGAGTTTGTGAAAGAGAAGTGTCTGGGCTTACACATTTGAGGAGAGCTAGTAAGGGAAGCAGAGTTACAAATTGAAGAAAGACAACCACAAGAGCTGAGATGCACTTAGGGATTTCTGTGGCATCCCAATTTGGGAAACTCCTTTATATCCCAATTTGGGAAACTCCTTTACACTTTACAACAAACCTACATGCTCCCAGTTGAATATGAGTTCAAGCTCACTGTAGGTAAGCAAATTAATCAGGCTTTTTATGCCACCAGCCTCTGTGGCTATCACCTGCGGCCTTGATCGTGTTGCTGCAGAAGGCACATGGGTGTACATGCAAGTGTGCACACCTGAGCCAAAAGGCTGGCTACGGGGGGACAAGCAGTGTGAGCACAGAAGAGGTGAGACCATGAGGACCATGAGAGAACGCCAGAGAGCCCAGTGAAAAAGCACAAAATTTCTCAGGGGGCTGGGAGGCTTGCTTACCTCCTGGGCCTCCCTGCCAGCTCACCGCTACACTCCCACAGTGACTAAATGGCAGTGCCAGGCTCGAATCCACGTCTGTTGATTTTCACAACTCTTAGCCCCATCCCCACTGAAACTGTCCTTGACAGGAAAGACCTCATGTCACAAACCCAAAGGATGCCTTTCTAGACCTGTCAGCAGCGATACAAACACAGATGTCTACTCTCTTTTGTTCTGGCCTTGTCTTGCCTTATATTCCCTTGAGATCTCCTTCCTACCACACCAGATGCTTCTCCTCAGATCTTTTTCTGGCAGCTCTTCTTCATACTGAGTACAGTGATTAGCCCTGTGTCTTGCCTCTCTCCCCCTGGTGATATCTACTTACATGTGTTTCAAAATCATCTTTATGATGACTTATAATGTCCTATCTTTGGCCTAAACCTCCCCTCTGAGCTCCAGACTTGTGATTCCACTTGTATTTCCAATGGAATACAACTTAAATGATGTCAATAACAGAACTGTTGTGAGTTTCTGTCAAAACTCTATCCTCTCCTTTGACCCCTAGCCAGGTTTCCTCTCAGTACATGGCATCAGCGAGCATGTATTCAATACATACTAACAGTAAGCCAGTCGGCTTCTGCATCACTTCCCAGCATTCCTGTGGAGTAGATATTTTTAGTATTCCTATTTTAGGGAGAAGAAAACCAAGGCACAGTGAAGTTAACATGGCCAAGGTCAAACAGCTAATGGGCATGTCCACTGGGATTAGAACCCCAGCAATGTAGCTCAAAGGCCAATACTCTTAACCAACACATTATAGTGTCCTCTCCCCAGGACCCTAAGAGTTTTATTCATTACTCTTTTCCCCCACACTTCCCCTATCTCAGTCAACATTGGCTTAGGTTAACACCAGCTCAAAAATATACTATGGACCCATCCTTTTTTTTTTTTTTAAGATTTATTTTATTTGTTTATTCATACATAGCTGGGGGTGTAGGCCAGAGGCGTGGAAGGTGAGAGGAGTCACCAGAGACAGAGTGGGGAGCACAACAGGCAGATTGACTGAAATATACTGCTGAGGGAAGCAGCGGGCAAGACAGGAGAGGTCTGCTGCACCATGTGGGTCACCTTCTTGGCCGGGGATTGAACTCATGCCACAATGGCTGCCGATAGCTTCATGGTGCTGAGACTTAACCCCTTGCACCACTAGGGAGGCCCAGGACCTGCCTTTTTCTCTCTCCACATCTCCTCCCACCATTGTGGTCCCATAAAACCCCTGGTTACATCCCTACCTGCTTTAACCTCTACCACTCTGCACGGTTGACAAAAAAAAATTTTTCCCCCTTGGGAATTTTTTTCTTTTTTTTTAAGATTTATTTTATTTATACAAGGACCGGGGTATAGGCCAGATGCACAGGAGGGTGAGAGGATTCACCAGAGACAAAGCGGGGAACAGAACAGGCAGACTGACGAAACACACTGCTGAGGGGAGCAGTGGGTGGGACAGGAGAGGTCTGCTCGCCATGTGGGTTGCTCTGAGGCTGGGGATCGAACCAGCACTGCGCTCAACCTCCTGTACCACCAGGGAGGCCCAATTCTTGAGAATTTTTTTTTTTTTTAATCACTCTTCAGGTTAAAAACTGACCACGGGAACCCACTGTAGTTAGAGGAAAATCCAATGTGTTTGCCATGTCCTGTAGACCCTGCATGCTCACCAGCCACTCTTCCTGCTCAGACTGTGAGCCTCCTTTCATGCCACAAACACACCCACCAGCATTCTCTCCCTTTCCTGCTATCCACCCTTATCAGGAGTGCCCCAACCCCACCCAGATTTCTGATGGCTGCCTTCTGTCCACCCTTGAGATGGCAGCTCAGAAGGGTTCCCCTTGGACACCGGACTTTTAGTAAGGCCCCTGGGTATGCTGGTCACTTTATGCAAGATGACCATTTTATTTTGCATTTTCTTGGTTTTGGTTTTTAAAAATATGTCCTCCCCCCACCCAAGAAGTTCCATGAGACTTGAGTCTGGATTCCTTAACTTTTCTGTATTACCAGTGCCTAGCACAGCACCCAGCACAGTCAGGCCACTCAATGAATCTTAACTAATGTCCTCATTCAAGTTTCCTTAAGTGTCTTAAATGAAGCAAGTGTCCCCAAATTTAAGGTTCAAATCTTTCTAAATGGGAAAATGATTTTGTGAATCACAAGAAAATTAGAACTACTTACTCCTGGAAGAACTAAAAGTAAAGGCAGGGGCAGGGGTGGATGTGGAGAATTCCCTGGACAAATAGAAATGTTAATTGTTCAGAAAAGCTTCATTTGGTAGAAAAAAAAGAACTGTGGTCACTGCACCTGCTACTTAACAGGGTCTACTGGATCCTCTTGACCTGCAAAGCAAAGCCACTTAATAAAAATATTAAATATTCTGGTCAAAAGAACCAGGATCATAAACTCTATGGCATAATAATGTTATAGAGAAGAAAATAGTGTAGTATGAAAAATATATATTAAAAAATATGTACATGCATCACCTGCTAAACTTTATCAAAAAAGCATGAAATTGACTTTGTCCTTGATTTTTTCAAGATTCTCACTGAAAACAGGAGCATTTGTTACCTCTTATCAAGACCTCCAGTTTACACTTTACAGCATGCAGCCAGGCCAGGACAGCACTGTGGAGAGGCTGCGTCATCAGTGACTGTTCTCACTGTAATCCTGGGGCCAATAAAATCAGCAGGGACAGCTGAAGACAGAATTAGATGTCCTGTGTTCTAGAACTCCAAAGATGTCAGCCAGGGCCCTGGATCTCCTTGTCTGTTTGCTACCCTGCAGCCTCTGCCTGATGAGGTTGTACTTTGTAGCACATACCCAAAACATCTCATTCATTCATTCCCTACACTTACATCTGGAATCTAGACTATGCCAAGCACTGTTCCAGGGGTTGGCTTTAGAGCAGGAACACAACAGAATTAGCCCGCTCTTGTAGTGTTCATTACATGGAGATAGTGAGGATAATTGTGGTAACTGGCAGGTACGTGAAGGAAATGAAACAGGAATAACAGAAAAAAAGCAGGAAATGTGGATTTATGGGTGTGAAAGTGGGGAACTAAGGATGCAACAGAAACTGTGGTAGACAGAGGAGTTCTCTCTGACAAGGAGTCTGAGCAAGACCCATGGCAGACAGGGCAGCACCAACCAAGACACACACTTTAGTCAGGCTCTTGAACCTTTTCCTAGGTCCACCTGTGCACTGCCTTATCAAATGCAGTTTTTAGTAACAGCCTTGCTAAATCAGTTTAGCCAGAAACCTCTGCTCAATATCTGATCACGCTCCATATCTGGTTAGCTTGCTCACCCTCCAACACCCCCCAGGTGAAGTCTTGACTGTGTCAGTCAAGAATCTAGTTGGGTCATTTTAGCCAGAATTTCTCTCCCATTGATGTTTCCTCTTAGTAATTTGCCTCTTGTTCCCACATTGCTCCTTGACTACAAAATAAACCCCCAGCTGCTTATGTGTGTTGCCTTGAACCTACTCTTTCCCCACTGAGAATCCCATGGCAGTGGCCCCAGACCTACCACAGATCTCACGGGGAAAGTCTGCTTTACTATCTCTAGCAAGTGTTAGGGATTTTTTTTTTCTCTAACAGTCCAAAGAGTCAATGACCCGGTATCAACGCGGCTGAGCACCTTGAGTGGCAAGGGAAGGTCAGCAAGGAAGGAGCAGGCCAGCATGGGGAGACCCCGGGGAGGCTGCACTGACCCAGATGCTTGGCCCAGCCCCCCGGCATGTGTGCACACGTGGGTGGGGTGCCGACCTTCAGCTTCTGTCTGGGTTAACTTGATGCCTCCACCTCCCTGACCTGCAGAGAGCAAAGGGCTTATTGGGCAAGATCGAGCATGACATTGTCCAATTCACATGACTTCGAGGCACATGTGCCTTTACCCACAATGGATCAGAACATGCAGTCAAAACTACATCTGCAAAGTGAAATGTTTCTGTGGACTCTCAAGTCTGCAGGAAACCATCTAGCAGAGCAGTTTCAGTCTTTGTTACCTCAGAATCCTTTACACTCTAAAAAAATGATGGAGAGGGAGCAGGGTCAGGAGACAGCTGCAATAGCGTGGGAACCGAGGGGAGATGGGGGTGACATCGTCCACCGTGCAGCGACGGATGAAGGCCAGTGAACAGCAGCTCCAAAAAAAACAAAAATGCAAAATTGCCCCCCAACAAACCTACCCCCAAAAAGAGAGAGCAAAGACTAACACAAAACCCCAACAGATAAAAGCAGCCTCCCAAGTCCCACCAATGGTTACTCAGTCGAGTCCGCTCCTTGTAACGCAAGCTTTGCCCTCCTGCTAATGCTTCAAATAAAGACTTGCTTTGCTTGGGCCTCAACTAAACTGTTGCTGTGCATACTCCACTGTCTTGCATCCTTGCATACTCTACTGTCTTTTCTCTGGTTTTCAACTCAGCCACTGACTCCTCATCCCTGCTGTGAACTGGGGAAGCCAAGAACTCTCCAGTGAAATGACAGATTGCACATTATCAAGAGGATGGTCAGAAGTAAAACAAAAAGAAGAAAATGCTAATAATATACCCATTATGTGTCCAAAAGAATTTAACTGAAAACTATATTTTCAAAAATACTAAGAAGAGAGCATTGTTTTACATTTTTGCAAACCCCCGTCATGTCTGCTTTAATAGATGCCAGCTGTATCCTCATGTCTGTTTCTGCTTCAGTCTGTTGCTGTATGACTTTTGGTTAACGTATACAGAGAAAATCTGCCCTCACACAAGTGAGTTGATGGAATAAGGAAGGAACATTTTAATGACCTTTTCGGACAACTTTGTTCTTTAGTATTACAACAAAATTCAACAAATGGCAGTTCTTACAAATTAGTTGCAATAAGTAATCTGAAACTACATCAATGAACTTTTTAAATTCTGTTTCATTAAAATCCATTGAATAGGTTTCGTTTTGCTTGTTTTAATTTTTAATTTATATATATATTTTACATCATTGTTCATTTTTGTACAATGCATGCTTGTATGCGTTCTCCTTTCAGGTATATTCTGTGTAAAATTCCCACCAACAACTGAAAGAATCTCTAACCCGGGCCTTCCCGGTGGCGCAGCGGTTGAGCGCTGGGTTGCGAAGCTGCCCGCAGCCTCTGTGGCGCTGGTTCGATCCCCGGCTGCTCTCCGGCCACCAGAGAAGGGTGCCACATGGCGCGCAGACCTCTCCTGCCACCCGCTGCTCCCCTCAGCAGTGTACTTGGGTCCTTCTGCTTGCTCTGCTCCCCGCTCTGGCTCTGGTGAATTCTCTCACCCTCGCGCGCTTCTGACTGTACCCAGCGCTTGTATAAATAAATAAATCAATCTTAAAAAAAAAAAAAAGAATCTCTAACCCATGTATAATTTTGTAATATGCATTCCTCATATTTTGCTTTCTAAATTATCAGATCTTCGAAATATTTCATAATACAGTATCAAATAATCACCTTTGCTAATATCACCACGGATCCCCTCTAAGTTTCTGGAAGCTGCTAAAGTCAGGCTGACAAGTATAAGTGTTTCAAAATTCTGAGTTTTCTTGAAAGCTCAAGTCTTATCATTGCCAACAAACAATGTCAATTGTTTTTCCTGAAGTAACAAGGTCACGTTGTTTATTTTTGAGAAAATACATGCCAAAAGTGCAAGCCTACATAAGCATAGTCTGTCAGTCACTCTTCAAGTAGAAATGGTGTTTCAGGAAAAGAGCAAATAATTCAGCTGACAACTCCAACAATCATGCAAGAACTTTCCTGAAGACATCAGCTAGGCTTCATCAACAATCACAAGTACATGATGGGTATTTCCATCAAGCAGGACATTAACAGATGTGTACTCAGAGACAAATTTTTTTAAAGATTAATAATTTTACTGATATGTGAAGGATAATCTCAATTGAAATTGACATTTTTTCAATCGCAGGTACATGGCAGGGAAGAATAACTAATGGAGTTTAGACTCTGGTGCTGTTGTCATAATTCATACGAAGACATTTTTATTTATCATTGCTTTTCTAGCATCAGGTCACATTGACACAACAAAAAAACTATTAGCAATTTAAACCTATATAAAAGTAGTTTTGAGCTCATGGTCCTCTTAAAAGGGTCTTAAGAAGTCTTGAGCATCAAAGATCCTACTTTGAGAACCACTGATACAGAACATTACAAAGATAAATAACTGAGATAAGTTTAATTATTTGAAATATTACACAAACGTCAATGTCTTCAGATACTACAACCCCTTTTTAAAAATTCACTTTCTCCTGTCTTTCTGAATTGAAACAAAATCAAAACAAATACAAGTCCCTGGCTGCCTGGTCTATGATCATAGAGCCTCATTAGATGTTTACCTTTCTTTTCAAAGGCAGAGATGGCAACATTCAATATTTAGAATGTTCATGGTAGAGAACTGCCAGAGGCATAAAAAGAATATCTCATGACTTTTACCACATACAATTCTCCATTTACAACTGAAGTTTTGTATTTAGGGCTTTGTAGTTTAGCATCTACTAACATTTATTGCATACCAACTATGTATCAGACTTCACAGTATGCCTTTTGGTTTTCAATTTATAATTACCTTTTATAGCAACTCATTAGATAGTGGCACATTTTCCAGCTAAGAAGTTGAGGGGCACGAGCGCACACACACACAGATACTTTTTAGGAGGTCCATGGTTCTGGAATCAGCACACAAGTCTTCAATCTGAAATCTGAAAGAGCCTTATTTTTCTGATTGCCCTAAAAGAGGACATGAAGGCAGAAAGTAATTCAGATGCTCAGAGAGGCTCCTAAGTGAGCCTCTCTCCTCTCTGCCTGGCTTTGGAGGCTTCCCAGACCAGAAGCCAGGGTCCAGGGAACACCTCTCAAGCCAGAGCCTCAGAGTGACAACTACTCAGTCAACACACATGCAGTAACTACTCTGTTTTGTCAAGAAACATTAACTTGGGCCTCCCTGGTGGTGCAAGGGGTTAAGATGCAGCCACTGAAGCACGAGTTTGATCCCCAGCCAGGGAGCTAACCCACACGGCGCAGCAGACCTCTCCTGACTCAGCCACTGCTCCCCTCAGCAGTGTATTTCAGTTAACCTGCCTGTTCTGTTCCCTACTCTGTCTCTGGTGAATCCTCTCAGCCCCACACACACACCTCTGGCTTGTACCCCAGTTCTTGTATGCATAAATAAATAAATCTTTAAAAAAAAGTAAAGAAACACTAACTTGTCCAAGAGCAGGGTCTTTATAACATCAACATTTAAAATTGACTGAGGTCAAGAATGTTCCACTAGGCCATCAAAAGGAAGAGGGGGTGCCAATCTAGCAAACTAAAATCCTAAATCACTCCTCAGCTTAACACTCATTATTGGCCTTATCTAAGGTCTTTGCTGTCGTAAAAATTTGTTTTTTAGAAGTCAATCCTCATCTTCCAAGACAGAAGATCAAAGAGCTTCCTGGAACATTTGGTATCGGAAAATTCTGCTGTCTGTGGACTTTGCATCAAAACAGATGCAGCAAAGAAAGTTGCATCTTAATGCCTCTAGGAATGTGTGAAGGTGGACAACTGTGGTCCAGTGAAGGGATCGCACATGTCTCCCCTGCCGCAGAGAAGTGGAGCCCTACCCTGCCTGCCCGGGTAGGTGGAGCCCAGTCTTGGCAGGAGGTGATACGTGGAAAGCATTTTTGTGAAGGAGAGAGTACTAATTCACTCTGTCACCTTTCCTTGGTGGAAGAAGGCTGGTAATTTGAGAACCTGTGTCTAGCTCCATTTTCTATGTGCGAGGGAAATCTTTTGCAATAAAAGAGACATTTTGTCATCTTTTAACAAGATGTCCACTTTATTTCCAGAAATACACCAAAGATAAGTAAAAACAGAAAAAATTCTCACAAGTCCTCTTTTGCTCAGTGAGGCCAGAAGACAGGGCTTAAATTCTTATCAGTATACTCAGATGTCAGGTCACTAAAAAAAACACACATGGCTATTCCTGGGACTTTTGAAAAGCAGCATCCAGCAGCCCTACTGTGAATATTACTTAGGTATAGGGAGCTTTGGCTAGTTTTTTTTTTTTTTTTTTTAATCCTACACTACTTGGAGCAGCATTTACAGTGAACAGCTTATTTTAATTCATTCACTCAATTTAAAAAGCCACAGGAATATATCAGAAATGGCCAAATCATGAATAAGTTATTTACTTTATTCTAAATGCGACTAGACCTAGGGAGACTCTGCTAATTACTGGTATCGTAGCGAAGCAGAAATCTGTTCATGTCTCATTCAAGCAGTGGATTAGATAAAACATTAGTTCCTCCTCTGGAGGGTTACTCATTGCCTGGTGCAGTAAATGTTGGCACATTAGACCTCCTGGAATATCCTGACGCTGGCCTAATAACACATCTGCTGTATTTATTTTTGAATGTAGATGGTACTCAGAAGTATGCTCTGAAAATTAATTTCAGCTGGAAAACAATAAACATTAATAAATACAGATTTGGATTCTGCTAACAATTACTTCATGAAATTGTTAGATGTTGTGGAAAACATTAGTTTACAAATACAGTTTGTAGCAATTAAATCCCCTCCAAACTAAACTAATCCAGACTGGATGGCTTTCTCTCAGATGTCGTGAGGGATATCAATATAGACTTGCTGGATTTTTATGACTTTATGATGTGCACATAAAGAGCAACGGCACCCATTAGGTCAAGGTTGCCGTTGTGAAAACAAAGGAAATTGGTTTCCAAGAAACGGATGGAGACAAAGGAACAGTTACACAATTCTTTTATGAAAACGCATTCTTAGCCAATGTGGACAATGAAAACCACAAAGAGAATACTTTGTTACGCCCTCCATTCAGAGCAAAAGAGTGCATTCTCCGCAAGTCCCCACATCTTCCATGATCAAGCTGCAATTGTGGGGCTCGGGTCACCCCAACAGTTAAGGAAGCATTCTGCAGGCTCTCTGAATCCCCTGCCATCTGTTGACAACCTATGGTGAGATCACAATGCAGGAGATTGCTTGGGGATCCCAAGCATGGCCGGCCAACAATCGCCCCTGCAATGTTTGGTTCTGTCTCACACTGGAGGAGAAGGAGGATAATCCTGGCCCAGACACGCAGAGACATCAGTTCATCTGCATTCAGTCTCAACACCCGGATTTCTGGACTCAGTTTCCAGAATGGGAAATGTGGGGGGACTAACAGTCACATCACCACCCTTGGAGCTGCTCATCGTATCTCTTGTAAGGTTTTATTCTCACAGTGATTGTAAAACTGATCTGCAATTTTTGCAGAAATAGGGAAAACTTTTATACAGATGAGATCAAGGGATTTTTCCTATAACACAAATCAAATAACCCTATGACAATAGAATATGATTTTGAAAGCTAGAACACTGATTTAGAGAAAACAAGGTAACTGTGTTAGTTCTTTGGCTGTGATTCGGGGTGTACAGGAACCTGATGGACGGCAGCGAGTGTGGGCATGTCTGAGCTCCTTGGTGGAGACCAGAGCATGGGAGAGACAATGTGTATTTGTTAACTGGAACATGGCAACATGACGTTTTTAAAGGCAGAGTTCAAAGCAATTGTATTCATCAAAGTGATATCATATTTGTAAGTTTAAGTTTACAGTTTTAAGGGTTCATAGACTATCAACTAAAGAATTACAGGTTGGGCCTCCCTGGTGGCATAAGGGACTAAGCATCAGCACTATGAAGCTATCTGCAGCTACTGCATCCTGAGTTCAATCCCTGGCCAGGGAGCAACCCACATGGCGCAGCAGACCTCTCCTGTCTTGCCCGCTGTTCCCTCTGCAGTATTTCAGTAAATGTGCCTGTTCTGCTCCCCGCTCTGTCTCTGGTGAATCCTCTCACCCCCCACCCCCACCTCCGGCCTACACCCCAGTTCCTGTATGCATAAACAAATAAATCCTTAAAAAAAAAAGTTACAGGTTAAATCCTGTGGCCCTGCCCTCATGAGAATTGAAGGGGTAGAGACATTTCTGTGGACAGAACATGCAGGTCGGCAGTGGGAGCAAATGGCGTCCAGGACCCCCCTTTTGGGAATAACTGGCAGGATCCAGAGACAAAAGAGACCCAGTTTCTCTATTTCACTGGACTCTGCCACAGTTGTGTGCATTTTATTTGCATTTTAGATAAATAGATATAAAAACATGTGGTGAGTTTTCTCCTTTTATCCATCTGTTCCCTAGAAAAATGGAATGAATTATTGGCTAAGGCCAGTGGGGGCTTGTCCCATGAGGATAGGAGTTAAAGCCAAAACAAAACAGAAAACCCACATACTTCTTTCTCTCATCTCATTCATATTACACATCTGAAGAGTTTAAAGGTAAAAATAAGGTTCCCTCTTGTACTGGTTGTTTACTGCTGTTCAACAACCCTCTCTTGGTGCTATATCATATTGCTGGGTCAAGACCCAAATCAGAATGCCCAAAATGGTGTCAGTTCCTATTTCATAAATTAGTTTGTTAATGACATTCTAATGTCGATCATCCTATAGCAGGAACGATATTAATATTTTTTTTCTCTCGGGCACTGTTACACAGATGTCAGCTCTAATCCCTACAGAAGGCTGCTACAAGTCAATCTTCATGAAAATACATTAGTGGTGCCTGTGAAGTTTCTAGAAATATAAGAGGTGTGAAAATTATAATTGGGGGGAAAAAGCTTTAAAAAAAATTAAGGGTAGTTTTGAATATGTAAAGTTATAAAGTTTTGATGACAACAACTACCTGGCCAATTTTTCCAGATCATCATAGCCTAATGTAAACTAATAATACCTACATTAAAATCTTTCCAATTATCTAAATATATCGACTGTTTCCTATAAACCAGGCACAGGAAAGCTTTCTGTTTGGGCTCAAAGTAATGCCCAGCACGAATATTTCACAATTATGTACAAAATCAGTTTGTAAAATGTTATTGATGTTTCTCTTTCAACCTAACCTTTATGCTATGTTCAGAGAGCAGGAAGACAGATGTTCCCAACCTGCAGGGCTGGGCAAACCTGCCTTTTAAGAGCTCGATTGTAAACCGATGAAAGGTGTGTAAACAGATGACAGGGGCAATTACAATGTGGAATTGATTAGGCTCTCAATTACTAAAAGCACATCGCCAGCATTATTCTTTTTATGCTGCTCTTTGATGACAAAAACCATGAATAGCTCATCAGGACTACAATATGTTTGTGTTCTGAATTTTTCTCAGGAAGGAAAAATCTGCAAGTGCAGTTAAGGCTATAGCAGGAGAATGAGCTGGGACAAATCCTTCTAAGAAATGGAATTATGAGA
Source organism: Talpa europaea (assembly GCF_964194135.1). NCBI lineage: Eukaryota > Metazoa > Chordata > Mammalia > Eulipotyphla > Talpidae > Talpa > Talpa europaea. The sequence goes on from NC_140080.1 coordinate 20,893,308, forward strand.
ATTCTACCCCTACAGTATCAGCCACTTTTCAATTTTTTTCAGTGCCAGTGAAAAGTAAGCCAGAGCTGGAGACAAAGAGGCTGCTGTGGTGTGAGGAGTTCAGAGGAGTCTGAGGAAGAGCATAATGACTACGTCAACATGTTAAATTAAATGGAAGTGTGGGGCCTCCCCAGTGGCTCAGTGGGTTGAGCACCACTCTGTGAAGCTGTCCGCAGCCTCTGTAGATGGGTCCGATCTCGGCGGGCCAGTGAGGGTCCCACATGGCGCAGGGGACCTCTCCTGTCGCACCCGCTGCTCCCCTCAGCAGTGTATTTCTGTCGTCTGCCTGTTCTGCTCCCTGCTCTGCCTCTGGTGGGTCTTCTCACCCTCCCACACCTCTGGCCTGTACCCCAGCTCTTGTATAAAAATAAATAAATCTAGAAATGGAAGTGTGAACTAGAACAGAATGTGTAAATCAATGGTTAGTAGTCATAAAGAAGTGATTCAGCGCATCTGCCTCAACACATACATGTAACCCCAATATCCTAAGAAATTTCTTTACCCTATTCATTCTCTGGCTTTTCAGCTTGTCTTAAAAATGCTGGAGTTCCCCAAATCATCATGTTGGAATTGCGTAAGTATCCCAGCAAGAGCTACTTTCACTGTAGGATCTTGGGAACCCCCTCCCCACCCCACCAGACTGCCCTTGAAGAGAACAAAACTCTTGTTTGGAGTTCACTCCAACTGGCCCAGCCTCCACTGGCCTCAGAGCCTGCTAGATTCTCAACAACCATGCCTTGGCCTGGTTGGGTTCTGGAGGAGCAAAGTCCATTTTCGAGAAGACAAGGAAAGGTTGTCATTCCTAAAGTTGATCATTTGTCTTAAAAATATCTCTTCTCTCTGGGTTTGGTTTGGTTTTATTTTTTTTTCCCCAAAGGCAACAAAAACAGCAACTAGCTTATGACCAATACCAGAGCTATTACAACAGCAAGTTTAATCCTAGATTTGGCCGCAAGTGCTGGTGGATGGTTTTGGGAACGGAACTGGGGGTATGTTTAAGAACACTGAGAACTGATGCTTGTAATGTGCAGATGTGGTGAAACTGGAGTCAGTTCAGAGAAGTGACAAAGATGATTAAAGGGATAAAGAATGGTTTCTGAGGGAAGGCTAAAGGGATTCTTTTTGCCTTTATCCCAAGAAATGAGAAAATAATGATTATTAACTTCAAAGTCTGTTTGCTCTTCATGTCTGCAACAAACCCACTGAATGTAAATGGGCTCGAATTAAAAGCAGGAGAGAATATGGTGACAGGAAAGGAAGAATTTCTTGTCCTTGAGAGGGAAAGACAAGGCCATTTTATTGCTGATTTCTACAGTTGCTGTTTGTGTACAGTTTTTAACACAGGGATATACCAGACCATATACCTCCAAATTCATTGACTGCTATTATTTTTTAATGCTTTTTTTGTCTTGGTAGTAAAAACTTTGAGAAACGAAAACTACAAGCATGTACCCACTTTATTTCCCCACCCACTCCGGTTCTCCCTGCAGCCCAGTTTTATGAATGTACCGTAAAAGGAAATTCATAGCTCAACATCAGCTCTCAGCGGACAATATCTTTCTTGATTTTTACTATTTTCAGCACTTTGTAGAGCACATACAGGGAAGAGGAAATGGAGGATTATGGCTAGTCTGGGAGGCTTAAAGTAAAGAGAAATCAGCACAGATCTAGGCCAGAGCATATGTCATTGATCTTGTACACAAGCTAATTGAGAACATTCTCAGGTTTCGTGGGGCAATACTATTTCTAGACTCTCAGGAATTAAGAAGCACTCAATAGTTCGACAGAAGGTAGTGTGCCTGCTGGATATGGAGTCTGGTTAAGCAATAACTGGATCTATCTTCTGAGTTCACCTCCCAAGGCAGAAAACCCTAAGGAAATTTCCCTTCTGATTAGAGCTACTCCACACTTACGATTAAATAATAAAGGGAAGAATAATTTTAAAAAACATTTGGGACTTTGTTCTAAACCACCTAGAGCTAACTGGCCCCTCTGGTGCCCAATCCAGCCCCCATATTCTTTCCCAATACTCCAGTAGCAGCCAGTGTCACCCCATGGGCCAAATGAGGCTCCGGCTACATGTAAAAAGAGCAAAAGCCTCCATTGGTGACCTTCAAGCTGACTAAAGTCCCAGCTCAAACTTGCCAGCACATGGAGTTTCCACTTCCCAGCGAGAAACCACGGGGGCGCATGCACGGGTAGCATGAATGGAGGTGCTCGGTTGTAAAATGTTATTCACATGCAAGAGATCATTGTTATTGCTTCCTGTAATTATTCTGCCTAATAACAAAAGGAAAATAACTGATTTTGACACCCAAGTTTTGCTGTAAATAGGCAGAATGTTGTCATGAATATGCAAAATATTATGATCATTGCCATACCTAACTAATTGCATTTGAAACACGCTGGCCATAAAATAATTAATTAGCAGTACAGAAAGCCATCATGATACTAGCTATAAATACTAAACATAACTAATTATTTCCATCATAAAATGGTCCTGCCAAGTAATTTATAACAAAACCTTGCATAGAAGGCAAAACCCCGAGTTCCGCAGCTTGGTGCTTGAGGGCCGTGCCTCCCAAGCTTTCTATTTTGTGATACTGTTGGGATGAGTGGCTACCAATTTGAACATAAACTAAAATGAAACTAATCTAGGATTTTCAATGTTCTTTGAGCTGTTGGGTGATTGTTGTGGAAAATTCAGGCAGATCCTTTTGTTGTTGACATCAAAAGTGGTAGGTCACTCTGGACCTGCGGAGTACATTCTGAGCTCAAGCAAAAATTGATTTCCTTTTTTAAAAAGCAGCTGGCATTACAATGAATAGCCTTCTTTCGATTTTTCTTCTCCAGTGAAGCATTCAGTGAATGCAGCAGGCATAATAGGCTGAAGTAAACAGTGTCAGGTTCTGTTATATCAGGAGCTCTTTTAAACCAAGCAGACAAGCTATCATCAGTGCCTGAAACCCTGCAAATCACGGCAGAGTCGGAAAATGAGTTTGTTTCCTGACCAGTGTGTTGATGACATTTTGAAGAATGGAAGGAGGTGTTCTGATAATCCCTCTGGCTGCTGCACGCTCCATTATGATGCCATCTCGTTAATGAGCAAAAATAATGTGGCTGGATGAGGCGGTAATAGAATTAGAGCTTCCGAGAGCTGGACTTAGGACTGTCACGAACATTCTCTGATTTGGCGTGAAACACGTCAGAGAACTCGGGATTCATCTCTCAGGATTGTTTGTCAGAATCCTTTGGCCTCATTCTTGCTGGTGCTTTGAAGATAGGAAATTGGCCCTGTTGTCACAAAGTACCCTGGCCCCCACCTTCCAGTCCTGGGGGTGAAGCACTCGTGACCAAGTCACAGACAGCAAGACTGGGTTGTGGCTTTTCTGTTTCTTTGTTTGCTCCCCCAGTGGCTGTGACAGAAACGGTTGTAAACAAGGATTGAGTTCTGGGCAATGTTAGACTATATTTCTTGGGAGCCTCCATTTGCATACTTAGGAGCTAAGCGTTGATCTTGTTTCAAAAAACACTCCTCTTGAACTAAGTAGCCTTCTCACCTACAAAACTGTCAAGGTGAGGGGAGGGCTGTTGAGCCCACCTTCATGGGCTCCTGAGGACAGGAGGAGACTGACTGCCTTCAGAGAGCCCTGAGAATGCAGTGCAAGTGCCATTCACACTGAGCAGAGGAAGTTTTCTGCTGAGAGTCTCTCTAGAATGGATTCTCCTGCCCCTCCTCTCAGGATGAGAGGCTGCCACTGGGATGGGAGGGACTCCCAAGGCACCCCGATGGGTAAGTGCCCAAGGGGGAAGCAGGGAAAATAAATACTTGCTGCATGGTGCTGAACCCCTCTCCCCAATCCTGCCAGAATAAAAAAAAGCTTCCTCGCCAGGAGGGTGTTTCTAAGCAATCGCACCTCTAAATAGAATGTAATTACGGAGGAAATTAACTTCACAGCTAAAGATTGTGTTGTCATGATAATTTAGAAGAGTGGGAAGGATGTTTTCTGAGCAATCCCTAATCTTTTTTTCTTCTCTCTTTTTTGGTTATCACTTAATGGTATTCATTAAAACCGATAACAGAAATTGCTTCTCTTTAAATTTCCTACTGAGTCTCGATTTAGTTGAGTTAGACTTTTCTTGAAACAATACATTAGTGTCATGCCCAATTGACTTCCGTTGTAAAAGAAATAAATCTCCCGGGTGACTTTGTTGCTGGCATCTGGAAATGGTTAAAAATATGCACTCTCTCAGCCCATTGTTTAAAGAACAACACGGGTTTCCTGGTCCCTTAATCTCAGGGCTCCGCCACCACTCTGTGCCCCACTGCAAAGGAACTTGAGAGTCCTTCTTTGGGTTGAAAGCAATATTTACCTTTGGAGATAATACATGTTCAGAAGGAAGTGAAGGCTTGTCTTCCACATGAGCCCACAGTCCCTGCTCCTTCACTCACACTCCCTGTTTCTCTGCAGAGCAACACAGCAGCTTCCCAGTGAGACCAAGTCTGCTTTTCCCCTCAAGATGTTCAAAGCAAAGATTCTAGAGAAGCTAACAAAATAATGACAAGCATTGATGACATTCAAAAGTGTGCTTCAGGGCCTCCCTGGTGGCACAAGGGGTTAAGACGCAACCTGTGAAGCAATTAGCCACTGCAGCACGAGTTCAATCCCAAGCCAGGGAGCTACCCTGCAGCCATGGCGCTGCAGACCTCTCCTGCCTCGCCCACTGCTACTTTCAGCAGTGTATTTCAGTCAGTCTGCCTGTTCTGCTCCCCACTCTGTCTCTGGTGAATCCTCTCACCACCACCCCACACATCTCTGGCCTGTACCCCAGTTTTTGTATGCATAAATTAATAAATCTTTTTTTAAAAGTGTGCTTCATCTTCAAGCAATTAATAAAGGCAACAAATCTTCCCCCTTCATTCTTAGCACACTAAGCATGATATTGAGGTTCATGAAGTAGAGCCACCCATCACGACATGGTGGCCACCACTTTGGCTGGAAACTGCGTTAAAACACATGTATAATATACTTACTGTAAAAATAAAGATAATAAAAGTCACTGTTGGTCTTGGCCACATGTATAGCTAAATTGTGTGCTGAAATCACTAGGTCTCTGTCTGTGATCTTCAAGGCTAACTCTGACAGAGAATCTTGGCAAAATGTAAGCTACTGAGTGCACTATAGAGAATGTTTGTGTCCCTACTGTTTGCAAAACATTTCAAGAGCTTGATGTCCATGTTACCCCTTCTAGTCTCCATAATTCTTACGGCTGTTGTACTAGAATTTCTTACTATAATCTCTATTTTCTGGGTGAGTTAATTAAGGCTTGGACAGGTTAAAGACATCCAGCTAGTGAGTGAGTGGGAAGGCCAGGAACTCATACTTTCAGATGCCTTTTATCCATTTGATTTGACAGCTGGGTGGTCTGGCATTGGTTTTGGAAAAGACATTATCATTACCTTTCTACTGACTAATCATTTCAGCAGATGTCATTATTATAACTAAATCTTCAAAGACGTGAATGAACATGGGGGGAAAGTTACTTTATCCTTTTTTTTACAGCAAATAGAAGTGGGAAGGGAGCAACATTTACTGAGTTTCTGTTATAGTCATACACACAGACAATAACCGTCCAAGCTGGGCATTTCAATCTGCATTTACAGATAAGGAAACTAATGTTCAAAGAGGATACTGATTTGCACATCTTGCACAAATCAAAAGTAGTAGAAGCTGACTCAAACAAACGTCTGGTTTGTCCCAAAACATACTGAAAGCTGGGTCAGGATGAGAATGTCAACTCTCATAATCGATCTTTGTGGAGTTTGATTCTGTGAATGAATGAGCAGAAGTGCTCCAAAAGCAATCCTAAAACTGTCCAATCACTAATTCTCTATGTCACTATTTAATAAAGCTTTGGATCCAGAGTCTTCCAAAGAAAAAAGAGAAGGAGGTAACCTTAAGATCATCATTCTGAATGCCTCAAGGGGAACACAGAATAAATAGGTGGGATTTCTTCACAGGGTTGGTTGGGGTTTCATATAAACCATGGCATATCTCTGCTGGATACTAAGAAACTTAACGTGAAAATAAACAAGCAAGTTGGGAAGTACAGTGATAAGATTTGGCGATAACCTATGGTTTAACAGCTTTCACTGGGGATTTCTCATCATTCAAGGTCAGTGTTCCCTCCAAAATTTCCCTGCCTTTTTAGTGAAGTAAGCAAATCTGCAAGGGCTGGCCAGCTCCTCCTGGCAACATTTTCTTTTCCCCTTGTTATTAGAATACTTGCCTAGAACAAAGTCATTGTCCGATGCAAAAATGATATAATGTGCAGTTTTGCAGAAACAGAAGGTGTGCTCTGGAATACATATCAAGCAAACACCAAAGTCAGTCAACGAGCATTGCATGAATACATGCAGTGAATAGTGAATAGCATTTTGCATTTATAAGTTGCTTTTTATTGAAGCAGTAAACAGTCACATGACCTTGAATATAGCCCTTAGGACTAGAGTACAGCCAGCTCTGACAGCAGTCCAAAAATACTACAGTTCTAGAGAGACAGAAATGTGCTAAATATGATCAATGCCCCAGGTAGAGTTGATGAAAATTTTACATAAGAGGAAATAACTATTTCACCCTGAATATCATATGTAAAAGTTCACATCGACTGTCCAAACTAGCCATATTATCAAAATGGAGGTCCATCTGGTCATGAATTATAAGCTTTGACCTTGTAATTGGTTACCAGATGTAACATCTAGTATTATTTACCACATAAAGCTGAGAGTCGCTGAGCTTTGAGTCACAATGCTACCAAACTCCAAAATCTCAAATGCGTAGCAGCAAGGAACAAGATTTTGACATGTACACTGGCACTGTTCATAGTAAATGGTTTCACAAATACCCTAACTGTGAAAAAAAATAAAGTCTAAACATAGTCGCCTCCGGTTTGGAAAGTGTGCAACATTTTAAATACATTATGCTGCTGTGGTCTCAAGTATTCCTGTCATAGAGCCAACACGGCTGGAAGTTGAAAGCTTGAACTAATGTGACATAAAAGTTTTCTTAGCGTTAGCAATTTTCCATCTTGTTCAAATAAATTTTATTAACATATATGCCCTCGAAAATGGCAGCAAAACTGTTGCTGTGGCTCTACCTCCTTATCTTGGATTAGCAAAGACTGAATGGCTGGTATTTCACCACTTTAAGGATAAGCTCTCGCATTTTCTTTCTTATGCAATCTGCTTTTTCACTCATTTGCACTAACATTAAGACGATGCATACAAGAAAATATATTCACCAAAGAATTACATTAGCTCTTATTCAGAAAGCTGAGTGCAGCCAATTTCTAGGGCAGAGCTGTTTCCTCTTATAGAAAACTCAATCTTATTTTAATTTTTAAAGAGTGGTCCTACTGGGCAGCAGGCTATTGAATCACCATTGTATGTGTGAATTCCATGCCTTCACAGTTGCACACTAGAGAGTCTTAGGGACTAAAGTTTGTTTATTTGCAGCACAAGTACTGCCAAGACAGCAGTAAGAGCATCCCTACTGGGTCCTCCAAGTACTAGCTCCACACCTCCCCTGTGTGTGTGACCCCTAGCGAGAAGAGAGTTAACCCCTTAGGCACTGTCCTGGTCCACTAAACTCAACATCCCACTTCGAATGCAAAACATCAAATTCCAATCCCTGGATGCCCACTCAAAAGCTTTTGAAATGCAACATTGTTTCTCTGGATTGAGGCTTCCCTGCCTTTTATGATGGAGGTGATGGATAATGCTGACCTACAGAAATTAATTAGTATAATTCACTTGAAGGCTTATTGCTAACATCATTATAATTCATTCCCATAGGAGTCATCTGATTATTGCTTTTCTTGCCAATAGGAATTAAAATAGCTAGTTACTAGTTGCAGATCATTAACCCATTCAATCTTTGCCATCACACACAAATGCCACATGGAAGACATCAGGACACTAACCTTCTCCGCTGGCCCATCCTTTCTTTCCACACAGAAGCGAATTCTGTATTATCCACAAGCCCAATGCCAAGGAGACACAGTTCATAGAGGGAGACCTAGTCAGATTTTCTACAACTCTAAGAGCTGTGAAATATTCAGATGATACTTGCTGCACTCTCTCTGAGACTCCTAGGAGATCTGCACAGAATTGGGTACAAAGAATGAGGTAGCTGCCAAACCCGAAATATTCTCCACATCACTACAGGTGGGTTGTATGTGTCATAGACACCTCCAAGTGGGGTTTATAAAAAACAACATAGTATTCCATTCATTCATGCATTCATTCATCTCACTTCTAAACACATCACTGTCCAGTGTGAACAGCTCCTGATCCACCCTTAGACTTGATCTTAAGTATATTTCACATTCTATTGCCGATGTCACTGCAAATTTTCCAGGGTGTCTCATAATCACAACTCATGAAGCGATGTTTTTGTACCTCCACTATTATTTGTGCATGTGAGAAAGATCTTTGTGCCTCTTCTATATGAAAATCAAGTGCGTTTTACTGAAGATATTTATTCCATACATACATGAATAGTGAAGGAGAAAGGCTGCATTAAACAAGTTTTGTGAGTCAGAAAAAAATAATACATGATATACACCTGATCCATTTAATAAGTAGTTACAATTTAATTTTTATTTATTTTTCCTGACTCCAATGGGTTCATTTAGCTCGCATTACTTTCTTCAGCTCATGTTTCTACAGAACTAGACAGGGCAATAATTTATTCTCACGATAAGTTCTGTGACAATCCTTTGCTCTTCTTTTAGAAGAGGACTCAAGAGTTTATGTACATTCCCTCTGAAGTGTGTATATGATAGTCAGACTTTTATGAAAAAAATGTTGACATGTATATTTAATTGTTCTGGCCTTTCTCACACAGGACATGAGGTAGGATCAATATTATGGTGACTCCTGAGTCTGTAGGCAAACCTCGGTATCAATAATACTACATTAAAATAAGATGATAATAGGTGAGTTGGAAAAGCTGACATTAAATAAAGCCTGTTTCTGGAACATCATTGCCATCTTCACATCTGTAAATAGGTATATGTTTATTAACCCAGCATCTAGCCAAAAACTCAAAAAGAATTACTTAACTGGAAAAAAATTCAAAGGATGTACTAGCAGAAACTGTAACAGACGCAAGAGATTTATGTAAAATTACTGTTATGTCCAACTTTTTAAAAAAAGGTGACATTATATTATACCTGCATTGATCCAAAATCATCATGAACTAGATCTAAAGTACTTTAAAATGAAGGTATGTATGTATTGCAAGAATCACTTTGTCATGGCCAAGTATGCACATTTTTTTACATTCTAATGTGGAAATCCATCAACTCAACAAATTGCATCTGAATCCCAAAGCTATTTATAATGGGCTCCCAGTTTATTTGACCATTTGGAGCTTGCATGTTCACTACCTTTGTCAGTTCGTTCAGACTGATGCAAACACAGTAGTTGGAGGGTGGGGGAAACAAGTGTTTGGGGTTAGACAGAATTGGGTTCAAATATCAAGTCCACTGCTTACCGGGTTGGGTAGCCTAGGAAAAGGATATGACTTGTTTGACCCTGATCTTTAGCACCTATAAATGGGGATAGCATTAGTATTTACTTCAAAGAGGTATTTGAGGACTTTTTAAAAATTTTATACTTCAACATTTATACAATTTAGCTATGTAGTGCTTAACAGATATAGCTATTATTAATGAAATAAGGCAAAGATTAAGGGGGGATTTAGTAACGGAAGAATAAATCAACTGTGGAATTAGTGTTAAGATGAGGAAAGAAAATTTTCCTGTTGTGAGTGGTGAATTCCACTTTCCTAATCAAACTAAGGGGTTTTGACTGGTAAGGGTTCCATGAACATGAACAAAATGATAATTTTTAGAACTGACCTGTTGTAGTTAGTGCAGGCAAAATTACTTTAAGCAATGTCACTACAAAGCAGAAGACAGGAAGAATTGTCTGGAAAATGGCTCCATGCATCACAGATACCACTACGAAGATCATGTGTTCCACAGAAGCCTAGTGTGTTGTCTTACTCAAATTTCAAACTAGGAGGCAAATGAAATAGCTCTGTACCTGCAATTCACTTTGTATCTCATTTAGGGGAAAATGAAGATACAATAAAACATAAGCTAAGACAGAAAATGAAATAACGAGAATGAACACAGAGTTAGACAGTGGGATTGTATAACATTAGACTTAAGACTGTGAGCCTGGAAATCAGTCCATCCTGCCTGAGTAACCTTGAGATTTTCTGGACAACAATTTGCTCATCTGAGATATGGGGTAATACAGACCACCCACCTCCTAGAGCCACTACACAGATTGCAAGAGGGTACCTGAAACACACTTGCCTGAGTGTTTGGAAAGACTGTAACCATAGTATTCAGACTGGAAGCTTTTATGAAAAAAAGGGACTTGCTGGCTAGCAAGACCCTGCAGGCTTTCAAGACTCTAATTGGATTCATTATCCACTGTTGCACAACAGAGAGCCTCAAGACTTAGTAACAATCATTTTTTACCTGACAGTTCCTCAGGGCCATGAAGTGAAGGGCGATTTTGCTGGGTGGTCCTAGCTTCAGCTGTTCCTCGCGGCTGCAGTTCAGATGCCCATCCTGATGCTGGAGGGCTGACTCATTCACACAGTTTGGTAAGTTTGGGCTGGTGCCTGGCAGTTGCCTAAGTTCCTTGACACATCAGCGGTCCTTATGGGGTGCTTGGGTGGTCGGCTTCCCTCATAGCAATTGACCCTAGGAAAGCAACAGACGTGGCAATGTCTTTGTGGCCTTGTCTCATAATTCACCAGCCATCACCTCCACGATGTTCTGCTGACCATGCAGAACAGGCCCTGCATGGAGAACACTGGAGGACATGGGTACCAAGAGCACTGGACCTTCTGGTGAGCTGGCTGCCACACTTGTGCACTCTTGAAATTGACCTCAATCGAAACGGGGTAAGAAGAGCACAAGGGACAATGGTGATGGCACATGGGTAAATCGGTGGTGGGAATTCCATGGGGACTACACCCAAGATGATAAAGCATACATTGTATAAAAAGGAAGAATGATGCAAAAATATATATAAAATAATAATTTAAAAAATTAGGAAGAAAATGTGAAAAAAATTTGACCTCAAATCTCTCTTGTTAAGGAGTTTCTAGTAGAACGATTTCAATCACAGAGGGTACATAAGGAAATGAATGAACTAAATAAAGCTTAGAACCGACCAGCACAAGACAGTGGTTACCAGCAGGGATGGGGCAGAGGGGGATGGGTAAGTCAGGCAAACGAGGTCAATGGTATGGAGATAGATGGAAATGCGTATTCTGGTTGTAAACCTCTGCAGATATTAATTTAAGAAGCTGCATTCCAGAAAACTACATAATGCGATAAACCACTATTACTTCAATATAAACAAGTAATCTAATAGACAAACAGACTGGGGGAATAATGCCCTGAAAGAATAAATCCCCTTAAAGTTCCTGGCACAAAACGCACTGTTGTGTCAATGAAGCACAGCATAAGCAATCGGCTCGTGTTTAGGGGACAAGCTGGATGAAAAACACGTATCTTTAAAGGCACTAAAATCATGCGTAAGTAACAGTTGTCATCGCTCCTGTCTCCAGCTCTTGCTGGCACAGGCAGCACAGAAGCGAGTGGCAGGTGGGATGATCCATACGATTTAAAATGTTTTCCTCTCTCTCTGTCCCTTCACACCTCCCACACCCAGTCTGTTTAGATCTGTATATGACGCCGAAGGGTCAGAAGAATTAGAAGTGAGGATCTATGCTTAAAATGAAATTCACGATTCAAAGCCAATCCATCAACAGAATACAGACCTTTGCCTACATATTTCCGTTATGCCTCCACTAATAAAATAAAGGAGAGCAACTAAATTCAACTTGCTCATCGCCACTTGGGAACTTTCAGATACAAAAAGAGGAACCAATATATTATTGGACAGACTTTCGGCGCTCTGATCAGACTTGCTGCAGGGACATTTACCACTAGGAAGCAGGTTACTGGGCAGTTCGATCATTGTGGCAACACAAAGCAGGAATGTAATCTAACTTTTCCAAAAATTCACAATATGAAAGTGTAATTTACTTGTAATAAACTTCATCCTTTACGTGCACATTTTGGTGAATTTTGTGTCTCTCTCTCTCTCTCTCATACACACACATCCCTGTCTGTTACCACCACAATCAACATATGGGGCATTACTCCCACCCCCAAAATATTCCACTGAATCTCCTCTTATTCCCACACCTAGACAACCATTGGCCTACTTTCTGTCACTAAACATTAGCTTTCATTTTCTAGAATTTCACTTAAAAGCAATCAGTCTTTATTTTTTGTTTTTAAAGATTTATTTATTTATACAAGCACTGGGTATAGTCAGAAGCGCGGGAGGGTGAAAGAATTCACCAGAGCCAGAGCGGGGAGCAGAGCAGGCAGAAGGACCCAAGTACACTGCTGAGGGGAGCAGCCGGGGATCGAACCAGCGCTGCAGAGGCTGCGGGCAGCTTCGCAACCCAGCGCTCAACCGCTGCGCCACCAGGGAGGCCCCAATCACTCAGTCTTTATTACTTTATGTTTGGCTTCTTCTACTCATTATAATGTATCTGAGATTCATTCATGTTATTGTGTGTGTAGCAGTTTGTTCTTTTTTATTGCCAAGTAGTATTCCATTATATGGGAGCACCATAATTTCTTTTATCCATTTATCTTTTGTTTCCAGTTTGGGGCTGTCACTAACGCTTTTGTGAACAGTCATGCTCTGAGGAACATCAGCTTCAACTTCTCTTGATTAAATAACCATGAGTGGAGTTGCTGGTTTACATGATACCTGTATGTCTAATGTTTAAAACACTGATAAAACTGACTTCCAAGTGGTTCTATTATTTTACACCCCACTGGCAACCTATGAGGATTCCACAAATGACATAAATTTCTGCATACACTTTTTGAGAACTACAAGATTGATTTTGTTAGTACTCAGCCAAAAAAGGCTACCATGAAATAAGAATAAAGCCACTCTTAGAAATGTTAAAGTTACAGGGGCTTCATTTCTTGGCCTTTGAAATCTTCCCAGCTATCTCAAGGTGTCTGTGCAGCTACATTTGCTGTGCTTAGTGCACTGGCAGCAAAGACAAGGTCATCGATGAAATTCATTGCATAAGTGTATCTCAGTACATCTGCCTGTTCTGCTCCCCACTCTCTCCCTAGTGAATCCTTTCACCACCCGCCCCCCCCCCCTCATCTCTGGCCTGCACTGTAGCTCTTGTATGCATAAATAAATAAATCTTAAAAAAAAAAAAAAAAAAGAGGGCCTCCCCTGGTGGCACAGCAGTTGAGCGCTGGGCTGCGAAGCTGCCCGCAGCCTCTGCAGCACTGGTTTGGTCCCCACCACCAGCGAGGGTCCCACATGGCACAACAGACCTCTCCTGCTGCCCGCTGCTCCGCTCAGCAGTGTATTTCATCAGTCTGCCTGTTCTGTTCCCACTCTGGCTCTGGTGAATCCTCTCACCCTCCCGCGCTTCTGACTGTACCCAGTGCTTGTATAAATAAATAAATCTTTAAAAAAAAAAAAAAAGAAAGAAAAGAAATTCATTGCATAGACAAGGTCTCTCCTCTCTAGACACTCCAGGAAAGGAAATCCCATTAGGAATGGACTAGCAGGCTGATATAAATGGCAAACTAAGTGAAACCAAACTAGACCAAGTCCTCTCTCTGCTTCTCTATGTAACTGGGGTTTTGCTTCCTCATTGGGATCATGTCTTCTGTGGCCTACTCTCTGAGGCATTAATGAAAAAGCATAGTTCCAAATGATTTGCCATCCCTGTCTGTGTATGAGATACGCTGAAGAACACTGAGTGTCTATTCCTTGCAGCTCTTACTGACCTGTAACTTACAATTATGGCCTCAACTTTCATGGGAGAGATGAGAATAGATTGCACAGGACTGACAGCAATCTAAAATATATTCTTGTTCTACTCCCATCACAGGAGCTTAGAAATACTTCCAGATTCATTTGAGCCTGAGAACTTCCCCAGGGGCTAGAAGAGAAAGTGAGGCCTCGCCAGAGACTAAGTGATAATAATGCAAGCTTTATCATGCAGGAGGGACTGCAAGCTTAGACTAAAAGAAACTTGTGTCAAAGGCTTGACCCGACGCTACTGGCCACATCACCTTCTCTCAGTCTGTTTTCTCACATCTCAAACAGCAACAGTGAAGCCAACTTTGCAATGCAGTTATGGCGATGAACAAACATGTGCATCCACCAACTGCCCAACTGCATCAACAGCGCAGCAGCTCCATAAAATGTGACTAAGCATTGCTCCCAGAGTTTACCTAAAGATGAAATGAGACATATTTATATATTTGGACCGCAAGGAACATTTTTGTGAATGATGGAGAGTTGGCTCTCAATATGTCAGCAATGATTACCAGTAAAAAAGTTTGCTGGAGAATGCATGCAATCTTGGAACAGACCTATACAGAAATTATACTTTCTTGTGCACTTTTTAAAAGCAGATCTAATTTACTGTCTTGCCTGTAGCTCTCCAATGACCTCTGGTTACATTTAGAGTAAATTACAAAATCTAGAACTTAGCCTCTAGGTGACCCAGCCCCCGGCTCCCAGGCTCTCTAGGTTATAGCTACAGTGGTCCCTTTTGTTTCTAAAGCACTCCAAGTCACACGACCCCAGGACCTTTGCAATTCTATGTCCTTTCATAAGGCAAAATCATCTCCCAGATATCCACCTGGTTCTTTCCATTCCAGTCTCAGCTCAGCTGCATCCCTCAGATTTGATCTTTCTAGAACCCTATCTAAAGAGCCCCTGACTCTTTCCTTCCAGTGTAAATGTAAATCATATCTTAATTAACATATGAATGTACATTTATTTACTTTTTTTCAAGAGCTAAAAAGACAGTTCTCCAAAGAGGAACTGCAAATAGCCAACAGGTATATGAAAAAATGTTCAACATCACTTGTAATCAGGGAAATGCAAATCAAAACCACACTGAGATACCACCTTACACCAGTAAGAATGGCACATATCAAAAAAACAAGCAACAACACATGTTGGGGAGGATATGGAGAAAAAGGAACTCTCCTACATTGTTGGTGGGAGTGCAAACTGGTCCACCCACTCTGGAAAGCTGTCTGAAGGTTCCTCATCTACTAAAAATGGAGCTTCCATATGATCCAGCAATTCCACTCCTTTGGGAATCTACACAAAGGACACAAAAATATTAATTCAAAAGGACACCTGCACCCCTATGAATGTACATTTCACAAAAGCAGAGACTTCATTTGTTCATGAGTCCCCAGAACAATACCTAGCCCATACTAAACCTGTATTACATTTCTGGAGGTTTATTTTGAACTACTTGGGTGTGGGTAGAGTGATGTCATAAATGTGGGAATAAGATAATCCCTAACAGCATCAATATCTAAGGGTGGCTTTGTTATCATCTGAAGTGTTATCAGTACATTGGAGTTTGTTGGCATGTGTGAGGTTTAAGACACAATATTGACTGGTAGTGAGATGAGAGGACCCATGGCTTTTAATGAACTTGGGATGAATCAACTACTCTCACCGCTGCTGGACTACAGGTTCAAGCCTGCCTCCCTCACACTTCTTCACGAAGGACCAGATCCCCTTAGGAGAAAAGACGCAAATGCTCCTGGGAAAGATTCTGTTTATTTACAGTGAACCTCTTTTATGCTGATTGGTATGGCTAAAGCAAAGAAGGATGGTAGGTAGATGATGGATGGATGAATGGATGGATGGATGGATGGATGGATGGATGGATGATGAGAAGAGAAAGAAAGAGTAATAGAGAATGTCAGTGAGAGAACAAGAGAGATTATGAGAGAGGAGAGAGAATGTATGCGAGATAATGTGAGAGAGCACATCACTGTCCAGGACTGCAGGGGTAAGTGTCCACCGGACGGCTGCACCAGCTCAGAGATGCACCTTCAAGGTCACGTATCACCTTGTAGCAGGATGCCTTTCAGGCCTCGCTAGTTTCTAGCCTCAGAAGCTGCAGTATTCCTCAGGAGAACCTGACGTTTGCCAATGTTTGTAGACATCGACCAAATCAAAGCAAGTTCAGCTCTGATAGTAACAGCACTCAGCAGAGATGCGTGAACGAAGAATCAATGAATGAATGACTCCTTTTTCTTCAGTCATCCTGGATAAATTGCAGTGTGGGTTTGATGCTCACATTTTTAACTATGCTGTCTGCTCGAATCGGACTTTGTTTCTAAAGGAAAAGAATGGCGACCTTGGTCCCCTTCTGTCTTCATTGTTGCCCTGTTCTTCTTCTGTGAAATAAAACCCGGTCACATTTGTTTGGCAGTTTTCCTAATCAGACCTCGGTTGAAATGAGGCTTCAGCTTTGCTTGAGCTGCAAAACTCCCTGTCAGTTCTCTCTTTAACAGTCTCGTCAGGTCTTGGAGAAAAAATGTATTTCACATCTTTATGTCAGGAGGTAATAACTTTCTGCTCAGCTCTAACCCATCACAAAAGCCACTGTTAGTGACTTCCACATATTTGGCCGAATATACCTATGTCATCTATTCGGTGACAGGAGACTATTTCTTGAAGGAAATCTTTCCTCAGTGGAGATTACATGAGTGCTTCTCTCCTCCTGCTTTTTTGCCCAGGTGCCAAGTAAGAATTGTGCTTTCCTCACAGTCCCATCCTGTTGTAATAGAATCTCCATTTTTCTTAGGAGTCTTTTGTCTCATTATCCAGTTATTTGTGGTCAATGAACTGTGTGAGCCCACAGGGAACCACATCAGCAGTTTCACAGCCAGGGACACACCTGGTGGTCATAGGTTGAACTCACGGGTGGAGCAGCCTGGCTCCCTTGGCGACAGCAACCCACTTCACAAATGTCTCAATCACTTCAACAGCCCCACGAGCAAAAGCTTGCTGCTCGAGGTTGGCAACATGACAGACACCTACAGAAAAGCCTTGTGACCAGCATTCCAGTTGCACACAGGGGTTATACCACCACTCATGACCCGTAGTGAATGAACAAAGTCCATGACTTGTCCTATAGCTTCTCAGGTTAGCAAAACTATGTCCCTAGATCACCATGGGAAGGTCATTTCTTGGAAAAGCTCAACAGACAATAGCCAAGAGTACCCTGCAGAATTTGTAGGTAGCAAATGTTCTTTGCTAAATTTACCTTTTCATTTGATCACCATTCTGATCCCCAATTAGCTAATGAAGCTGAAGACCAGGATCTATATTTATACAACGGGGATTATGAAAATAATGAAGCCAAATTGGTTCCATATAAACCATCTGCACTTTCTATTAAATAAGTTTCTTAGAAACAGTTTGGACCACCTCAGCAAACTCCACTAACAGAATTATCACCAATACTCAGAGACAAGCAGATATGTTTTGTGGCCCACCATCTAACCTGCACCTGAATAGAGGTGTTACATGAAGATGGACTACAGATTTCTATTTGCCTCAGAAAGTTATTTTAAAAATAATCTTGGGTCTCCTTGTTGGCGCAGGGGTTAAAAACACAGTGCTATCAAGCTATCTCCAGCCACTGCAGCTTGAGTTCAATCCCCAGCCAGGGAGATACCCACATGGTACAGCAGACCTCTCCTGACTCACCCGGTGCTCCCCTCAGCAGTGTATTTCAGTCAGTCTGCCTGTTCTGCTCCCCACTCTGTCTCTGGTGGATCCTCTCACCTCTCACACCTCTGGCCTGTACCCCAGTTATTCTATGCATAAATAAATATTTTAAAATAAAAATAATCTTCACATTGATATAGTCAACAGTCAGTGATGTTCCCATTCAACAGGAAAAATCCTTATTTCTTTTCATATAATTTCTTTCCAAAATCTTTTAAACTAATATCTAAAATAGTTTTAGCTACTTGCCCCCACGAGCTGCTATTTCTCACAACCAAGGAGGATTAGAACGTTTATCTTTGTTCATCTTGAAAATCATAATTAAATTTTAGATGAATTTGAAAGATGTAAAATCTTGATATTGAATTTTACTTTACTCCAAGAGTTTTTTTTTTTTTTTTTTTTTGTAAGTCCCTGAAGTTTTGGTGTTTGTTTGTTTGTTTTAAGCCCTGAAGTTTTTTTTTTTAAGTCCCTGAAGTCAAATGGGAATATTTCACTACAGACTCTCTGTTAAACACAGGTCTCTTGCAGCCTTAACACTTGTCCAAACAATTCTTTTTTCTCCTTCTCACCAGCAATTATTTATGATACAAAACCATTTCTGACCTGCAATTAATCTCAATGAACAAGGTTGGGGACATACACAGCCTAACATGTTTTAGCATTTACAAGGGGTTCAGCACTATTATAAGCACTTGAAATGTATTAACTTATTTATCCTCTCAACAACCCTGTAAATGGTTCTATTATCTCATTATCTCCATTTTACCGACTAGGGGCTTGAGGCCCACGGAGGTTAATAACTTCAGGCCAAAGTCTATAACTGGTATGACATGAAGCCAAAGGGAGAGTCTAGGTGGTCTTTCACCTAAACTGGGCCACTTTACCACAATTCCATATTTTCTTCAACCTAGTTGCGTACAAATATCTACCAATGAAAATAAGCCAAATACAAAAATTATGGAATCTACACCAAAAGTAGAATAAGCAAATAAAACATCCAAGAAGTAGAATGCCACACTGCAACAAGTAAGAGCAAATCACTGATATACATAGCTGCATGGATCAAGTCTCATAGATATAACACTAAGTTAAAAAATCAGATGCAAAGACTATATACTTTATGATTTTTTTATGCCAGGTCTTCACAACCTTGGCATTGCTAACACTTTGAGCCAGATAATTCTTTGATGCTGGGCACTGTCATGTGCATTGCTGGAGGTTTAGCAGCACTCCTGGTCTCTACCATCCAGATGTCTACATCATCACCACATTCCCCCATCCTCAACACAAAACCTGCTGGGCACAACCAAAAAGGTTTGCAGATATTGTCAAATATCCTCTAGGAGCCAGAATCACCCCCAGGTGAGAACCACTAATTTATACAAAGACTGGTGCTATGCAAAGGTAGTCTGTGGTGTCAAAGGTTAGAATAGTGCTTATCCTAAGGAAAAAGGTACGGACTCAAATGGGAACTTGAAGGAATCTTCTAGAAATAATCTAGATCTTGATTTGATCTAAAGTAGACCTAAAATAATATCCCTAACTTATGTGAATTCTAGTATATGTAAGCCATAAAACACATTTAAAAAAATGGTTTGAGTGTGGGGGTTTAAAAGGCAATTTGGGAACTCAGGGGATGAAACAATTGTCATGGGAAATGAAAGATCCATGAAGTCTGAAGGATTTGAAGGGCAGAATTGGCAGAAGAGGGGAGAACATTCCAGTCACAGGAAATAGCAAGAGCAAAGGCAGAGAAGCAAGATCATTCTTCATAGAGAACATTTCACCAGTTAGTGTTTTTCTGTGAACATAACCAAGGGAATTTCAAAATGATGCCAGCATAATGTGCTTCTAGATGGCCATATTTAGGTCAATGCTGTGTTCATAAGGGGGGTATAATAATCACCATTTGGTAATAGTAAAAATTAAACCTTTGAAATTAAATAGAATTAGAAAAAAAAAACTATTGAGCCTTTCAGCTCATTACCTCACTATTGCAGAATCCCTACTGTCATCTGTTCTTGCTACTTGTCGAGCCTTGCTCTATTCCAGGTGGATGATGCTTCCACTACATTTTTCATATGACTAGTTGAAATTGGAATAAAATTCTCCTGGGAAGTCCCCTACTGTTTTTTCAGCCATCGTTTTCTTTCAGGCTACTAATTACTGTTAGTTGCATTATTCGTCATCATCCTTAATTGAGCATGAACAATGGCTCAACACTGTAAAGGAAATGTTAGAAGGGAGTCCTTTTATTGAAGCCAGAGCATTTGGAGCTGACTTTAAAAAGAGAGAATAATGAGGAAAGGAAATTCTACCAAGGGTAAGGTGGCCACTGTGATAACTCTGTGGGATGCAGATCACCCCTCTGCAGGTGAGGAAAGCCCTAGGTGGATTATTCAGCCCTGAGAGCTGAAAGACTATGAGACCAACCCCTGGCCAGATGTTGCTGGAGTACGTAGTCTTTTGCAGAGAGGGACGTAATCAAAAATGTGGGGGAGAGTATAGCATGACTTTATATGCTGCTTGGTGGCTTTCTATATTCTTTCAGAGATCTAAAACCATTTTATATTTTATCAGAGATCTAAAGTTGTCTTGGAGGGCAAGACAATTACTCCTCTGACATTAAGATTTTAGATGATTGTAGAATAGCTATGTGTTTGTCTTCCCTGATTAACTTGTTACCTTTGACGTTTATTTGAGTGATGTCCATGGGTCTTTGCTTTTTTCAGCCTCTCTGTTTCAGTTAGGAAAATTTTGTCTGAGTGAAAGAATACCCAACAAAGAATGGCTGCAGCAATACAAGTATTAATCATCTTACTTATCAGAGGTCTGCAGGCAGGGTGCGCTGAGGTTGCCAAGCAAGGATGTCACCCCTTCCTGTGTTTCTGCTCAGGCATTCTCAGAAGCGATTGCTGCTCCTTTCATGGTTACGAGTTGACTGTTCCAGAGCCAAGCATCGTAACCTCAAAAAGCAATACCCAAAGAGAGAAGCAAGAGGATAGCAAATAAAGAGCTTTTCCCTTGTACCACCCACAATTTTATGAGGATGGAAAATTTTTCCCAGAACCCTTCTTACATCATTGACTACAACTGCCCTAGTTTAGTCACTGGACAAAGAGGAATGAGATTTGCATGATTGCCTTAAATTAATCATGATTCATTCAGGGCTGGATGGAATTCATTACAGCACTCATAAAATCAGTCTTTCACCAAGAAAGAACCCCTTCGGTTAGGTGGGCAATGAATTGCCTTGGCTGGTCATGACTTTGTCCTTTTTCTCCTTCAATGTCTTCCATTCCACGTATATCAATGGTCTGTCCTACTGTAGAAAACTTGGTCCTAATTTTAACTATTAATACAGTTGGTCATAAAGTTCAACCATTACAAGAGATTGTACACCTAGGTTAGATGTTTTTAAATATTCGAGGTCCCCCAGAGCCATTTGTACACTTAGTCATTCATTCAACAAATACTAATTAACCCCCTTTTCTATCAAGCGCTGCTTTGGGTGTTGAGGATATAGCAGTGAACAAAAAAGGTATTATTCTTCCTCCAGGGAATGTATATGGAGTGAGGGAAGACAGACATTATGCATAATAAGAAGCAAAATGTATTACATATCACACTGTGATTCATGCAAGGGAAGGATAGGGAATAGGAATATCAACTTAAATTCAGTAATTGGAGACAACCTCATGGTGAAGATGACATTTGAGAAAAGACATGACACAGCCATGTGAGATGATTGCTTTAAGAGGAATAGATTGTAGGCAGGTGAGAGAGAAAGCAGGCAGATGGGTTAGGAGGCCACTGATTAAAATTGCTGCGAAGTTGGGGTTTTAGATCAGGCTGACAGTGGACATGAGGCTTTGCAAGTGGATTAGATGTGATAGGAGAGTAAGACAGAATTCAAGGATGACTAAGAATTTGGAGGTTGAGCAAAAGAAAGGCTGGAGCTTTATTTCCTGAAATGGAAACAGACCAAGGAGCAGTCATGGGGGAAATCAGACCTTTGGTTTCACACACATGAAACTGGAGATGCTCATTAGACAGACACCCACATGGAGATAATGAGGAAGGAGTTAAATATATGAATCTGGAGCTCAGGGTGAGGCCGGTGAAATTCACATATACATGGTATACTTAAAATAATGACGTTCAGGCCCTTCCTGGCTGAAAGTGTGGAGAGGGTGTCCCTGAAACATGACAGTCAGAAGAAGGTTGAGAATGCTCCTGCATGGCATAAGCATGAATAAAAAAAGAAAATAAAGCTATGAAGTTTAGTGAGTGCAGCACATTAGGCAAGCAAAGGATAAAGGCTCTCGAGACTAAGCCCTGGAGCATCCCAATGCTGAGATGCAACCAGAAATGGAGAGAAAGAAGAGTTGATGAGACCTGAGGAATTTTAGGAGAGTGGGGACTTAAGAGTTTCAGACAGGCAAGAGCAATAACTTTTAAAAATGCTACAAGTGGGTCAAAAAATGAACTGCGAATCGAGAGTCTGGATTGAGGAACAGAAAAAAGTGAAATGGGTGCCAGTTGTTCCAAAGGTTAAATGCCAATAAAATCTTGTTTACATTTTATTGACTATGTTCTGAACCAGTCATGATTTCCCATAATTATCTTTTCTCTAGGTCATTCTAGTATTTTTACAGACATTTAAATAGTGTTCAACAATATTTTTATGCTTTATTCAAAATCTGATTTAGAAAATCTAATCAATTAGATATTTTAGCCTAAAAATTGGCATTACAAATAGATGTTTGGCTTTACAAAATGATGAACTACAAATGACAAGCACACTGATTCAATTTGCAAAAATTCGACTTATCTGTTGCCTTTCAAAACCCATCTGCTGCAAAAATCGAGGCACAGAGAACTTCCTAATAGGCGACACTGAATTTCTAATGGGAGATTCTGCAATAATAAATTCATCACGTCCAAAGTATGCCCCTGCATATTTCATTTTGTCATTGGCTACACTTTCCTAAGTTCAGCAATGCTCTCAAAAGCCAAAGGGTACCATTTTGCCTGAACCAAGAGCTTTCCATTTCCAAAGGAGAGAGTGTCAAAAACCTGTTTACATTTGAATAACCTACTCCCAACAAATTTTTCATTCAAATGTATTTTGATTTCTCATTTCATTTTTCATTATCATTACATTTTTCCTACAACATTCAACTTGAGTAACTTCAGACACCATTCAAAAAATTAAACTAATAATATATCAGAATGAAAAACTAAATATATAGAGAGATATGGAGGCATGCTCTGGGAATTATTTGAAATAATCTTCTATTTTATGTAATCCTCTTTCTCAAGTCTGCTCTCTGTGATAGCTATTTTTCTTCTGCAGCTGATATAACATTTATGCGGGGGGAGATTTCTAATTTTACTTCGCTGGTGTATAAATGTGTCATTTCATACAACTAGCTGTTTTTCTTTGTTGTAACTTCTTTCTTTCTGTTTTAGCCCGAGGCTCTCCTCTTTATTTGATCAGTATAGTTTATATCATATTCCAGGCAGCACTTCTTCCCAAGAGAAAAACAGGGTTTCAAATTGCTACTCATGATTCCTAAGGCAAACTGAAAGGGCACTGCTTGAATTAACGTTTTCTTTACTATTTTCAGTGCTTATTGGTTTTATTTCCATTAGCTGATGGATACATTTATTTTCTACCTTTTAATAATATTCTTTCCCCCACAACTGCCAATTTTTTTTTTGGCTTGATTATTTATCATGAGTGGTTAAATGGAAAAATAATCAATGTGATGAGTTGCTGGCAAAATCTGAACTAACTTCTCAATAAACAACTAAAAGGTATTTGGACTGTGCTGAGTTCAATTTTCCTTTCATTGACTTCTCAGATTAATGCTTCTTTATGGAAAGAGAGTTGGATACTATGTTTTCTATCACTCACAGTTTATAACGATTACAATTACTATTGAAATACAGAATGCATTCTTAAAAGTATTCTGAAGATGACTGTCTGACAAAACAATGTATTACTGAGATTTAAATATTCCTTATGCATCCTTATAGCCAAATTTAAAAGGAAATATATAACATTATAGAACATGGTAGAAATATTCAATTACTTTTGATAGGACATTAGTTTCTCAACAGAAAGAATTCTGAAAATAAAAAGTGAAAGTATCATCAAATTTGAATGAAAGTGGAGAGAAAGAAAAGCAAATTGGACATCCTTAGAGTCAGATAAATCAAGAGCAGAGCCAAGAACGGGGGCTTCTGTACAAGACCCAAGCAAAGTTCATGGCAACCCCAGTTCTTGGAGATGGCAAACGCTTGTAGAATCATTTTCAAAATGAGTATAAAATTCTAGGTCTCTGTGTTATGTCATTAATTTGCCTTTTTGTCACCAATCCACCACAGGACAAGAAAGCATGAAGAGTTCCCTATATTTCCATTATGCCTGAGTAATTATTCCTGGAATATTAACTAAAGCATTAAAGTTCAACCAAGGCCTATTTTTCATAGCCATAGATTGCCAGCACTATATAATGATACCTCAATCTTATACTGAAAGGCTAAGTTCTAGTAGGTAGGATACAATCATCATTATAACACATTTTGCAGCATGGATTTGGATGTAACTTGTCTAGGGACCAAATACCACCCATTCACAGGTTAGAAGTGCAGCTAGATACCTGTTTCAAGAGAATTCATTTAACCCTACCACCTACATCAATTTAAGGCTTAATTTGGATGATGGATGAGTCGGTCTTAACCTTTTCTCTTCAATATAACATAATTCATAACTACTCTGTGTATGTGAGTACATTTATTCTTCCTGAGTTACCTTAAAATGAAGTACATGGGTAGGGAAGTGCTATTGTGTTTCACTGACTGTAAATTAAAATAATAAAATTAATGTCAAATGTCATTTCAGCATATAGTTTATTACCATGGTAACCCATAGGTAACTGAGTTGGTAAAATTGCAAATTACATATTCAGCTATTTAAAGACGTCAATGAACTGAAGTCATTTAATCAAGCTTCTCATTGCTTGTGCTGTGTAATCAAGACGACCCGATTTAAAGTCAAAGAGAGAAAACCACAAGGTCCCCTTGTCCCGTCTGCCATTTCTACTCTCAAGTTCAGCTGGCTCATGGCTAGAGGTTATATTTAGTAAGCATATTAATAGGGATTTGTTTCTTGAAGGGATGGTACAAAAGCAATTTTGCACATAAAATGCAAAACAGAGACGACTGAAGTTCCATTTATTCTTCAAATGCAAACACCATGAGAGCCAGAGCAGAGCTTTTGATTTTTATCCCCAGTCTACGCAACCCCAACCCCAGATCTCTATCAGATCACTCCATGGTCCAAGGAGCTCAGATCAGAGTTGGATCTTGGGGCCTCCTTGGTAGTGCAAGGGGTTAAGCGTCAGCACTATGAAGCTATCCGCAGCCACTGCAGCACGAGTTCAATCCCCACCCAGGGAGGTGACCCACATGGCGCAGCAGACCTCTCCTGCCTCGCCCACTGCTCCCCTCAGCAGTGTATTTCAGCTGTCTGCCTGTTCTGCTCCCCACTCTATCTCTGGTGAATCCTCTCACCCCCCACACCTCTGGCCTGTACCCCAGTTCTTGTATGCACAAATAATCTTTAAAAAAAAAAAAAGAATCAGATCCTGTGATTTGCCCCCTTCCAGGATGAGCACAGAATCCTGGGAGCAGTGTCCAGCTTCCTCCATTACCTATGCCTCCATCCTGACCTGGGGCAACACTCTGATATCAACTCAGGGTCTTCTTGGTACCTGTCAAATGTACCTCTTTTATAACCTGGAATATCGGTCCAGATACAACCAGGTGTCAGGACATTTTCCCCACTGAATGCCTAAGGGACTGGCACTTTCCCACATAGTCCTCAACGGCCACTTGAACCAAACTGGACTGTGGCTTTCAGAGGACATGGACCAAGAGAACGGAATTAACCCGTTTGTCTCTCAAGAGTGCTGCTGTGGTAATGCATGAGCAGAGATGGAGAATTCTGTGTTTAGAAACATGGAAGCACAAGCACCAGAATTCCTATTTGCCTATGAGATTTACACAAGTAATGCTTATTAATAGGATCTTAATAAGAAACAAATTGACATAAGGTCTCTCTCTTATCCCCAAGTAGTGTCACCAGCCGATGGAAAGAGCTCTTCGGGCACTCCTGAAATATCTTGAAGAGCCACAGGCATTGTTGCCCTAGCAACAGCCTATAAGAACAAATCTTGACCCAAATGATAGAGTAAGGCAGGTAATGGGAAGCTGTCACCGCAGAATGAAGTCCATCCAGAAAAAGACACATTACCTGTGTTCAACAGCTAGCCGCGTCCTTCCTCACTCCTGGCAATCCTCATAGCAATTCTAAATCCCGGGTTGACATGTAGAACAAGTTGTATAAGGCTGAGTTTCTTCACCCACCCTCCATGGAAATAAAGACATAACCCAGCTCAGAATACATGCCTAGTAGAGCCAGAGAGCATGCTCCTCAAGGTCTATGTAAAAGAGCAAGGAAACTCGTGCTGGCAATGATGGGACAGGAGAGAGGCGATCTCTCTGAAGGTCCCTAGAGCAGCAGTCAGGATGAAGAAAGTGAGCAAATAGGCTTCAAGCGGAGGGCCCTGCATCACCTGAAAATGCCACCAGGGGCCTACTGTCCCTCTGAGATCACCAGCAAGAGAAGTGGGTCCTGCCAGCAAGGACCCAGAGATGCTTCCCTCCTCCAACTGCCATGCATCATCCCAGCAGCCTCTAGGAGAAGCGAGTGGAAGGAACCTTAGAGCTTCAATGTACCCAAATCAAAAAGGAAATGACTGAGCTATCCCAGGCTCTTCAAATGTCTGTAGCAGATCATACTAAGTTTATCTGACTCGACAAAAGTTGTGGTTTTGTTTCCATAAGTAATGTGTAGGGTCTAGGTGTAAAGATCAGATTAATTAGGGAAAAATGAAGATAGATTTCCTCTCAAAAATCTGTGTTTGTATCATTTTGTGACTTTGCTCTGCATGTATCTGTGTGCCTATAGCAGTTCGTGCTCACGCAGACACATGCTCGTCGTTAACATAAAGAGAAAGGCAGAGGCTGGCGTGAAGAATACCCAAGGTAGAAATGTTTCTTTCTGGACAAGGGGATTATGAATAAATCTTTATTTTTTTCTTTCTGTTGACTCAAATTCTCTAAATTTAGTATAAGTCTTTCAGTAATGTATAATTCACCTGCAAAAACAGTTACATTTAAAATGACGAGAAGACACTACTTCTGGGGAGTAGTGTCTAGACAGCCATCCAACCTCCCGTCAGAGGTATTCTTTAAAGCTCCAAGGACAAAAAATAAATTCCTCTGGTTTGCCTGGACCCCTGACCAGTCACTGAGCACATATAGACTTGGATAAGAAAATGAAGGCTTAAACAGCACTGGGCTCTGCGCATACAGGGTGGCAATGCTCTAAGTCTCCATTTATCTTGCTGAGAATTATTGTCTCCCAAATTAAACCAACTCTATCTAGGTGCAATCTCCATTGGCCATGCATCTTCTAGAAATTCTCTTTGCTCAAGGAAATATCTGGGGAGAGGTGTTAGCATCCTGAGCAAGTTCAGAAGATTCCACTAGCCACAATGGGCCCAAATACTCATAGTCCTAAACGTGCATTGTATTAGTGCCATTTGAGAGTTCAAGAGGAAAAGGAACCAAGATCACTTTATACTACTTGTAGCACATTGGGCATCCCAGTGCTCCACAAGCTCTCAGACTCCCCCAGATTCAGCTTCCATCTGACCAGCCAAGGCACTGAAGCTGCCATATTTCGAACACCCACACTACACGTGTGTAGCATCATCAAGACACATCAGATGTGGAGATTCCATTCCCACAGGGTGGACAAGGCCGAGCTTTCAGAAAAAAAAAAAAATTCAATTTGCTTCTTATAGTAACTCTAACTTTCATCTTTTCCATAAGGAGAGCCACCACCCAACAGCTTCCAGAAAATATATATCTAAGATGAAATTTGAGTCAAATGCTCCGAATCCCTGAACATACAAACAGTCTGAAAGATAACATGCAACCCCTTATTCCAAGTAATTAAAGCTTATTGGAACCTGCCTTGATTCAAACAGTAGAGAATCCAAAGCTCTTATCTGACAGGTTAATGAGGATTTGAAATGAATAGTATTACTAATGAGGGTCTTTAGAAATTAATCATATCATATTATTATTAACAACTGCAAAAGCTAAACTTCCAGAGATTAGATTACATAGGATAATTTTTAAATGTGAGCAAGCCAATATTAAAGTGACAGAAGGCTGTTTCCAAGTGGGAATAATAACACACAAAGCATAGAATAAAACGTAAGAATGGATAAGGCAATTAAGACGTTCCTTCATTTAAATGTCTCTATGTAGCTGAAAATGTAATATTTCATCTAATAATAGTTGGCACTGTTGTTTTTATCTTCTATCTTAAGTACCATGTGATAGAAGAAACAAATGGATATTCTGATGTCATGAAAAATGAGGTATAAAATGAAACAACTCTACTTATTCAGGAAAATTCACTCCAAAATAGGACATTCCATATCTTTCCAAATTCTTCAATTGGCTCATTTTTCTTAGGTTCTTTGGTTCATATCCTACTCTGGAACAACGCTGGGCAGGTGTTTAAACAAGATCACCCACACAGGTGCCAGTCCTGCCCTTCAAGCATGTCATGGGAAAGTCCAGTGAGCAAAGAGTTTTCAGATCTGCTCTTTCCCAGCAGGGAAAGAAGGCAGAGTTGTGAAAGACAGTATTTGAGCAGGAGGCAGGAGCTAATCAGTTTTTTTCATTAGCCTAGAATCAATGTGAAGCAATTTAAGTATTGCACATGTAGGGGGCAAGTTGTACATGTAACAGGACAAGATGCCTTCCACAGTTTGAACAGGTGCGGGGTGGGGTGCATGTAGGATAGAATACCATTTAATAGTTTATGGCAGTAGTTCAGGGAGGAAGGGGTGATACTTGGTACCTTGGACTATAGGAGAAGTGACAACATTAGGGGAAAAATTAAGTGGCTCCAAGAGATCTTGAAAATATAAAGAAAAAGGACCTGGGAGGAATGAATGTACAGGAATACGATCATTCAAATCCACTCTCTAAGAGAATTTCCAGTGCAGCCTTGTGAGGTTGACAAGATCATTGTCTTTATGGAGAAGAAAGCAAAGACTCAGAAAAGCATGAAGACAGTAAAGGATAGAAGTCTGAGTTCCCATGCAGCTCTGTCCCAGTTAGAAGCCCCTAACACCCACAGAATAAGCTTCCTGCCAAGAGGAACATCACCTCTAGCACTTCACCCATGTATTTCTGAATCGCTTCTCACTGCTCTACTCCTAGCTTGTGCTCACAGAATTAACCTGTATTATTATACTTCCTCCTCCAATGGGCATCATAAACCCTGTGACATCTGTTTCCCCACCACTACTTTTTTTTTTAACAAAGATCCAATGTTGACTTTTTTTATTTTTTTATTTTAGATTTTTATTTTATTTATTTATTTATTTGTTTATTTATTTATTTATTTATTTATACAGTCAGAAGCACAGGAGGGTGAGAGAATCACCAGAGCCAGAGCGGGTAGCAGGACAGGCAGACTGATGATGTACACTGCTGAGGGGAGCAGCGGGCGCAGCAGGATAGGTCTTCTCACCATGTGGGACCCTCACAGGCAGCCGGGGATCGAACCAGCTTGGCAGCCCAGCCCTCAACCGCTGCGCCACCAGGGGAGGCCCCACTGTTGACATTTTAAAGGATAAGCAGGATTTTTTCCCCATTGTACTTTGGACAGTGATGTGATTCTTCTCCCCTCTCCCCAAACTGACTACGCAAAATTCCTTTTCTGTAGCCTCTGCCCATTGGTTTGCGTTTCATACAGCAATAGAAATAAATGTCCCCTTTACTCCTTGCCTTAGCTTCTTACACTTTCTCCCCTCCTACTAACAACTATCTCAACAGTCTGTTGTAGTTCTTTGGGATATTTCATAATCATGTACAAAGTCAAGACAGCAAGATATGTCTTATGAGTTTTCTCAAACACTCTATTTCTCCTCCTCCTTTTATTACTTGCTCCCACATCCCAAAGATTTACTGATTTCATTCCTTGATCAGTAATGTCACATGTAATACTTTAGTGTCTCTTTTAAATTTATGACCTAGTCAAATTTCTTTGGGGGCCGAAATGATGGTGTTTGAAGTGATGGAGCACATTTCCGACTGTGTAGAGAGTTGTGGCAGCTTGCCTCAGGTCACCAGACACTGCCAAATGATCTTCTGGATGGCCTTCCATCCTCTCGGGCCAAGCCGACACATTATATGTGCTAGGGTTGGTGAGGGCGGGCTTTGCAAAAGTTTAGGGAATGGAATAGATTATGCCAGACCCTTGAAAAGTCTATCCACTTAATAAATGAGCCCAGCTCTGACCTAACCACATTTTTCAGACATTTTTTAAAAGCAAGGACACAGCTTAAAAGATCATTTTTCACATTTTCCCTTTGCATAACCTCTCCATGAGTTCTAAATCTGCAAACCAAACCCGTTCATATAATCGGGTCACCCATTTCCCCAGGGAGCAATCAGCATCCACCCCACTGAGGGTCACAGTGATAACGCCTTCCTTGAAGTCCTTTTGCATTTACTTTCTAGATCAGTTGTAGCAACTGATCATATGTGGCAACACTGCATCCTACCCCCACTCATTAGTTGCACATCCTTGGGTGATATACATAGTCTCTCTTCCCGAAATTTTCTCACTTATAATCTCAAAATTATATAGTTTACTTTATTATGAGGATGAAATGAACAAATCCATAGAGAGTGCTTAGCATAGCATCTGGCACATAATAAATGCTCAATAATTTGTTATTGATATCAGCATTACTCTGCATCTAGAGTCCAAATTTATTGTCAATATTGTGTTTCATAGCTCCCCACATCCTCAGAATTTGTCACATAACGTCTCTTTATAGTGATGAGAGTGTGGATGGGCTTATGTTCATTTCATTTGGTGGTTTTGTATTTCTCTTATTCTGAGCAAAGGTTTTCTTAAAGTTCCTCCTCAATAGGCAAATTCCTATTACATAGGGCAAGAGCCTTCACCCTATTTTACCCATTTAAGGAGGTGTGAAATATTGTGAGGAGTCCATACTGTTATACATAAAACTATAAACAAAGAATGTCCATGCATCATTTTTAGAAATACATTCATAGCATAAGTTCATTTCTGTTATGTGTTAAACAGATTTAGGATGAATTTGAGTCACAAACATCACCAGAGAAAAATCATTCGTAATATGAAGTAATAAGCACCTCTGGAGGCTAAGATCCCAGAGTTAGGAGAAGTCAGGTGGGATGACCCAGACCCTGAACAGGGCTCAACTAATGAAACATACAGTCCAGGGCCTCCCTAGTGACAAAAGGGGTTAACTCTCGGCACTATGAAGCTATTGGCGGCCACTGCAGTGTGAGTTCGATCCCCGGCCAGGGAGCTACCCACATATGGCACAACAGACCTCTCCTGTCTCGCCCGCTGCTCCCCTCAGCAGTGTATTTCAGTCAGTCTGCCTGTTCTGCTCCCCACTCTATCTCTGATGAATCCTCTCAGCTCCCTCCCCAACCCCCCGCACCTCTGGTTTATACCCCAGCTCTTGGACACAAAATAAATCTTTTTTTTTTTTTAAAGATTTTTTTTTTTTTAAATAGAGGCATGTTTTATTTATTTATTTATTTATTTGTTTGTTTGTTTGTTTATACATGCACTGGGTACAGTCAGAAGCACGGGAGGGTGAGAGAATTCACCAGAGGCAGAGAGGGGAGCAGAGCAGAAGGACCGAAGTACACTGCTGAGGGGAGCAGCGGGCGGCAGGAGAGGTCTGCGCGCCATGTGGGACCCTCCTCTGGTGGCCGGGGAGCAGCCGGGGATCGAACCTGCGTCTCAGAGGCCGCGGGCAGCTTCGCAACCCAGCGCTCAACCACTGCGCCACCGGGGAGGCCCCACAAAATAAATCTTTAAAAAAAAAAAAAAGAAACATACAGTCCAGTCCTCAGGCCATCATTTCATTCTTCACAGTCATAAGCAACTGAGTCAGTCACAAATGACACCAAGCCACCTGGCCTTCACGGGCCACTTCAGTCCCACGGAACCACCCACTCATCTGCTTGTCTGCCTCGTTCCAGTTAGTTATCACCACACCACAAACCATCCCACAACTCAGTGGCCTTCTACACAGCTTCATATTATCTCTTGTGGCGCCTGAGTTGACTGGATGCAGCTGAGCAATTTCTCACTTGGATTCTCCCAGGCAGTCCCCATCGGAATCAGACCGGACCAGAGTCCTCTCAATTCTACACCAGAGTTGACCAATTGACATGCTTCACCCATCACATGTCTGGTGCCTCGGATGGCCGGAACTACTCGGGAGTGCACAGGCACCTCCCTCGCCCTGCAGCCTGTCTACACGGCTAGCTTGGACTTCCGCACCAGGTGTGGTCTTGGGTCCATCTGACTTTTGTGTGGAGGCGGACTTCCCTTCCTGCCCTCCCCCAACAAGTTCCAAGAAACCCGAGTCAAATCTGCAAAACTTTCCTTTTTTCAGAACCCTACTTTTTATTCTTGCTGTAAATGAAGATGGCTCCATCCTCCAGAAAGTTTGTGATTAAGAGTTCTTCAAGGACTTCAAAAGTAAGTCAGGCAGCAACTCTTTCTATCAGCTGACTCAGATACAAGGGACAAAGACTAGACAGGGTGCAAATTCTACGAGGATATGCTACATGGCGTGAGGGTGGGAGGGACAATTTTGTAGGGTAGCTAAAATAAATCTCTAAAAACAGCTCTGGTGAGTCCTGTCCACATGTGTGCGGAGAAGTAGGGACAAGACAGCCCATCAATTCCCAGCTCTATCTCCCATCAACAAGTTCAGGTGGTAAAACAAACCAGAAAATAAGTTTTGTGAAAGCCTCTGTGTTTGTTCATTCTTGAAAACCTTTGGACAAAAGGTTCTTCCTTCCTTCTTAATAGCAGAAAGAAAGTTAATCTTATTGGGTGAGGATCTGGATATTTGCAACCCAAACAAGCAACATTCTGAGGACAGCAAAGGTAAGAAACAGCACTGACAGGAAAAGGTAGAAAAGTCATTTCCTCCCTGCTTTCCTTATTCCTAAACAAGAGTTCAGGTATCAGAATGTTCTTTTCTTCCTCAGTGATTTTCCCCGAAAAAAAAGTTTCAATGGCAAATAGTGTACAGAAGTACATTGTTTCCTAAGTCATGAAGAAAATCCAAGTAAGGCCAGGAGTGTTGATTCCCTTTCTCTCAACAAAGTTATTTTGAGCTATCGGTAAAAGAAGTTTCATAGAAAAGGACATGTGAGGGCCCCTCCTCCCTTTATCTTGTAGACACCTCTCCATTTCCCAGGGGAACAAACCAAGAGCCATGGATTTTCACGCATGTGCCCAAGAGTTCACAAGGCACAGCCCAAACTGGATTCAGATACTGACTTACTTTGCCAAGCCAGATGTTTTCCTGTTCAGTGATGATTTTGCTTCCCTTATCTTTCCCTCCCATTCATAAGTGGGATAATTAAAATTGATTATCCACTGGACATAGAATAATATATTCAGTGGTCTTTCCAAAAATCTCTTATCTTCTTTTTTCCATAAAGCAGAGACTAGAAATACAGTGGTCTCTACTGGTGTTTATCTAGGGCCCACAAGCAGGGGTTAGAAGCTACTAAGAGGTCACACATGTGTTCAGTCTAGCTGCTCTGATGTTTCTTCAGTCTCACACCCACATGTTCCTCAAGCATCATCTCCCACAGTAACAGACTACTTCTGAGAACTGAGAGCCCAAGGCGGCATAAGCACCTGATCCAGGCAAATCAAGAGAGTTCTGTCCCCTGGCCATGGAGTAGCCAGCTTGGGAATCAAACTGGGAGAATTAGATTTCCTTCCCAGGATCTATCTGTGTTCAGGAAAAAATAAGGTCTCTGACGCATGTGGAATAATCCAGCTAAGGAAAGAAGCTAACAGAGGAAAGGAGAGTTGACATCAGGAAGGAGGCAGAGTTCCATCATAACAGCATCTGAACCCCTAGATCTAGGCGAGTCTGATACCAGTCTACCACTGGACTTCTCAATTACATGAACTAATTAATTCCCTTTGCCGGTCCTTTTTTTCTTTTTTGACAGTTTTATTTATTTATTATTATTTTTTTTGGTCATCTGCAGCTATAAAGTTCTCACTAAAGCAAAACTACTTTAGGTCAAGACAGACCAAAGCATTCCCCCTACATATCAGTACAGTCAACAAAGGCCTGGAAAAATCCATCATTCTGTGAGCCACATGGGGTCGAGTTTGCCAAAACTTTATGGTCAGCCGAGCTGCTGGAGCATTTTAGCTGCCATGCTCGTAAGCTGGCTCAGGAATGTGGGAGCTCATTTACTTCTTGGTTTTGGACATGCACAGGGAAACTGGGGGATCTGACAGAGACATAGGGAGTTGAGACGTGTGGAGACACTTAGAAGAGACATGTGAGAGACTGCTGGAAAGGCTGACAGTGGCAGCCTCTGTCTTGATTTGTACTGTGATTTTGCTCCTTTCATCCCAGACTTGACTGGACTCTTTTGCACCTTTTCAATGGTTGCCAACCAGAAGGTGCCTGAGTCTGTGGCAGGATTTCAGGCCTCCGTGACCCTACTTCAGGTCAACGCTGCTTGGCTGGGCATTTACCCATAGCGGATGGGGAACTTCAGGTCTTTCATTGGGAAACCATTATCCTTTCTTTCCACCACTTTGCACCATCATTCTACCCAAGATCTTTCCCTCTCAGAGTGTACTTTGTCTCTATTCGGCAATGGCAGAATCAATCCCCTCAGAGTGTGAAAGTTTGAGGGTCCTGCAGTGCCCCTTGGTCTGCCCGCTAACACCAGGACTCACCCAGATGGTGTCAACCAATAAAGTTACTTGCAGAGGGGTAGCAGGATTACTAAAAGACAGGGCGCCCAAATACTAATGACAATTGGGATACCACAGCCCTGTGTGACCAGGGCTTAGCAGGAGCAGCTGACAGGAGCTGAGCTGATAGAAAGTGTGTGCCAGAGACACAGACCTCTGGCGGAAATGGGACAAGGAGCAAATAACCCAAGCCGTCTCTGCTTCTGTCTCCCTGCTCCAGCCAGGGCCTTATGTGGGCAAATCCTAACTGAAAGCCAGTAGGTGCCAGGCCCGAGAGATCGAAGTTCCCAACAGCCAGACTGGACCAAAGGCAGAGAGCAGGACAGCGAAATAAACCAGAAGAGGGAATGAAGCAGAATAACTGGGAAGTGGGTCTGTAACAGGGTGGTCCCCAAAAAAGGGGGAAGTTCCAGGTTCCCTGCCCCGCCCAAGGGAGGGTGGAGCTGAGCAAGGAGAGAAGAAGCTGCAGAGGAGACTGAGGAAGGAAGGAAGCAGGATGGAGCCAGGAGACCTGGAGGAGGCGCATGGATCCTAGAGAGACGTGAAGAAACTGCGCTTGTCTTTTGGTTGTGGACGGGGTGACACCACAGATGTGGGTGAGACCCGTGGGGAGGTGACCATGGCAGCTTTTGTCTTGATGTTGATTTTGCTCTTTTCCTTCCGGGCTTGTCTGGTTGTTTCTGACCCTTTTCTGGGGGTCCCCACTGGAAGATGCTTTAGACTTGTGGCAGGCTTTGGGGCCTTGCTCTGGGCCAGTCCCATCTGGATGGAGTTTTACCCACGAGGGGACGGGTAACTTTGGGTGCTTCATTTAGAAACTAGACTCTTTGTCTTTCCTGTATTGTTTCCTAATTATATTAAAGTTCCTTCCCATTAAAGTCTCATATATTTTGTGTTGATGCGACAAATGACAAAACCCATTTAGAATAGGCAGGTTTGCGGGGTTTGGGCTGCCCCTCTCCCTGCCCTATAATAGGTCCAGGCCCTATTCTGATAAAAATGACCCAGCACCCTTAAGGAATCATTAGGAAAAGGAGTGAAAGCAGACACTGCGTTTGTGACCCTCCGTGTCTCGGCCCGGCAAGACTAACATTCCAGAATCTTCTTTCTGTCTTTGCGCCTGTGAATCGGTATCGTCTGTGATGATTTTACAATTTAAAGTGTATCATTCTCTTCTCACCATTATCCCATGAGCTTTTTTTGCACTGTATTTTCTCGCTTGCTCCCAAGATAGCCTTACAGACCGAGGATACAAAGGCAAACAGAAAAGGACTGAGGAAGCTCTGAAGGCAGGGTCGGGAATGACAAAGAACCCTAAATGTTTGATGTTCCTCACGCGCGCTGAAGAACAAGTGCACCCAAGTGCATGGTCTTTAACAAGATGAATGCACGCGCGCGGATGTTTGGCTTTGTTTTCGTGCATTCGCGACATAAATCTTCAGGCAGACATTTCTCCTTAACACATCCAGTATACGGGAAATTGTTTTTTGGCTATAAAAATGCATTAACAGCTCCAAAGGAGCAATTACACCATGTATCGTAAATGCACATTAAGACTAATACACCACACTTATCTAAACTTCAATGAATTCAGGGCTGTGGTGTCCCCAGTCCAAAGGTGGCTCAGATTAGCTCAAGAAATAAGACCCCAGGGGGAGAGGGCTTTCTTCTGTCGTGTCAATTACAATGATGCAGGTACAAAGCAAGAACCTGATCCCATTTTGTTGCTTTTTAGAGAAGCCTCGGCATCTAGAAGGAGGCTGTGTGCACAAAGGAGTGTTTATGCCACTACATTCCCATGGTGAATTTCTGCCAGCCCTCTGACGTGGGTTATTCCCGCACATTCAGAAATCATTGTGTCTCATGCAGACGGCGAGTCAATTACTGAGGCTATATGGCTGGTTTTAGAGTAGACTTTATTTATTACCCTTGTTATGGCCGGGATATGGAGGACCTTAACCATAATGTGTGAAATCAGATTCTTCTACTGTTGCATTACAAATCTCATTGGATGCAGTGAATTTGCTTTACTCAGGTCCATGCTGGATT
Organism: Talpa europaea; assembly: GCF_964194135.1. Taxonomy (NCBI): domain Eukaryota; kingdom Metazoa; phylum Chordata; class Mammalia; order Eulipotyphla; family Talpidae; genus Talpa; species Talpa europaea. The sequence continues at coordinate 20,930,102 of NC_140080.1, forward strand.
AACAGGAAGGGAAATATGGATTCTTTTTTCATCCCTATAAACAATGAAGACTTGTTAGAGACTTGTTTCTGATGTTTATGGATTTCTCTTTAGTGCATACAGCCCATGGAAAATTGTTTTTAAGCAATAAACAATAATTGTATTTGGGGACACAGAGGTACTACTGCCGAATTGCATTCAGCCTGCTGATAAATTTCTCTGGCCTATTTTTTTTTCCTTATGCAGACATAAAAATACAAAGACAAACAATAAATTCTCCTCCCTCCACTGCAACCTTTTCCTCTTCCACTCTATTTTCCACTACATTTCTCAAGTGATATTACCTTTTTAAATTGCTAAATATAAATATTGCACAATGAATGTCTGTAATTAGGTTGTCTGCTCCCCTTCAAGGACTTGTTAGAAAGAGGAAAGGCTTTAATCTAAAGCAAACTAACAGAGCTAGAAGTTAATTAGAAATTAACCATATATCCTGGGTAAATTATTTATGCTAAGCCATGTGTTACTGTAAAAATAATATACATTTACACTGACTATTGTAAACATAAAATAATGAACAATAAGAGGAAGATATTATCCCTTAATAGAATCCTTTTGCTAACACCAATTTAATTTTCTCTCTCGTAATACTGAATGATAACCTGGGGTCTGCTTTATATGGAGGGCACAAAGATTCTTTTAGCCTCTTTCTTTCTTGACTTCTCTTCTGTCTGCTTTTCTCCTCTTTTTTGCGCCCTTTCTTTCTCTACTACGTGTCCTCCGATTTCTGTAGTCTCTCAGCAAGCCTCTTCCTCCTCTTCATGTTTTTCTCAAAAAGAAAAAAAAAAAAAAAAAAACACCCTGCAATGTAGGCAGCAAATGCAGTGTGTTTTAATTCTCTCTGTCCTCCCTTTCTGTGCTATTAGCAAGGACATAAAGGTCAAAATGGACCAACTCTGGGTTATAGTCACAACCTACTTCAGGGTCTTTGAATTCAATTCAAATGCTGAAATATACGTTTGGTTCCTGTGGCAAACACATATATGAACTAGAAATTCACAACATCCCTTTTGGGAGTGAGGCATTTGTATTCATGTACTTCTGCATGCATAATCAGTATTAAATATAATCTAATGAAGTGTCTTTGTGTCTAAAACGCAGTTACCTGAGGACTCTTCTCACAAAGCATTCATTGAATTTTTTTCCCATTCATGTCTGGCAGCAACAAATACTGTGCAGCTTTTACATGGTTGGTGTAGGTGTTGTTAATGTACTTTCCACATCCATTTAAATGCAAATCTTCATGCAAATAATCACTTGGAGGAGGAAAAAAAGAGAATGTGTTTAGCTGAAGACAAAGCTAGAGGGATAATAGAAAAAATGAATAGGGTGTCAGCGGAGGGCTACACAATAAAACCTCCTCTGCACGCAAATGAAAACACATTAACGACAGCACAGAGGATTTCTCAATAGATTCGTACAGTATTGTTGTACGTAAACATGATTCCCAGCAGGTGAAACAAAATGAATGAATTTGGAAGAAATTTGCACATGTCTCTGAGAGAAGCAAAAGGTCGAACTGGTTGTACAGAGCAGGCACTTGATCAATGCCCCGCGCATCAACTTGTGGACAAATATTTACAAGCAGAATTTCCTACAGAAATCCAAATTTTGGAACCAAACAGCTCATTGTCCAAATGACTCCATTGTTAAATAATGCTGTGGGGCTAGTGTTTCAACAGAAAAGCAGGAAATGAACTGGGACTGGATAAATATCATTATACTTGAGAACAGCAACTTTGAGGCTGAATTTGGCTCTAGGGAGGGCTGGATTGTGATCCTAGGGAAATTTCCAATTTGCACTTTTTACAAAGAAAATGTTACATCAACAAAGGTTAAGTGCTAGCATTAAGAAAAGCAGAATGGCCTAGAGTTTCCCAGTTATTTCTATTTTAAGGACTTCTCCAAGTTTCTTTTGGATGCAATCAAAGGAGTTGACAAGAAACCAAGGAAGTTACAAAATAACAGGCCAAAGAGCTGGTAATGGTGTACAAAGGGAAAAAATTATCTGCTTGTGTCATATATTTGCAAAGGAATAAACCTGTTTGTGACACATGTTGCTATATCTGAAAAAAGCACTTTAGTTTTCAGGATTTCAGGATTGGCAATCGCTTCGTTTGCCGACACCGGTAGAGCAATGGAACTTGGAAGACTTAATTTGGGAATATTTTGGAAGAATTTTAATAGACTTCAGGCAGCATTGTGTGCTCTTTAGTTTGGAGCGAATTCACATTTCTTGGAGAGTACAATTGGCTAGAATTAGCACTTTTGATTTCCTTGGCCGCATACAGTTCAACAATCTTCCCAACCTCTACATTGCCAAAAGGAGATCACAAACTGAAAGAAAAAATTTAATTTGGAAAAGAAAAGCCATGAACTTGATTTCCCCTCACAGTGAAGGAGTTTTCTCATTTAAGTGAGTATTCATTTTTGACAGCAGTTGTCTTGTGGGTTTTTTTTAATTTGTTTTTGTTAATTTGTCCATTTTGTCCAGGAATCTTGACACTACTGTCTGCCTGTCTGCTCATCCAACCTGAACTTTCTGTATGTGCATGCTTTGTGCCCATCAATCTCAAAGCTTTAAATTATAATCAGAGTTTAATGAACTCTAGAAAGGACTTGGCTCTGTGGGAGGATATCAGGTGGATTTAGAAAGGGGGGGAGACAGTCCAATATTTTTCTGAATATGTAGGAATCATGATGGTTAGGGAAAGGAGAGACAGACAGACAACTTGGACCTGGAACAGATGCCTAGTTTTCTAAGCAGAAATTGTTCACTGTAAGAAATAATGCAGGCAAATGTGGAAAGTCTGAACTAACACAGTGATGATGCAGAGGAAAAGAACAGTTCAAATGTGAAGTAGAAGCAACAGGATTCAGTGGCCGATGTAGATGTGGATGTGGATAATAAAGCACCACTAATGACAACTAGGTCACTGCACAGTGCAGAGTGAAAGGTGGAAACATTCACACAGATTGCCTCAGAGAGGCAGGCTTGTTTGAAGGTCAGATTTTTAAAAACCAAGTAGATAAAAAATAGAATATGGCTATAGTGTATTTACATAGTGTAAATATGTATTTATAACCATTTATGTGTCCATATTTATTCATATATATATATACACACACATATATATATATATATATATATACACACACACTTATATTTTACATATTAACCAGCCCTTGGCCTTATTATTTTGTAGCTTCCTTGGCTTCTTCTCAACTCCTTTGATTGCATCCAAAGAAAACTTGGAGGAGTACTTAAAATAGAAATAACTAGAAAATTCTAAGCCATTCTGCTTTTCTTAATCAGCACTTAACCTTTGTTGTATAACATTTTCTTCACAAATAATACAAATTGGAAATTCCCCGTATGTGAGTATATATACATGTGTATCTCAGTGATGTAATCCAACAAAGGTTACACAATATTCACTGTGGTTCCCAGAAAGTTTCCATCTCCTCCCTGTGGAGACTCAGTCATCCAGGCTCATGAAAAAACTACTTTCATACAGTTGCACCATCTGAGGCTGATGGTCTCTCTGTCACCAGTGGAAGGACAGAGTTGCAAGCACAAGTAACAACTCTGGCATGGGAGTGGTGCATGTCTACTTGGGACCTATAGCCCAAAACTACTCATATGGCAGCAAGAGCAAAGTGTAACTAGTGCTGAGCTTATTTTCTAATTAAGTTATTTCACATTTCCTCCTGTATCTGCCTGGGAAAAAAATGAGTTTTAGGGAAGAGATATCATGTTGTGCTTTGAATTGGAGTTTGGAAAATTAAATTCTTGTCCTAGACCAGGCCTTAACTTAAGCATTCACATCAAATTACTGCATCTCAGTTTTTTCATATGTAGAGTGATGGATTTGAAGTTCGGAAGCACTTCCTAGCTCACACATGCAGTCCTCTAAGAATTGTGAAATGTAAAAAATGTTTCCATAATTTTTTCAGAAATTCTCCAGTGATTGTGAAACTGGTAAATTAATTTTTGGGATTCTCTTCCCACTCTTTCCTGAAGCCCCTTTCTTATTTAAGTACACTGCTCATTGTGACCCTGGTTCTTTCACATCCCTTGTTCCCCCATTAATGCTTATCTAAAATTTTACTATCCTAAATTTACAATAAAATTTACAGTTCTTATTTTACTATGATGCAAGAATAAACTAAATAAACTTGACTAAAAAGTTGTGACCCCCCCCAGTGTCTGAAGCCCTTGATTAGAGCACATGTCTTTGCATCCTTTTTTGGAAGCAAAAGGCACTAGCTCTCCCCTTCCAATGAACAGTGGCAGCTAGCCTTCGGGGTATATGACCCAGGGTCAGCCAAAAGATGCTCCTGTCCAGGGGTTTGAATTCTGGCCTTATTGCACCAATACACAAAAACTATTTGGGTTCATCTACAGCAGCACGTAATAAGGTCACCCTCACTGATTGGGGGGCAGGGAGAACACTTGTCCTTTAGTAGCACAGACTCTACAGGTGGTCAGGCTGCTTCTGCTAAAATATGGTTGTGGGGGCCTCCTGGATGGCGCAGCAAGTTGAGCACAGTGCAGTGGAGTTGTCCACAGCCTCTGCAGTGTGATTTCGAGCCCCGCCCATGGGTGAGATAGCCACATGGCGCAGCAGACCTCTACTGCTGTGCCCGCTGCTCCCCTCGGCAGTGTTTTCAGTCATTTTGCCTGTTCTCCTCCCTGCTCTATCTCTGGTGAATTCTCTCACTCTCCTATGCCTTATCCTGTACCCTGGTTCTCACATAAATAAATAAATCTGAAATAAATCAATAAATTAAAATAAAATCAATAAATCAATAAATAATACATGGTTGTGCTGCTCCCAGATTCTTGACCTTCTTAGCTTCTGGCCATTTCCCTAAGCCTAGCCCTTCAATTTGCTATCAATTGTGAAGCCTCCAGGAGTTTTGCAAGAAATTCTCCTATTTGCTTGAAACCATTGGAGTTGTGTTCCTCACAACAAAAACATGCCTAAGTGATCAAGAATGATCAGAAAACAAGATAAGGGTGTGCCCTCCCACACTCCTTTCCAGCTCTGTACAAGAAGTCCTTGCTAAGACAAGAGAACTGCATAAAAAGTATACAGGTGGGGAATGAAAAAAAATAAAACTGCCTTTGTTCACAGATACTAAGTCTACATAGAAAACCCAAAAAGAATCAACAACGAAAAACTCCTGGAATTAATAAGCATTTCTAGCAAGATTGTGGGATATAAGGTAGATCGACAAAAACCACAATCATTTTCTTAAATACTAGCAACCAACAAATAAAATTTACAGTAAAAACCCAATGCAATTTATATTAGCACCCCCTCAAAATTAAATACTCATGTACAAACCTAACAAAATATCTACAAGTTCTACGTGAGAAATCAACTAAACCTTGAGGAATAAAATCAGAGAACTAAATAAGGAAAGATATTCCCATGTTCATGGACAGGAAGAATAAATTATTGTCAAGATGTCAATTCTTCCCAATTGATGTAGGTACTCAAAGAGGCTCAAATCAAAATTCCAACAAGTTATTTCATGGATGTCAATAAACTGATTCTAAAATATGTGTGAGAGGCAAAAGACCCAGAAAAATCAACACAATATTGAAGGAAAAGAACAAATTTTAAGAACAAATACTGGGCCTCCCCTGGTGGCATAGGAGGTTGAGCGCCGCACTGTTAAGCTGTCCGCAGCCTCTGCAGCACTGGATTGATCCCAGCCAACAGGCGAGGGTCCCACATGGCACAGCAGGCCTCTTCTGTTGCGCCCACTGCTCCCCTCAGCAGTGTATTTTGTCAGTCTGCCTGTTCTGTTCCCTGCTCTGGCTCTGTTGAATCCTCTCACCCTCCCGCACATCTGACCTGTACCCTGGTTCTTGTATAAATAAATAAATAAATCTTTAAAAAAAAAAAAAAGAACTAATACTTCTCAACTTTAAGGCTAACTAAAAAGCTAACTGATTAGGACATTAAACTGATAATGACTTCATCTGCCACTCCATCCAAAAAACATGGATTTTTTTTTCTTTTTAACACAGTACCTGGTTTAAACATAAATATGTTCAATTATTTTGTGGTTTACATAGTTGTGATCAAGCAGACGATCTCATTTGATCATCCCATTGACCCTAAGAGGACAAAAGATATAAAAAGTTAAATATTTCCAACTTAAGGGTGATGAATCTTAATTCTAAGAGAGTCATTGATTTAAATAAGGTCAGAACAGTATAAATCTGGATTCATTACAAGAACTAATCATTCAACACTCATACCTTTTTTTTTCCAACTGTACCACTTTGCCCTTCTTCAGAAGAGTTTCTTTAATTATATGATTAAATGATAGAGGAGGCTTTTTTTTAATCAGGAAGTAAAAGGGAAAGCCCCTGAGACATCCCCCAGAGAACTGGTTCCTTGCTTATATGGACACAGGTAACCGAAAGCTTACAATTCTAGCTCCACCCAATCACATGACTCCATGCCACTAGCTCTCTGGTGGGGTATAAACAGGCCCTCAAAGGAAAAGTAAGTTCATGATAATTAACAGACTCTACGCGGTGCAGCCACAGAAACCAAATGAATGTACTGATTTCGCCTGCTTGTGGAGATGCAAAACTTCCTCTTTTCCATTTCAGCCTGTAAATTCTTTGACATTGTGGTATCTTCTCACTGTTTTGACATCTCTTGGATCACTATAAATTCTAGGAATAGATATTCCTTACGATGCAATCTAAAAACTTTCATCTGCTTTCTAGCTCCCACCCATGCAAGGTCTGCTCCGCGTACTCTTCCATTCCTGTTCAGAGATTTGCTTCTAAAAAGAATGAACAGGCCTCAAAAACTCTGGTGTCTTGGCTGAGAGAGAGTCAAGAAAAATAGTTACATAAACTATGCAACTCTGAAAACCCAGTCAAGAGCCAGAGTCCCAGCTGCAAGCAGCTTGTGAAGGGCACACCAAACCTGGGACTGAGAGCTGATTGAGCTGGGAAGGGAGTATGGGAATGAAAGTGGCAGAACTACAGGCATTTACTTGTGTCTCTTGATACACTACCATAGAACCACAAAAATCAGAAAGCAAGGTGCAGTTCCTAGGGCACCTCACTCAACTAAAGAATAATCTCAAGGATCTTCCAAGATTAGAGAGACTGTGTTGAGAGCACTAAAGAATGTGGAAGAAACTAACTGTGTGCAACTCTAGTTCATGCTACAGTTCCAGGTGGAAGCTCATAAAGGAGACCTAACCCTTGGCATGCAGTGAGTTCACTTTGCTTTCTATTATGGTTGCAAAGTAGACACTTAAAATGAATAAGGCTAAAAAATGGAAAGTTAAAATGGAAATGAATTCAGTGGGTATATAAACATTCATATCCTTTTCCTAGGGCTGATGCTCTAAGAATTAGATGCCAAGAGATAAGGGAACGGTGGTGACAGATAGCAAGAAGAAAGGCATGCAGGGCCTCCCCGGTGGCGCAGCGGTTGAGCGCTGGGTTGCGAAGCTGCCCGCAGCCTCTGCGGTGCCGGTTCGATCCCCGGCTGCTCCCCGGCCACCGGAGGAGGGTCCCGCATGGCGCGCAGACCTCTCCTGCCGCCCACTGCTCCCCTCAGCAGTGAACTTTGGTCCTTCTGCCTGCTCTGCTCCCCGCTCTGGCTCTGGTGAATTCTCTCACCCTCCCGCACTTCTGACTGTACCCAGTGCTTGTATAAATAAATGAAATAAATAAATAAAAATTTTAAAAAATCTTAAAAAAAAAAAAAGAAGAAGAAGAAAGGCATGCAGCCACGTTCCTCGGGCCAGCAGTAAAAACAGAAGAAGAGGGAGTCCTGAGAAGCCAGCACAGTCTTGTGCCATCAAGACTTTGCCAAAAGATTCACTCTGTCAGTCAGCAGTTTGTCTTGCAGACTACAGAATCCATTGCAGATAATGTAAAGAGAAAGGAAATTATTACAAGAAAGAGCAGAGCTCCCAAAATCACTAGGTGATTTCAAAGAACAGACTCTGGACTGAACTTCCAGGAATCGCTTGCAGAACTCTTCCAGAGAACCGGCATGTTAAAGGACTTGGTCTAGGTGAGGGCCTCTGCTGCAATCAGGAAAAGCAGCACCAAGAATCTGTCTCTGTAGCTGCCAGTCCCAGAGCGACATGGCCTGTGTCCTACTAACATAGCTCTCTGGGCAGACAGTCCCCACCTTTGCTCTTTTTCTTCTTCCAACTCTCATGTGCATGTTTCCACATGAAGAATGGAGGTCAGAGGCATCCTTGAATGAAAGGGAGTCATCAGATTCTTTCCAGCTCTCCAGCCAAGCTGCCTTGGAGGAAGCGCTAGAAGGAGTAGGTCTCAAGTAGGGCAATTGGCAGGATCTGCTACATTGGCCTGTACTATGTGCTCACAGGAATCTAGACCAAAGGCATGGCAGTGAGGTGTTTGCTCGTCATCAAATGACATGCTCGTTCTCAGGAAATCACAATGCAGATTTCATCTTCAACACATAAATCAAGCTCCCATTAGACCTCCCTTCCTCTTCCGGCAAAGATCATCAGGAAAATTGGCAGGGAGAGTTGGCAAGAAAATTTGTCTCTGAGAGAAAACAGGAAACCTTGCCCAGGAACTGCCCTTCTCCTGAAATTTCTAGAGAGGTGAACTGGCATTAAAACAACAGAAAAAATCTCTCAAATCCTTGAAACAAAAACGCTATTAAATATTCAAGGCATAGCCAGAGCCTTGATCCCAGAGACTGGACTCTTAACTAGGTGTTCTGAGAGTTTAGCCACAAAGGCATCTGACTGGCAAGATTCCCTTTAAGTTCTTTAAAATGTACGTGGATAGACCAGGGCTGCAATTGGGAGGGAAGCTGTGTGCCTGTGGAAAAATAGTAATATGAAGGGGAAAAGCTGAGTTTATATGGTCTGTTCCTAATCCAGGGTCAGACTTGCACTCTGTCGGAGTGAGTCTCCAAGATACAAAGCCACCCCAGCACTGGATAGACACACAGCTAACAGGCTGTTTTACTTTTTCCCCCCCATTTGCTTGCTCTAGTTTTCTTATGATGAATAAGGCATAAATAATAAAGCCAAGGTTTTCCCACATGATGCTTGAAGAGCTATTTGTTTGTTTGCTTATTTTAGTTCCATCACCAAAGACCTTCAGAAAAGATACAAAGCCCAGTATTAATTCTCATCAAAATTCACAGCTACATTGAGTGTTGTTATCTCTAAGGGAAGTGAAACATGTAACTCTGAACATTGGCCTGCCCTTTCAAATCCAGTTGACCCTCTGCTAATCATGGTTGTTAGTGATTAAACCAGACTTATGCTAATGTATTTTGTTAATTGGAAATTAAAATCCTAAAAGCTGCCTGCATCTTTAAAACCACGAGAATCTGGATATAAATCAAACTTTCCCTGGAAGCTGCAGTCTGTAACCATGACATTCAAAATGACACTGCCATCCTAGAAAAATCTTTGCTCTTTTATTAAGAATGATCAGCTGAGAACTTATTTCCTATATGAAAAAGTGAGTTCTCCTATTCACTGGAAGATTCCAGGCACACAAATGTAGTTTGGAACTGAGAACAATCAATTGCACATTGTAATCATTTGTGTAGTTTAGATCATCTAAAATTCAAGAAACTTGTGCAAAAATATGGTAATGATTGGGTCCAAAAGAGCTGTCAAGGCTCACTTGAACTGTTTCTCCTCATTTAACCTCTGAGAGACAACTCTTTAGTACATTAAAACTACTCTTTTAGAGCTTCTGAACAGCACAAGAGACAATAACCAAAACAAAGAGAAAACCCACCGACTGGGAGAACATTTTTGCACACAACACTAATGATAAAGGACTGATCACAAAAATCTACAAAGAGCTGATGAGACTCAACAAAAACAAAGAAAATAATCCAGTCAAAAAATGGGCAGCAAAGCTAAAAAGAAATTTCTCTGAAGAGGAAATACAAATGGCCAACAGGCATATGAAAAAATGTTCAACATCACTTGTAATCAGGGAAATGCAAATCAAAACTACCATGAGATACCATCTTACACCAGTGAGAATGGCACATATTAAAAAAAATAACAACAACAAATGTGGAGAAAAAGGAACCCTCCTGCACTGGTGGTGGGAGTGCGAAATGGTCCAACCACTATGGAGAGCTGTGTGGAGATTCCTCAGCCTAGTAAAGATAGAGCTTCCATATGATCCAGCAATTCCACTCATAGGTATTTACCCAAAAGACACAGAAACATTAATTCCAAAGGGCACCTGCACCCCTATGTTTATAGCAGCACTATTTACAATAGCTAAGCTTTGGAAACAACCCAAATGCCCAAAAATAGATGACTGGATCAAGAAGATGTGGTACATATACACCATGGAATACTACTCAGCATTCAAAAAAGATAAACACATGCAGTTTGCAGCAACATGGATGGAGCTGGAAGGGATCATGCTCAGCGAAAAAAGTCAGAAAGATAAAGAAAAATACCGGATGGTCTCATTCATAGCAGGAATAGAAAACCTAAATAAGGGACCAGGAAAAAGACTAATTAATACAAAGTAAAAATCAAAATCAACAAGCAACTATAAACTAGAGACAAACTACAGTAGGAAGGGGGGCGGGGAGAGGAAGGACTAGGGTCAAAATAAGGGGGGTGCAGTTGTATGGGGAATATAACCAAAATGAAAATGCATACATTGTGCAAAAATGAAAAATGATGTAAGAATTATATAAAATATTTTTAAAAACTACTCTTTTAATATTTTTGTGTTCAAAACACAAAGGAATACATGTACCCCTATGTTTATTGCAGCACTATTTATAATAGGTAAGACCTGGAATCAACCCAAATGCCCAAAAACAGACGACTGGATCAGGAAAGATGTGGTACATATACACGATGGAATACTATTCAGCAATCAAAAAGATAAACTCATGGGGCCTCCCCTGGTGGTGCAGGCAGTTGAGCGCAGCGCTGTGAAGCTGTCCGCAACCTCTGCAGTGCTGGTTCGATAGTGGCCGGCCGGCGAGGGTCCCACATGGCACAGCAGACCTCTACTGCCGCGCCCACTGCTCCCCTCAGCAGTGTATTTCATCAGTCTACCTGTTCTGTTCCCCGCTCTGTCTCTGGTGAATCCTCTCACCCTCCCGCGCATCTGGTCTGTACCCCGGTTCTTGTATAAATAAATAAATTAATCTTTAAAAAAAAGATAAACTCATGTCATTTGCAGAAACATGGATGGGGCTGGAAGGGATCATGTTCAGTGAAATAGGTCAGAAAAAAAAATACCAATGATTTCACTTATAGGAGGTATATAGGGGTCCAGGGGAAAAAACAGTAACAACCACCACCACCACAACAACAAAACAAAACAGAAACAGACAACTATCAATCTCAGACATTCTGCAGGGGAGGGGAGAGAAAGGGATCAAAATGAGGGCCAGAAGAGCACAAGGGACTATGGAGATGATGCGCGAGTAAACTGGTGATGGAAATGCTATGGGGACTGTACCTGAGAAAAGAAAGCAAACATTATAAGAAAAAAATAAACAGATTCAAAAAAAAAAAGCACCTTTGGCATGAGCTGAAACCAAAGCTAGTCAAGTCCTGGAAGCTGTAGCCTTTATTGGGCCTTCCCTGCAACACACACCTCTTGCCAATACAGGAATACTCTATAGCCCCTTCCTTGCCACCAGGAACACTTGGAGTTTCTCTTCCACCATGAGTTCATCCAGAGAAGTCATGAAGGAAACAAAGATAAAGGAGCAGGTGGGTTACTTGGCAGGAAGGGCATTGCCCTAACTGGGAGTTCTCGTGGCAGGGGCCACTGCGACTCTCCTCTCAGATATCTCCTGTGAGAGGTTTTACCTTCTTCAGATTAGAATTTCAGCTCCATGGCTCTCCAGGTTGCTGACCACCTGCTCAGACTTTGACACCTGCTTCTGACACCTGCTTTCCCACGACACAAACCTGTTATAGTCTTTCCAGAAACCTTTCGCTAATCCCTACTGTCAGTTTCTACTCCTATCCTCCCACCTGTTACCTGACCCTCCAGTTCTACCTTGACGGTCAACTTTCTCCTCTCATTTCCAGCCCACCGTCAAATATTCTCCCACCAAGCCAACCCTTCCACCCCTGTCAGGCCAACCCATCCTGACTTTGGACTCTCAATGTGAATTAAAAGCCCCATGTACCTATGGTGGTTCTCCAAGTGGCTATTCATCAAGTTGAACCCAAATGCTTTTCGGTAATTTAAGGATATGATCTTACCTTTAAAAAGTGAGCTTGAATCTGCACTGAGCACCTGACGATGAGTGGAAGTAAATTCAAACAGGCTATAAGTTGGATGCTTATCACATCCGCACCTGCTGTGAGTTTTTGATGTGTAAGATGCATCTCTGAGAAAATGTGTATGTTAAAAATGCAACAATTCAAGGAAATGATGACTTCAGATTACTCTTCCTTGTTTCTACAGCTGCCAAAAGAGAAAACGCATTCTGAGGTCCAGACCTGGGACTAAACTCTCCTGCATTCTCCTTTTACTCACCCGGCTTCCCCTAGCTGCGCGGAAGAACAGTGTGTCTGGACAGCCTCCATGCTACTTCCAGCACTTAAAGAAAAATTGGTTGGGGTGGAAAGCTAACAGCCTCCCCCACATCATGGTAACTAGTTGGGACCAAATATGTCAGTGATTCTGCTGCCTTATGCCTTTCACAGGATTCCCAAATTCTAAATCTCCTTGAAGAAAAGAACCCTAGCCCCTCCCTTATATAACTGATGGGATTTAAAATTTTGAGATAATTGTCCATTTTTTTTCTCATGCCTGTTGCAATTTGGAGCCTCTACACGGCCTCACATTTTCCCTACATGGTCTCACATTTTTCAGAGAAAAATGGCTTTTGAAACCAATGTAATTGCAGGATGACCCACAGGCAGTAAGATTTTATAAAGGCTTCCATTCCATTTTTACAAATAAGACAGTAACTTACAAAATGGCAACCCAAACTAAGTGCAAGCAGCGATGATTACATTCAACATCTACAACACTACTGGGGCTCAGCAGGCGGGGCGTCAAAGTTCATCTTCTGCCTATGGACTCTAGCCTGCTTTAACACTACCTCTGAAAATAAAGGTTTCTAAAACGAAATGTGGGGACTGAGGAAGATTCCCCTTACTATCTCAGACTAATGCCTGCATCTTAAAGCAGCCCGTGTGCTAACTCGACCTTACAAGTATTGGACAAGCTAAGAATTAAGAAATCAGGTTGGAGGCGATCTGTAGCACTGGGGCAGTACTTACTGCCAGGCAGGTTCTATCAAATGTGCCAGTAAAAAAAAAAAAAAAAACCAGCCAGCATATCTATTACAGAAAACAAATCCTGGAAGAGAAATGAGCAGAGCAGGATGAAACTGAGGCATTGCCAATATTTTAAATAGCTCTGTGTGGTACAAAGTGTTCTTGTACTGATAGAAAAGGAGTAATACTGATGGTTAGGTAAAAACACAGCATTCAGAAACAATTCAGGAATGAAGGGGCTGCTGGGGAAAAATGGTCTCTTGGACCTTTGGCAAAGACCCAAAACACCTGTTGAATGAGGGCCCATCATGGAGTGGAGATTGCAGACAGCGATTCCAGGAGGATGCTCGTGGACTGGTTCATAAATCCCCTGGAAAACCATCCTGGGATGAGTCAACTTCAGGTATGTGCAGCATTTTTGTTCCCAGGAAGTTTTAGAAGCAATGCAACAAACTGAAGAACACTGACTTTAAAATGTATTTTCTAGAACATTCACAATTCACCTGTGACCAGGACAACTGTACCACATGACCTGCTCAGCTCAAAGCCCCTGGCACTCTCCCTGGCCTTGGGACAGCGTTGGATGGATCCCAAGAAATGACGGGGACTGAATTTTCTGTTGGCCCAACGGAACAGGAGTTCAGAAAGAGATTTCATTCAATTTAGAAAAGCAATTTAGTGTGACATTCCTTGCACATTCATTTTTAGAAGTAAGACCCATACCTACTAAATTAGGCAGCAAAGAGTGGAATATCACCAGCGCCTTTATGGCCTCCCTTTGCCTTGCATTTATGTAACACTTTCAGGTTTCCAAAATTTCCATGTGACTGTAGGCAAAAGAATTTGATTGAATGCACACAGGAGAAGCAGCAGGACTGTCCTGAGAAGCACTATCTTCTATGACGAAAAAGGCAAATTTTTAAAACACACACACAAGCAACTATTACCAAGACAACTGGCAATCCCACAGAGAACTGCATAATCTTCTAAAATGCGGGAGATCATGGACGTACTTGCCATGACTCATCAGTAGTTTTCAAAATATTCTACACATTCCCCTACTTGCCCTGGGTGCCAGGGGGCTTGAACGAGGACCCAAGGACAGATCCCCCCCCCCCCCCCCGCTTTCCAAGCAGGCTAAGGCTTCACCGCTTTGCTTTTTTCCAGTGAATTCTGAATCTAGCGCATTGTGGTTCGTGCGGTTTCACACTAAGAAAAAGTTCTGCTACTTCAACAGTATCGTAGACCAACTTCAGTTACTGTTATCCAGAAAATAAAATGTTTATTCCAACACCCCTCATCTCTGGCAGCCCAAAGAATGATAAACCAATGATTAGATAATGACTCCCCGACCTGACAAGTAAGGGTGCTTCACTAAGTGGCATTAAAAGTTTCAACCCAGGTCATTTTTCCTTTGCCTTTTTATTCAGATTTCCATCCCAGGCTCATATACAAATGTCAAACAGCAATAAGGATTTCACTGAAAATGAAATATTATTTGTTTGAAAAACCTTAAGTTGCTTTGACAACAGAAAAGTGGAGCTTATACCAAATTAGTGAGAATCTAATGTGTTACATACACGAATCTCTAGCATATACATAAGCTTTGAAAAGGGGAGAACTCCAACTGCCTGGTGAACAGAGATTAGAAGAGTTAGGCTGAACTGTGGGTTTTCATCATTTTTATTTAATGAACAAGAAGAGCAACTGGAAGCATTTGCTTTCTACACTGCATTGAGGTTAAACACCCTCTGTTCCAGCCACGCTGCACTCCGCTTTCAATAAATATATCATGAAACAAATGTGCTAAAATAGTCACTTTCCTAGATGTCTAACACTTGTTTATTTTTTGCCAATGGAGTCAGGCTACTCTATAGGGATCCATCAAAGCTCCAGTGGAGAAGAGAGTCCATAAATGTTCAGTTTACAGGAGCTCGACTTGCTGATTCTTTTTAAAAAGTACAAAATAAAAAGGAAGGTGGTCAGCTGTTGAGACTCTGGCATGAGCTGAGAGCCTGAAAGGTGCTGGAAAGTGGCAGCCCCCTCCTGGACACACTGGTCTCGGGTACAATGGAAGGTAGCACCCCCAGTCTACAGACTTTCTCAGAAACCTCTCAGGACACATGGTGCCTTACTCAGCTATCCTGTGACCAGAGAAAAGGCAACTTCAAACCCCTTATTTCTCTAACTACGAAGCTCAGCAAGCCTCATACACCTGCCCCTCCCTCACGCCACTCTCCTTTCCATTAGTCACTGATGTTCTATTCCCTTCAGCCAAAACGCATCCTAATTTCATTTATACCTCATCCTACCTCACTCCCAGGGTCACTGCCCTCCTTGAGGCTGCAGCCTACTATTCAAAAGACCTCTGGGTCAGCTACTATTATTCTTCCTACTCCTGTCTCTACTCCCTTCAATCCTTATGTTACTGAATAATGGCAGCCCCAAGAAGTCTCAGGGCAAGCCCATTTTGAGAGGCCTGAGGCACCCCAGCCTCAGTCCACCACCTGTGGACATTGCCCTTTCCCCAGCCCCAGGGAGACCAGGTCCATTCATGGCTCCCTAGAGCCAACAGGCCTGCCAGCCTGCCCTGGACTCAATGCAGGCTGGGCTTCTCCCCATTTTATATTTGGAACTAGGATTTTAAAATGAACCAATCAGATGCAAGCTACATAGACCAATCAAGTGTGAGCTAAATGGACCAATCAAGTTCAAGCTCACTTCATTAGTTAATTATTCAAATTGAAAAAAAGGAAAATTAGCTGACTGGTGCTAAACGGTCCAATCAAACACTTAGGGTTAAAAATGGTCCAATCAGCCTTGTAGGATGTGGCAGCCTTAAGGGGTTGTAAGGCAGAGCAAGAGTCTGCCTGGATCATAGAATGATCAAAATAAGGGGGGTGCAATTGTATGGGGAATATAACCAAAATGATAATGCATACATTGTGCAAAAATGAAAAATGATGTTAGAATTATGTAAAATAAAATTAATTTAAAAAAATTTAAAAAAAAGAGTCTGCCTGGATCATTCTAGTTCTTGGCCTCTGAAGAGAGAAGCATTTGTAGGAACACCTTTGAAGAAGTGTGCAGCCAGCCTCCAAAGAGAGAAGTAGTATTTGTTAGATCACCTTTGAAGAAGACGGCTTCTGCTCCCAGCCTCTGAAGAGAGACACATAGAGCTGCCAGCCTCCATGGGATTCACCAGACCTTCGTCGACTTCTCAATCACCACACCTCTGTAGACCTTCACAGAAATCTGGCCACTGCACCTGCCACCGACATGCCTCAGACATCGCCTGCAAGGAGCACCATGGGACTCTGCCCAGTGTCTCAAAAAGCTGACCACATGGCCTTTGCTGCTCCAGCACCACCTCATGGTGCTGTTGAGTTCTTCACTGTTGGGTCCAGCATCTGGCCCAGCCTTCAGCGGCTGCTGTGGGCTGCTACAGTGTCACCTTATCTTCTACAAGTGGCCTTTGTTTAGGACTTCTGGACACTGTCTGAGGTGAGACAGCCAGCTGCATGGGCCTTAGAAACTCTTTTCTTTCCCCCCAATTTCCTGTTTGTTAATTAAATACTGTTGTTGTTGCACCCTGAGCCTGAGTGGTCTTACAATTGTGTGCGCAGCTGAGAACTCATTGACAATAATGATCTTTCCCCGACCCTGGTCGCTGTCTTTAGCGCCTTGAATGTTCTCTATCCATTGACACTGGCTGAGCTCTGTTTTAAAAGTTTCAGTACTGTTTCATTCACAATGTGATCTTTCTAAATCATGTACCTAGTCAGCCTCTGCTCGTCATCTGACTTCCCATTGCCTCCAGAATGAAGCGAACACCAACTGTATGCCTCTGACTGTCTTGTCTTATGCCCTGTGACTCCCACACCCAGGTTCCCTTCATCCTGCCCACCTGTCAGCTCCATGATTCCACCTCACCTTTCCCACCTTGGGTCCTGCTCATTCTTCTCTTTCAGAAGAGACCTTCTCTGCTTTGTGTACTTGGCAGATTTTACTCATCTCCCAAGACTCACTTCAAAAACCACATCCTCCCAAAAAAATCCCTTGGCATTCTAGTATTTCTTTTGAAGACTTGTCCCAGCACACTCAATTTATTGATAAATTTGTGTCCCCGACACCTCATGGTCCCCTCGAGAGAAAGGACTATCATGTTATCAGTACATCCTGCACAGTGTAGGACCATGACCCCCAACATTCTGACATATTAATGACTTCCTGGTCTGCAGAAAGCTCCACCAAAGTATAAGGAAAGAATCTAGGCACTTACTCTCACTGTCGCAACATTCAACTCAACTTCACTGTGGCCTAGAATCCTTAAGAATAAAACCTAGAGGGGCCTCCCCTGGTGGCGCAGCAGTTGAGTGCTGGGCTGTGAAGCTGCCCACAGCCTCTGCAGCACCGGTTCGATCCCCGGCCACCAGTGAGGAGCCCACATGGCGCACAGACCTCTCCTGTTGCGCCCACTGCTCCCCTCAGCAGTGTACTTCGTCACTCTGCCTGTTCTGTTCCCCGCTCTGGCTTTGGTGAATCCTCTCACCCTCCCGCTCTTCTGACTGTACCCAGTGCTTGTGTAAATAAATAAATAAATCTTAAATAAAATAAAATAAAATACGGTTTAAAAAAAAAGAATAAAACCTAGAGCTTCAAAATAAACTTCCTACAACTTTAAACACCAGAACACAAATTCGTTGCCACCTGTGACCTCTATGCTCCTATGTCAAGTAACCTAGATCATTTCCTGCTGACAAAGATGGGGTCACTCAAGGAATGGATGAGTAATTTTTTTTTATACCTGCCACTTAGAATAATACATTAAAATCTTGGCATTGCTCCTTTATTTTTAAAGGCTTTTTTTTTCATCACTGTAGACTAATCTAATGGGGAGACATCATTGTTAATTACATACACATCCTCACAGGAACAGAACAGAAATTATGTAGCAATCCTGGAATCAGTCCAAGGAATTCTTATTTTGACAATAGGAGAGGATGAATTTCAAAAGACTTTAAAATCAATGACACCTTCTTAATTTTACCATTTCCATTTTACTGATATCAGAAAAACATGTCATTGGCATCATGTTTCCAGTGCTTAGTCCTACACAAGAGGTGACCTGGGAAAGAGGAAGAGTTGTTAGATAGCCACAGTCAAAGTCCAACGCCTAATGGGAGAGCAGTGTCACAGCAGAGGGGAAAATTAACATTAATTAGCCAGTTCTACAGAAAATATCTTGAAGCATAATGAAGTAATACACATACGGGCATCAAACTTTTTTCGGTGATAGCTTTCAAACGTGTGCCCACACATTTCCAGCTGGTTGTTTTGCCACAGATAAGAAGGAGAGCTTGACAGTAATGAAGTTGTAGAGGCACTTGGTACACTTTTTTCCCAGGCAGACCAATTAGTAATTGTAGCCTTGAAAAGAATCATTTTGTAACTTTCTGTCAAGGGAAATAACTGCCAAACTTAGCAGGCAGGGGGGAAAAATAGCATTTTATTTGCCTCTGCTGTGACAGCCTTCCTTTTCTCTGAAAAAGATGCTGGCTTTCCTCATAGGATGGCCCTGAAAGCTTCGTTTGACATTCCTCCCTTGGATATATAATCCTGCGTGAGCGGGCATCCCGCTCGGCGGCTGCTGCTGAAGAAATCCACTTCTGGCGCCAGCGAGAGGAAAGCTATATATTACTGATGTGTTAATCAGCACTCTTAGTTGCAAGAGAAATAAATGCCACCTCACACCGACTGAAGGCAAAAGGGGATTCGGTGGCTCAAAGCCATCAGGAACGTGCCTGTTCATCCCTCAACTCTGCCGGCCCCGTGTCCGCTCCCATCTCGCGCAGGATCCCCCATTCATAGCACAGATGCCCACCTACAGTGCCAGGTTTGCACACTTGGCTTAATGAGCCTCCTGTAATATTCTCTCATGTTAATTCCAGAAAAAGAGGCAGAACAGGGGCCTCCCTAGTGGTGCAAGGGGTTGGGACACAACCTATGAAGCAGTCCACAGCCTCTGTAGCATAAGTTCGATCCCCAACCAGGCAGGGAGATACCCACATGGTGCGGCAGACCTCTCCTGTCTTGCCCGCTGCTCCCCTCAGCAGTGTTTTTCAGTCCATCTGCCTATTCTGCTCCCTGCTCTGTTTCTGGTGAGTCCTCACACCCCCCATGCCTCTGGCCTGAACCCCAGCTCTTGTATGCATAAATACATCTTAAAAAAAAAAAGAAGCAAACAGTCACTGTCCTACGTTATGTCACAGGACCTTCACAAAGGTCAGTGAGTCCCAAGGCTCTGTCCATAGGCTGGGGTCACCTGAGGCCAGTCAGGGCAGGGGGTCATAGAGAAATAATATGATAATTCCCCACCAGAATGCTGGGGTCTGTGGCCAGAGAAAGGGAGAGGAGAGTAAGAAGGCAAAAATCATCGATGTTGCCTACAAAACATATCATCCTTTCCCCGCTAAGATAAGCCCCTGATTTTTATAAAATGAAAAGAACAAAAAGCAAAAGCAAAGGCAGGGAGCACATTGCTTTCTCCTAGGCTGGTAGCGCTACCAACCATCCTCACCATTTCACCTTACAGCCTTTCCTTTGAAAGCCCCCAAGTGTCCATGTAAGGTTAACAAACCAAGCTCACTCCACCTGCATGACCCGCGGGCACTTGGAGTTGAACTTGTCCACAACTGACATCATCAGATTCACCCTCATCCTCGTCCTAGAGTCTCAATTTCAGGAGGTGCGCACACTACTGCCATCCTCCTAGTGCCCTTGAGATACTGAGCCCCAGTCTTCTCCTTCTCTCCCACCATTGCCCACCTTCAGGGTCATCCGTCCCACAGCAGTCAGCAGGCCCTGTGGAAAGGCAGTGCTCCTGACTGC
Source organism: Talpa europaea (assembly GCF_964194135.1). NCBI lineage: Eukaryota > Metazoa > Chordata > Mammalia > Eulipotyphla > Talpidae > Talpa > Talpa europaea. The sequence goes on from NC_140080.1 coordinate 20,950,328, forward strand.
TCTCAAACGCGTCCCATCTGCCCTAACCCCACCCCAGGCCACTCATCACCTCTGATTTGGAGTCTCACAAAGATTCTGCGGTTTTCGGGCCCCGTGTGTGCTTCTTTCCCGAGTAGCTGCTGGAAGCCTCGCCCCTCCACTCTGACCACATCCCCCTCCGCACACTTCACAGCCTTTCCCGACCCCTCCCTCGTCTGCCACTGTGGTTTTCCCATGGAATCGTGTACGGAAGCCGAGCATGTCCACTTCGCAGGGCGGCCACAGCAGATTATCATAAACCTATGACCTGAAACGACAGACATTTACTCTCTCTCAGCACCAGAGGCCAGAAGTCTAAAATCAAGGTGCTAGTTAAGGTGCTGGCAGGATTGGCTCCTGGTGTTGGCATGGAGGTTGAACACATTCATTGCCTCCCTCCTGCCTTCTGGGGACTCAGCACACCCTGGTGCGACAGACACATCACACTATGCTCTGCTTCCACCGTCTGCCTCTGTTTGTCTGCAGAGTCTGCAGGACTCCAGTCTCCCTGCCTTTTCTCTGATAGGGCTCAGCAGCCAGTGGCAACCCCATCCACCCTGTTAGTGCAAGACGATCTCATATTGAGATCCTTAATTTAATGACATCAGCAAAGACCCCTGATTCCAAAAAGATCACTGTAGGGTAAGTGAAAAAGTACCAGGCTTTTCTGTCCTTCGGCCATCAGGATGGATGAGGGAACCCTGCGGTCCTGAATGCAGGCCTGAGGGCGGGCACCTGGAGTAGGGTGTGGGCATAGGTAGATGGGATTCACCTGGGCTGAGACTGGGCTTTTAAGGACGCCGTCACGGGGACGCCAGCAGAAGCCAAGAGAGAAGCAGAACGAATGGAAGAACAGAGAGCAGAGACCACCAGAGAAGGCCGGAGAGCCCAGATAGAGTGAAGACTTGCAGGGGACTGGAGGCCTGCCAGCCTCCTGGCCCCCAGTACCCTTGTCTGCCGTGTACCTGGTAAATCCCAATAAAAGTCTGAAAAGCCACTGAGGACTCTTTAGGACTCACGCCTCCTTACCCCGACTGCTTGGGTCATAGAGATCCTGCACTGTGCCCATCTTGTCCCCTACAATCACATTCGCGAGCACGAGGGGTTTAGACTTAGACATGTTTGGGGAGAGGGGAGCTGGAGGTGGGGAGAAGGGATGTCCGCATCAAGCCACTACATCCAATACATGCAATAATGGTTATAAGTAAAAACCTACATATACCCGTACAAGTCACGATGCCCTGAGTTTCGTGAGTTGGGTCCGTCCTCCCTGGGGTAGGGTCCCCTGGCCCTGCTGGTGAGGACCCGGTGATGCTCTGTGCGCCAGCCATGCCCAAGGCTCCATCCAGCCCCTGCACGCTCGCCAGTGCTAGGGCTCTACCCAGGACCGCTCTCGCGACTCCCATCACCTGTCTGCGTCCATGCCGGAGCAGTCAGCAAGGCAGAGGGCTCACTAGAGTAAAAGTTAACACCACAGCCTTATTAGACTGCTAAAATATTTAGGGAAAAATGTAATCAACTAACACTTTTAAGAGTCAGATAACCAGAGGGCCTCCCTGGGGGCACAAAGTGGTAAGCACCGCACTATGAAGCTGTCCCCAGCCTCTGCAGCACGAGTTCGATCCCTGGCCAGGGAGCTACCCACATGGCGCAGCAGACCTCTGCTGTCTCACCCGCTGCTCCCCTCACCAGTGTATTTCAGTCATTCAGCCTGTTCTGTTCCCCACTCTGTCTCTGGTGAATCCTCTCACCCCCTGCACCTCTGGCCTATAACCCAGCTCTTGTATGCATAAATAAATATTTTTTTTAAAAAAAGAATCAGATAACCAGAGGGTCCCCATAAAACCCCCAACCCCAGGCAGCATGGGCCTGTTTTCTGGAGTTACAGCCTGAGAGTGGAACTGGCTACAGCAGAGTCCCCCTCACCCTCTCCTTGCCCCATCAGGTTGTGGCACTCGTACCCCTGCTACTGGGCCCTGGAGCCCCTAGAGTTCATTTCCAGTCTCAAAGTTTAGTTCCTAGACTGAATTACGTTCCCCCTAGGAAATCTCAGCCAACCGGCCCTTCTTAACCCACCATTTGTCCTGCCTTAGAGGCCTGTTCTCTAGAAGCACTTTAGACCTCCAGACTGGATAGAACTGCTGCTGCACCCCATGCTAGGAAGCCAGTGCCCCCCACTTCTGCAGCCCTCCCAGATCTGCCTTTGCTTTAAAAATTTAATTGAATTTATAATAGCAAAGATATGGCAATAGCCTAGATACCCCAACACAGATGACCGGACCAAGAAGGTGTGGCATATGTACACACAATGGAGTATTATTCAGCAATCAAAAAAGATAAACTCATGCTGTTCACAGCAACATGGATGGAGATTGGGGGGATTGTGCCCAGTGAAATAAGCCAGAAGGAAAAAGAAAAATATCAGATGATAACAGTTGCAGGCAGAATGTAGGGAAACTGAACAAAGGATCAAAAAAAAAAAAAAGACAAAACTTGTAGGCAACTACAGATCTGAGGCTTAAAGCAGGACAGGGGAAGGAAAGGGATCAAAATAGGAGTGGGGCGTAACCACTATGGAGAGCTGTGTGGAGATTTCTGGACCTCCTAAACATAGAGCTTCCATAGGATCCAGCAATTCCACTCCTAGGTATTTACCCAAAGGACACAGAAACATCAATTCCAAAGAGCACCTGCACCCCTATGTTTATAGCAGCACTATTTACAATAGCTAAGCTTTGGAAACAGCCCAAATGCCCAAAAATAGATGACTGGATCAAGAAGATGTGGTACATATACACCATGGAATATTACTCAGCATTCAAAAAAGATAAACACATGCAATTTGCAGCAACATGGATGGCGCTGGAAGGGATCATGCTCAGCGAAATAAGCCAGAAAGAAAAAGAAAAATACCGGATGGTCTCACTCATAGCAGGAATCTAGAAAACTTAAATAAGGGACCAGGAAAATGAATAACTATGAGAAAGAAAATATCAAAATCAACAAAGAACTATGAACAAGAGACACTCTATGGGGGTGGGGCATGGGGAGAGGAGGGATTGGGGTCAAAATAAGGGGATTGCAATTGTATGGGGAATATAAAAATAAAATTTATTTAAAAAAAATAGGAGTGGGGCGAGCACATGGACCGTGGTGATGGTTCACAGGTGATGTGGTAGTGGGAGATCTGCAGGGACTGCACCTGAGGGGAGAAATCAAATTCTGTATGAAAATGAACAACAATGTAAGAAAAATTAAAAATTAATAAAAGAAAGAAAATAGAAATCGAAGTGAGCTCTCTGAGTTTCCTAGCTCGCCCTCCTGTTGGATGTCTGAGAACACCACTCATTTTGCCAGCATTGAGCCTCACACATTCACAGACTCATTTCAACTTCCCATCCCCACCAAAGTGGGCCTCACAGCCCAGCAGAGGAGAGGGAGCTGTTGGGAAGCTCGTCCGTACTCAGCTTCCAGTCACCAAAGTGCTTCAGGATCAGGAAGTCAGTGATATTGAATCTTGAGAAGGCGGTTCCCTTGAAAACAATGGTGCCCAGACAATAATCTCTGTTTTATTACTTTACTCTTGTGCTTTTATTTTTTTTAAAGCAAGGTATTATGCCTTTTGTACCTACTTTGTACTTTATTATCCCCGGAAGGTATCACTGAAGTGTATCTTTACTCTCCTTTGGGGGGCATATGGTTTGCAGTTTTGCAACAATTGAAACAAGTTGGAACTGTAGTAAAGTAATTTAAGAATAGGCCACTCTTTGATGCCTCTACTTTTAAGGGCTTTGAATTAGGGGGAAAATATACTTTTTTTTGTTTTACTTATTTACCGTGGTTACAAGGACCATTGCCTTTGCTTGTAAATCAGTCATAATTTGAGAAAGGATAATTATTTGAGAGCCTAAGAAAACGACCCACTTGCCACCAGCACATTTTCCATTTCCATTTACTCAGTAATAAAACAGGATTGAGTAAATGAAAGACACTGGAATTTGTTTGGGTTTCTTTTTTGAACTTTTTATATAAAACACTTCTGTTCCATTAGGATAATCCTATTTGACTTGCTTCTCCCAGTCAAAGAAAAGGAAAAAGCTATTATGAGAGATCCAGGAACAAAGGATTTCCCACCCCTGGTGGAGCTTTTGATCCTCACATGGTCATAACAGGCCTCCAGCAAGAGCCAATAACTTCCGGCTTCAAAGGAAGGGAAACAGGCTGAAAATGAATGCACCTCCCGATGATGCCATGAGGTCTGTGGCTAGGAGGTCGCGGCGCTGACCCCTGTGTACAAGCACTTTCTGCCCTCAAGTGATGGATACAATTACCACTGTTCAACCTACAGAGAAACCCGCACTATTATTTTATGGCCCAAATCCGCCTGCCAGCGTCTGATACAGTCATGTGTTGAACTCTGCCACCTCTCACTATAGCTCGCTTGAGATAAGCAAAGAATGTGAGGCCCTGCGGCCCATTTGTTCTCTGGATAAACACCAGAGAAGAAATCAAGTTTTTCAGACAACTCTGCATAGGAAAATTTTTATAAATGAGTCTTTGTGCTGATACAGCAATTGCCTTACATTAAAAAAAAAAAAAAAAAGAATATATAAATTTGCTGTCCTGAGTCCACGCATATGAGAATAAACATTCAGAATGCTAGAAATGAAGGGGCCTCCCTGGTGGCGCAGGCGGTTGAGTGCAGTGCTGTGAAGCTGTCCGCAGCCTCTGCAGCACCGGTTCGATCCCTGCCGGCCGCAGAGATACCCACATGGCGCGGCAGACCTCTCCTGACTTGCCGCAGCTCCCCTCAGCAGTGTATTGCAGTCAGTCTGCCTGTTCTGCTCCCCGCTCTGTCTCTGGTGAATTCTCTCACCCTCCTGCTCATCTGGCCTATACCCCGGTTCTTGTATAAATAAATAAATCTTAAAAAAAAAAGAATGTTAGAAATGATGTAGCTCAGCTACTCTATCAGCTTTCAGTGAACCTCAGAATGACAAGTCACTCCTGTGGCTGGAAACCCAGTAATTACACCAGAAATTGTGGATAAGTCAAGAAGCTTGAGAACTCTTTCACTGCTTACACCACACCTTGTCTGGATTAATCTATCTATTCTCTCCCTTGCATATCCTTCTTCTCTCCTCTGCTTTCTGTCATTCGTGTTCGGGTTTTTCTGTGGCCGTGATGGTGGGCAGCACCCGGGCCACCACTGTTGTATCAGCAGGAACGAAAAGCTAAAAGCAGGGATATCAAAAGGAGGTGCGACTCGTTCGAACACAGAAAGGCAGATTCTAGGCGATCAGCTCCCCCATGTTCTTGGCCTTTGTAAGTCCCCTCTCTACTTGCTTGCCTCCCACCTATGTCTTCGTAGCCCTCCTTCCAAACCTTAGCTCTTATTTTTTCTTTAGAGAATGCCTTCCTTTCAGCCTATACAAATCCACTCCTCATTTCAAAATACAGTTCGATTCCTTCTCTTTTTCCAAGCATTCAATGACCAAAAGAGCAGGTCACGAACTCTGCTGTCTTGGATCCATGTAGCAGTCACTGCCCAGCACAAGCACGTCATCCGCTTGACAGAATGCCCTGAGCACCTGCTCTGTCTTAACACAATGCCAAGCCCTGTACCACAGGATCTTCTAAAAAATGAATAAAATTTAGTCTAGAGAGGAAGAAAAGATGACACATGACACAAATATCTGTATGACAATGTAGAATGTGATGAGTGTCATGAAAGATATATAAACTAATTTTATGATTCAAAAGAAAGAGACAGATGACTTCTCTCTGGGGAAATTGCTTCAAGGACTTGCTTGTTATGCCAGCGTAGGAAGAATGCCAATCTCTATCATGTTAGCGTCTGTGGCCCTGGAGTCAACCCTCTTGTCTTTTACCACTTGTTACCTTGCTTTTTCCACCTGCATCATCACATGCTCCTGTCTCTTGCTTTGCCACGTTCATTATGAGCTCAGAATGGAAGGAAATCTTGCCTAATATTTTATGTACTTCCTTTACTGCCTCTCACATAGCAATTATGCCACAAGCATTTACCCAATATACTCTTATTTAATCCTTTCCAGTGTGAAGGTCCTACCTACGGTAGTTAGAAAAATGTAAATAATGGTAACACTCAGTTCTCACCTAAGGGAAGGCTGCAGTCTAATATTTGAGATATTCCCACAATGTGGGGCAGAACACATCAACATGGAGCTGGCCTGAGAGCCAAATATATGGCAGCCAGTTTCTGCAGAGAGGAACCTGTCTAGGGACTGTTCCGCTAAGGAGGTTAAGAATGAGCTACCCATCATCAGCAAATGGAGGCTTTGCAAAATTATATTTTAAATTGTAAAGCAAAAATAATTTCAGTTGTAAGGTTGTAATCTTCCCTTACCATTAGTCGGATAGGCTCTTCTGAATCTACATTCTTTTTAAATAAATGATTTAGTCAGTCTATCCTGGGGTCACCACCAGATTTTTAAGGAGGGATTAATTTTGACACATGGGTAATTTTTCATCAGCTACAATGTGGTCCTTCATAAAGAAGGATTTTTGGCAAGACTTCCTCAGAGCAACTATGTAAGTTTGCATTGGCATTTGCTTACAGTAAGGAGGCAGCCCTAGGGATTAGGCCAAAAATTGTAGATAAGTCAAGATGGATTTTGGCAAGGGACCTCACAATGGAATGAGGAAGTTACTTGTAATTTTCACAGGAGGACAGCATCAGGCAGGGAGTGAGAGTTACAAGGAACTTCCTTAAACCAAGCCCTTCTGGGAGTCCCTGACCTAGGAATTACAAAAATGTGCCTTACTAGAAAGGAGGGATTTCATTTAAAACTTCCATCTCTGTTTCAATAAATGCTTTATTTCTAAGATAAATGCCCTACATTCTGAACATATGTGTATGGATATGAATTTATATTTTCCCAAAAGCTATTTGCCAAGGTATATTTAAAATGTCAGTAGGTTAGCTTTCAGAAAATGAATGGGATTTGGTTCTAAAAGATTACTAAGATAGCTGTTAGCAGGACAATTTCAAAGATAGCTTCTCAAGAGATTTCTATATATTTATTGGGTAGAAATTGGGCATAGGAAAGCATTTAATCAACAAGTCGGGGGACTAAAAGAAACGCGAATTTCATACTCAACTAATAAGCATACAAAACAAATTATGTGGAAGTTCACTTAAAGTGAAGGTGGAAATTCATTTCAAGAGACTGAAAGACTTAAAGCCATACTGATGACACTAAAAAGTGGGAAGTAATTGCAATACTGGGCAGAACTGGTTGCTACAGTGACTATATTGAGTCAAACTCTCATGCCATACATTTCTAGCTGTCATGTTCCCAGTATTCCCATTCACCAAGCTTCCACAGAGAAAAGAGAGGAACCTATTTGTCAGGAGTAGTAATGACTATGTTTCCACAAATTCAAAAACAATACGATTTGATTCTTTCCTTGGTGGTCAGGACTATTCCTCATTTACAGAAATTGACCTCTCTTTTACCAGTTTCTATGCACTGCAGCCACAAGACAGAATCAGCTGACACCCTTCAGGCCATAATTTCTCACAAAATTTGGCTTCTCTCTTATGCCGTATGTCTTCTAAGACATCAGTGTGTCATTAAGAGCTACAGAAGTTCTCTCCGCTCATCACTCCTCACTTCTCTAAGCAATCCAATTACTCTGTTTATTCCACTTCCTATTTTTACATCTCACACTAGGTTGAGTCTGCACCCAACAGGACGCATGCCTAGCTACGCATGGCCCACAGCTCTCTCCCACGCAGCTCTGCATCCCCGTGACTCCTCTCCAAGTCATTAGCTCACATCAACACACACAAAGAAGTATACCACCAACTGTGCGGATAAAGGACTGAGAACAGTCAAGATATCCCAGGTTCCAGTAAGACCAATATTTCTATTTTTGAGAGAGTTAGAATGCTGGGAAATGAAGATAAATGGGGCTGAGTAGAGAAGATAGGTCAGCCTGGGACTAGAGAAGTGACAGTCTTGACGATACTCCTCTTTCAAAGTCAGGGGAAAATTTCCAATAAGATACTCTTAGCTTATTCCATCAATAGAGAGTGAAAACATGGAACTAACCAGCTTTGCAAATATGCCAAGTTCAGCCAAGAGCCTGCGGCATCCATGACTTAGATCTCAAAAAAAGCTGTCCATCCAAGGTATTGGCAACTTTATCACACTTAAAACTGTAGCGCAGTCCTTGGGACTGTCTTCATGGAAGTGACCTAGGCTACTCTATTGGACACAACAGGGCAACCCACTGGTTGTTGTAATTGGGGCTTTTTCTTCCAGGAACTGAATTACTGAAACAAAAGCAGGGAACTTCTCATGACATATCTTATTAGGGTGATTTACTGGAAGAAAGATAGATAAATGACTGATCTTTAGGATCCATTGGCCCTACTCCTTCTGAATCTAGATGAGAGGTTCCATTTAGCAGAAAGAGCTAAAGACTAAGATAGTAACTAATCATATTCTTCCAAGTCTCCCTCTTCCTGGGCCTCACAATTTAGTTAATGCCACCAACACCATATCTATGATCTAAACCATCCTGTCCCCTCTGTCTCTATTATAGCACATCCCATTCAATTTATTGCAAAAACCTATCAAATTAACCTCCTAAATACCTCTTGACTTTTTCCACTTCTTTCCTTATCCATGTCTTACCCTCTAATCTAGCACACCATCCCCTCTGCTCCATTTTCCACAAGCTGAGAGAAATTAAAACCTATCAGTGTTTCAATTTGATTGCTCCTAGATAAACTCTGTCCAGCAAGTTCTTCATAGCCCAGCTCTTATCAGCCCTTCCAAACTTTTCTCTTTATCTTTTGTACTTGATTCCTCCCCACTTCAGCCTGCCCCCTATATATACACACACACACACAACACAGCACATATATATTCTGATTCACCCTTATTGAATTTGAACAGTCAGGTCTATTCAATGACCAATACCTTTTTCCCTTACCGCACTGTTCCCTAGAATACTCTACCTCCTACTCATTGATCAGAGCTTACCTTAAGAGTCAGTTACTTTGGGAAACTTTCCTTGAAAAACCTAGCTAGGGAGTGCCAATAATACTCATGGTTTTTGGAACAGAACTACTATATCATCCAGCTATTTCACTTCTAGGTATTTATCTGAAGGACATGAAAGCACTAGTTTAAAAAGATCTATGCACCCCTGTGTTGATGACAGCACCATTGACAATGGCCAAGATAATGAGACAAGCTAAATGCCCATCTACAGATAAATGGATAAAGAAGATGGACTATTACTCAGCTATAAAAAAGAATGAAATCTTACCAGTTATGGCAGTGAGAATGGAGCATTATTCTAAGTAAAAAAGTCACACAAGGAAAGGCAAATACCATATGCTTTCATTCATATATGAAATGTAAAGAAACAAAATAAAACAAAAATAAATTCTTATATACAGAGAACAAACAGATGGTTACCAGGGCGGGGAAAGAGTAGGGAGTGGCGAAATGGGAAAAGGTGTCAATTGTAGTTGGTGGGTGGCAACTAGACTTGAAGCTGTGATCATTACACAGTGTCTGAAATTGTAACATTGTACACAGGAAACATAAAGCTACAGATCATGGTTACTAACAACAATTTAGTAAAAAGAAAAATTAGGGGGAAAAGTGTTTGCTCTCTTCAATATGGTGATCTATTTACCTCCTACCACATGTGGGCTCAGGATAAGACAACAAATGGAAATCCCTGGACCATTGCATCCCCCTTGCTTCCTGTTCACTGTCCTGTCCTGTGAGCAGCCATATACATATGTGGACACTGTAGCCCACACACCCAATGTCAAGTCACAACCCCTTTCTTAAACTACTGCCTTCAGCCAATCCATGGGTCTGGCCGAACTTACAGGGTTAGTGTATCTGCTCTAAGGAGCTGGGTCTAGAAAGAGTTCTATCCAGGCCTAGGAAGCTGCTGCAACTGTTGAATTCTCACCCCAGACTCCTGGAGAAGGGGTGGGGCCCCATGCTTTGGTTGGGAATTGCTTCCCTGGCCCCAGGACTCCTTGCCCATGGCTGGAGTGGGGTGTCCAACAGCACAAGGCCTGCCAGCTCCCTCCATGTGAACTTAAACTCCAAAAAGAGAATGCACTGTGTTAGTCTGATCACAGTATGCACTTGCTGTTCAATAAATATTGACTAAATAAATTAAATGAATTACAGTTTGGGGAGACAAAGAGCAATTGCATGAGAATTAATAAAAATATGTTCAGTTCAGCAAATATTTACTGATCTTTTGTGGATGCGGCAAGGTGGGAGATTCAAGGACAAACCAATTTGTGCTAAGTGGTTACAAGCTAAAAGCTATGATAATATGTATCTACACACAGAGTACCAGGCCAATAGAAAGCAACCATATTAAATATAATTGTGAACATTTGTTATTTAAAGGGAAAAAAATAAAGATGCTGATGACAGAGACTTCTGTATCTTTATAATTATTAAAACTTTGGTGCAAGATTTAATTATGATGGTTGTGCCTGGTTCTGGACCATGTGGTGAACTACTACAAACTGAGCTTTACATGGGGTGAGGGTGAGGCCTGACGGTGCATTATGTTCCAACACAATGCTTATTACTATCCTTTGTATAAAACATTTCATTGACTCACACTGCAGAACAGAAAAGATGTGTATGTGCTGGCATCTATTTATAAAAGGAGCAATACATCTACTACCAGGTGATAAAAATTGTACTTCTCGAAAACTGGAAGATTTCAATTAACATATGTTTTTGTTAGTTTTAAAAGTCTCTTTGTGAACACGGCCCCTGGCCTTGACGCCCTCTCTAGCTTGTTTCATTTGATTGCAATTGTTCACCTTCATTAGGAGTTTTCCCTATAATTGAATGCATCCAAGAGAAAGCCTAGTGAGTGTTTTAATGCAAGATGTCATTACTTTCCATCTTTAATCAAAGATCATACCCAGTTGGTTTTACCCATTTTTAATTTTTTCTTTGGTTTGATGACCTGAATAAATTGTTAAACCCGGATCCCTCCTGAACAGAAGTCCAATATCCAAGGTTTTATTTCATCAATATCTTGGTACTTCAATAGTCTCCATTTACCCTCCATTTATACAGGTCAGATCTTAACAAACTTCAAAGGCCCTGCAAGGAGCTTAGATATGCTGTAACTTACCATATCACCTGAAGTAGATGGCCCACTCACGGAGGTTTGGAAACTTTGCTCTATAGACCGAAGGACAAAATTAGCTTCTTTCAGGATGCACAAAAGAAACATGAGCTCAGGTTACTTCCAAAAGATCGTGGTAGGGCCTCCCCAGTGGTGTAGTGGTTGAGTGCTGGGTTGCGAAGCTGCCTGCAGCCTCTGCAGCGCCGGTTTGATCCCTGGCTGCTCCCCGGCCACCGCAGGAGGGTCCCACGTGGCGCACAGACCTCTCCTGCCGCCCGCTGCTCCCCTAAGCAGTGTATTTCATCAGTCTGCCTGCTCTGCTCCCTGTTCTGGCTCTGGTGCATTTTCTCACCCTCCCGCGCTTCTGACTGTACCCAGTGCTTGTATAAATAAATCTTTAAAAAAAAAAAAAAAAAGGAACACTGAACATAAAAGATACATTTCTAAAAAAAAAAATTAAAAAAAAGGTTGTGGGATATGTGTACATGTTCATGAGCCAGAGGTCTTTTTGTCCTGTCTTCATTATGGAAGAAGCTCCCCTACCAACCTCATTCTCCTGACTTACCCCTCATTCAAGGAGTTAGGCCCAGGATATTCACTGCCTCCAAGGAGAGTTGCCGTAGCAGAAAGACAAGAAAAAGGAAGTCCTTGAGACAGTTGGGTCTCAAAGTTCTAGTAGCCTAAACCTAGTAACATAGATAGAACTCAGAATTTTTTTTTTTTTAATTTAAGAAAAGAAGAAGTAGAGCCACCCCCTCCCCATGTTTACACTAAGACAGCTTTGAGATTTCCAAGTCAGGGAAAGAGGAGTCGGGACCAGAGAACCAAATGGAGGGGGCTGGTGGAGGCCTGCAGTGAGGCAGATCCTGGGGTGACCATAATCAGGGTCCGGGGCCCCTGTCCTCTTTGCCATCCTTCAGTGTGCCCTCTGTCACCAGAGGCCTGCAGCTCCTGGGCACATTTAGCCTCTGCAGATTGTGTCAGCCCCACCCTGATCAACGCACCCCCTGCTGTAAAGAACTGAGTGGCTTTTCCTTCCCACTGTTCCTTACGAAGACTTGCTACATCAACAAATAGCATATCCTTGGTGACCCTCTGTGAAAATGGTAACATTCTGGCCCCAGACCTTGTCAAAGCAAAAAAAAAATCAGCCCAAGTTTCAATAACCTATCACACTAAGGAACCCCCAAAGAAGCACACTCCATGGAAAGCAAGTAGAATTCACTAGTATGTAAATTCAACTGAGTTCAAATTTCCCCAAGTGCTACCCCTACCCATCATTAGCACTGAACCAGGCAATAGGAAAGCAACTGATAGCTAAGAATTCATAGGAAAGCTTAGAAGTCAGGAAATCATCCTGGTTTGGTCTAGCCAAGATACCCAGAGACGGGGACATCACCCAAAATACAATGCAACCTGCCCACCCCCCACCGCTGCCCCGGGCCATCAAGCCATGTTGTCCTCCCTGCTGCTGGCATCTGCTATTTCCAACTCAGTGCTACAAAGGAGTGGATGACACCACTAATCTTGCTGTAGTGGAGCATCTTGTTCCTGCTCCTACTGCTAGCAATTAATTCTACATGTCTCAAGTTAAGCTACTCAAGTGACACACTTGCTTGGTGAGCGTGCGCGGAGAAGCTGGGTTGCACTCTCAGGCCACATCCCCATTAGGCCATAGGTCAGTCTATGTTTGCATACCTTTGGCCACAATGGCACTAATCACTGACCAGTTTGATAAGTGCCAAGCATGGAAGCAGAACTGGGTAGTGCCTATGATCTGAGACTTCCAGAATTGGGCAGGTGCTTTAGATGCCAGGCTAGGAAAGGACATTGGAAATAAAAGGCTATCCCATTTTCCATTTCTGAGAACCAAAATGCCATGTCACACCGCTCATTAGTGGCTAACTAGAAACTACAATCTGTTCTCCACATGTTGTAGAAGTTGACATGGAGAAAATAAGTGTAAATTGAGGAGCACACATACCACTTTCCAAGTTGCCAAAATTCCAGCATCTTTAATTCTGATGTGTGCAGACCGAAGCATGGCAGCAATGACCACAGAGCAGACACAACACTCAAGGGAAACACCTGCATCTCAAATGCAACAGAGAGCATTAAGAAAGGCAGGTAAAATGCCCTGAATGGGACTTTTCCTAATTCATCTTAAATGCAGCCAGGAGCATCTCTCCCAAGGGTAGAAAGGAGAATACAGAGGCCGCAAGAACCACTAGTGCACGTGCCCCATGCATCTCTAACTCCGCAAGCAGAAGCTGGAGGCCCTGGGATGCTGCCAAGCAGCTCTCACTGCAGCATCTTCTATGCAGTGCTGTTGTGTCATTTCTGTGCTGAAGAAAGATCGACTACATGAATGCCCAAGGATATGAGTTTGAACTATTGAAGGTGTTTTACAGGCATTCAGGATGACTCTCCATTACATATACCCACAAAGCCTGTGTTCCATAAAAACCGCATACTAAAAATAACAGGATTTGGGGAGAAAATAATGTTGAGGAAATCAATACAGATTTGGTGGAACTTTGTCACTGAAGCCTTAACAAGAATAACAATGCTCATAACTATACGGTTCATACTTTCCACTGCTGTTATCACTGGCTATCACCAACCATCAGTTGTTCATTTGCACTTTGAAATCTGAGGCCCCAGCTTCTTCCTTACATATATAAGTCCTTGAGGATAAGACTTCTACTAGAGACCACAGTTTCATCAAAACTGAAAACCAGATCCTTTGTTTTAATACAGGAGGAACTTTTAAGTTTCTTTATCTGTACTTCCTCTGAGAGCTTATATATTAATAAATGTAGCCCCTCTTGAAGTCACTAGCCTACCCATTACTAGCATTAGGAGTCAGGCCTATAGGATTTTCAGCTTTGTTTTTCTCAGAGTCTTCATATATGGTGAAAACTTTCTCTTTAATTGTAAGGAAATTTGCTTCTGATTACTTCAAAACATTAACGTGCCCCTGAAAATTCTGTGCAAATCAATATGACTTCCACATTATATTGACATCATTCCCTATTTACCAATTGTGTTTCAGCCAGTTCACACTAAATAAACATGTATTTGCAATTGAAGAGGCTGTAGTGTTTTAACTGCTCAGATTCTAGGACAGAGCAAACTATGAGAACAGCACCATTTTCACTACATGTTAGCATGTCTGTGATCAGTTGGAAATGGAATCACAACTTGTAAATAATAAACACTAGCTGAAAGCTTTAGTTTTCAGCTAGACCAGCAATATTTCATTTAATGTAAAGCTGATGAAAATCAAAGTTAATCCTGATTTTCTACAAGTGGAGTTTGAATACTGAGCTAAATGGTTCAACTGAAGCAAATATCCAATTGTGGCACCAAAACTGGAGCAGGAGAGTAGGATGAAACCTTTTGAGCTTTCTACCAGATACATATTAAGTCTCAGACGAAAGCCAGACTTTAAATTTACAAAAGCTAGCAATCAGAGACAGGTAAAATTCACATAAAACAGTAAATATAATAAGCTTTTCCCTTATTAAAATAAAGAAAAACAGAAGATAAGAAAGAAGGAGATGGGACAATTCGGATTCTAAGAGTTGTATGAAGAGATGGTGAGGAGTACAGTGAGCACTTTTAAGAGGAACAACATTCTCACCATCATGGATTTAAATGTATTTAATGCTGTGCTCTTGCTCCTTGTTCCTGAAATTATCTCCTGTACCCTGTGGTACATAGCACACTATGGGAGGTACTGATGTAGCACCACAACCAGGCACACCTAGACCAGCAACACATGGAGAATGTTCCTGCAGGTGCTACCTCAGCACCAAGGAGAGTTCCAAGTCATTCCAAAGATCAGGCCGTTCTTCTAAAGTTGTCTGTTTGAGCAAGAAAAGGATTTCTGGGCCAGCTAACCCCATCCAGTTTTTGGCATATGTATGCTCCAGATGGCTTTCAATTTCTCATCCCAGGAGTTCTTTTGTTCCTCTCCCATATCAGACAGGATCACGCCCACCTCATTTCATCAGAACCCTGATCTGGAGTTTGTTACAGAGCCAAGCAATTGGACTACCATGCTAGTGTAGACGTCTGAGGATGAGAGCAACAGTGACCCACTATGCTGTGTGTGTGTGTGTGTGTGTGTGTGTGTATAAAGCAAACATTCCATACATGAAAGTATTTCTATGGGGATAAAATCACATCTCCACTGTCCAACAATTTTGAAATCGAAGTGTGTGACTAAATATACAATAGGTGATTCTTCTTTCAATTGAAGACATGAACAGTTGGAATTGTAATACGAGCACACCAATGTTGGTTTTCCATCTTATTTATATCTGCTCCTATCTATGTTCCTATGATACTTGTTTTTGCATCCCCCCAAAAAAGGGAACTTGAAATAAAATAAAGATATAAGAGAAAAAGCTATGATTTAGGGCCACCTTTTCTCTTCTTTTATTTCAAAAGAATGATCTGGAACAAGGCATACTTTTGCTAGGTAAAACAGATGATCCTGTAAGAGGACTGCACAATATGTGAGTATTATTGATTTTTCTTCCTAAGTCATTTCAGTGATACAATCTTGAGCAGAGTGACCATCGATAGTAAATGATTTCCAGCCAGACACTCAATCGTCGGACCTGTTTCTCTCAAGGTTTAGCACGTCTGGTGAAAATGCGTACATGGATTTTGAAGCACTAGCAGTATGTGTCAGAAGACACAGACTTCAGAGGATTTTTCACTTATTATAATAAGCCCTATAACTGGAATCCCAAAGAGAGTGAAAGGGAGCCACAATTCCTGCTAGATCTTTCTTTTTTTTTAATTTTGAGGCCTGAGCCATTTCATTGTGACTAGATCTATCATTTCTAAGCCTTAAAGTCAAAAAGGGGCAATATTAAATCACCCAGAATGCAGTTTATCATCTTAAAGGACACATGTCTTGAGTAGCAGCATGACCACCTTAAAAGATCAGAAAGGTCACGATGCATGAACAATGGGGGTGATGGCACATTGTATCCAGTCTTTGGTGAGCCCCCCTAAAACTAGCTTGAACCATATCCAAGCCAAAGTCTGAAGAATTCAACATGAATCATTCTCTTGAATTCTATAAATGGCAAAGTTTCAACCACAAAATTTAAGTTTCAATACAACTATTGAGATCCCAGTAACAACAACCAAACTCCAGGTTGAATTCAAAATTTCCCAACCATCCATAGTCTTCTGGCAAGGGCTCTCTCTCTCTCTTTCCCTTTTCCTTCCTTCCCCTTTACTTCCTCCATCCTTACAGCCAAGGTGACGGGCTCATAAAAGTCCTTAGAAAACCTGACTGCATGTGACCTGCATTTGATCTATCTTGATCTATTTAAGTGAGAGAAAAAAGATGTAAACATTTAAGAACACAAGGTAAGCACATCCTACACATACCAAGGAACTAATATCCAAGATCAACAAAGAACACATACAACTTAACACAATAAAAACAAATACCCCAATCAAAAAATGGGCAAAACAGCTAAACTGTTAATTCTCTAAAGAAGACATACTGACCGCCAACAGGCACATGAAAATATGTATATCATCACTTATCAGGGAGATGCAAACCAGAACCAAAGAAAGATACCACTTAACACCTTTGAGAATAGTTTATACATAGATATGCATAAAACAGAAACAGCAAGTGTTGGCAAGGATATAGAGAAAAAGGAAACCTCATCTACTGCTGGTAAGAATGTAGACTGGTCCAGCACATATGGAAAGCAGTATGGAGGTTTCTCAAAATATTAAAAATAGAGCGACCATATGATTCAGCAATCCCATTCATAGGCATCTACCCAAAGAACGCAAAGACACTAAATCAAAGGGATATATGCACCCCAGTGTTCACTGTAGCACTACTTACAATAGCCACATTATAGAAACCACCGAAGTGCCCAATGACAGATGAGAAGATTAAGAAGAGAGAATTATGAAGTTGTGCTATACAAACATAGTAGAATACTATTCAACTATTTAAAAAGGGTCAATAGGGCCTCCCCGGTGGCGCAGCAGTTGAGTGCTAGGTTGCGAGGCTGCCCGCGGCCTCTGCTGCGCCGGTTCGACCCCCGGCTGCTCCCCGGCCACCTGAGGAGGGTCCCACATGGTGCGCAGACCTCTCCTGCCGCCCGCTGCTCCCCTCAGCAGTGTGCTTCGGTCCTTCTGCCTGCTCTGCTCCCCGCTCTGGCTCTGGTGAATTCTCTCACCCTCCTGCGCTTCTGACTGTGCTCAGCACTTTATAGATAAATAAAAATAAATCTTTGGAAAAAAAAATAAAAATAAAAAGGGCCAATAAAATCTTTCCATTTGGAACAACATGGATGAAACTGGAGGGGATTATGCCAAGTGAAATAACTCAGAAGAAGAAAGACAAAAAAGAAAAAGATTTCACTCATCTGTGGGATACAGAGAAACAAAACAAAGGATCAGATAAAACCAAACCAAAAACATCTTAGAAATCAGACTGTCGAACTACCAGAGAGGGACAAAGGGTGTAGGGGGGGCCAATGGACTCTGGGGGAGGACTCTGGTGACTTGGTGGTGGGTGTGGTATGGTGGCATGCGTCTGAAGATGTGTGAAGCTAGATCCATGAATCACATAAAATGTTGCCCCAATTTTTTAAAATACCAATGAAAATAAATCAAATTTAAATAAATAAATAAATAAAAGCATTCCCTTTTGGGACCATGTTGGGGAGGGGTGCCGGGGAAGGAGAAAACAAGGCAAGATTCTAACAGGTAGGTAGTACAGCTAATCTGGAAAAAAAAAATGTATAGCACTTAAATGCTTACTCGATGCAGCAGAAATTTAAGGAGGTTAGGAAGAACTAAACAGGCTGCGTCTCTAACGTTATCCTTCCTGAACAGCCCGCAATGCTAAGCTCTGTCACCTTCATAAATACCATTGCTAGAGGTTCATGGGCTCATGACTTTGGCCAACCAAGCAGCCAGGTCTTATCTGCGTGTTCTGAAAGGCGAGTCAACTCAGTGACTAGCTACTCAATAGATTTGCTAGTTCCAAGCAACTCGTCATCTGACATCCCGCTGATCAATTTAAATTACCCCTAACTTCACTGTAATTGCGTCTCTAATTATAATGATGCTGAAAGACTTTAAAAACTGTCTTGGCTCCTTCAGTACTTACTATAACCTCCAAAGCTCCAATGGAGAGATGATGTTTCCCAAATAAAGAGAAGGCAGAAACGATCAAAAGGGCTGAAGTTTCGAATGTCTCCTTTCGTTTGGAAAGATATGGCAAGACTGAGCTGCAGAAGACAGGAGCAGCCTGGCCAGCCCACTGCACACTGGCGGCGGTGCAGGGGCCAGCTAAGACCCTTGACTGGAATGATGGAACAACAGGAGTGGCGCTGAGGGACGCAATCGATAGATTACCTCCTGTTCCCATTTGTGGTAATTGTCATATAATAGCTTGTTTAAGTCTTCTCACCAGCCTTAATTGCAGGCTGGGTTCTCACCTTTGAACTGTAATCTCCTAGTTTTAATTGTAAACAATAAATTGTCTTCGAATTATTCCCTGCCTCCACCCTCTCAAAATGGAATCCGCCTCAGTTTTATCAAGCAGAAAGCATATCAGTAAGAGGGACAGAAGCCAACACAGACCTTGGGCGCCACTGAACTGGGCTTTAACACGAGGGAGAACCTAGAAGACCTGGCATCAATAAAGGCAGCGACTTCACCTAATCCCGGTGTCCGGGTTTTGCTGTGACCTCGCTCCCTCCACCCACACAGCCTCCTCCACAAAGGCCCCTGGGGGGAAGCAGTCATAGCCTCTTCAACACTTTCCCAGAGTTTCTGCCAGACATGTCTTTTTAATTGCCTATGGGCCTTGAGAAATAAATGTTACACCATCAAGGTTCTTCAACTTGTTCTAATATGAATCAAGAGCAGATCTCTCAATCCACTGGGTAACATTCCCATTTATTCCTTTGTACATCATTCAGGGCCATTAATCACTTCAGCAGCGGCTCCTTCTCAGAGGAGATGTGGGGAATTGATAATGTTTTATGTGAGTAATTAATCCTGTGGCAGATGCGGAGTTTCCAAGACTAGTACCATCAGCACATTGACAGGCTTCCGAACACATATTCCAGCACTGGTTAGTAATGATTTTAATATGCTAATACTATGTTACTCATAAACAAGAAACATTCAGGCCTTAAGTTTTATATAAGTGCTATTATTTGCAAAGGCTTTTCAGAGAGGACTGGTGATGAGGTTTTTATATTCTTAATGCTGCTGTTGAATAAACAGTGTCCAATTAACATACCAGCTGGAAGCACACCATTCCTCCGTTCTGTTTCTTCCTATAATGTTCAACATTTGTAAAGTGAATAAAATAATTCAGAGTGAAACTAATGACCATTTGGGGAAGAGAAAACAGGAGTTCTGTGGTGGATGATTTTTCTAGCAATGTGGCTTTTGCTCTTGGAAATTACTAAAATGACAAATAGAGCTACAAAAGAAAATGGGAAGAAAATACTGGCTGCGTTGAATAATTTAAAAAGATTTCCCAAAAATGCAAAGCTGGTGGATGCACCATACCGGTCTTGCCTGGTGGCTGTTAGGTAATTTTATCATCAAATAAGCTTGTGTTCTTACATTAGTTAGTCTTCCCAAACTGACAGCTGAGTCTGACATTTACTTTTATTATTTTTCTCTAGTTTGGGTAAGGTAATAATCCCTACGTTCTCCCAGTACCTTCTGTCTACCTTTTCTCTTGTCATATTTTCTCCTTAAAGATGTTTTAGTCTAAGAGTAAATTGTCATTCAGGGTAAACATGCTTCATCATAATTTTGCTCCACACTGGATTCGTGAAGTGGACACTGTCAGGGACAGACAGTCTGTAAAACAGCAAACACCATGTTGCTGTAGGGACTAACTCAAGGTCAAAACCTCAGTCTTCCAAAGGACAAAATCCTCTCTAGAAGGATACTGTTTCTTATTGCTTGCTGTTTAACTTGATAAAAGAAATAGAATCGGGTCATAATAATGATTGTAATGAAAAGTTATTTTCAAAGAAACACTTTTTTCCCATTAGGATAATTACTCTGTGTTCTTTATGTGTCATTCTCTTTTATTTATTTATTTATTTGTTTGTTTGTTTGTTTGTTTGTTTGTTTATTTATTTATACAAGCACTGGGTATAGTCAGAAGCGCGGGAGGGTGAGAGAATTCACCAGAGCCAGAGCGGGGAGCAGAGCAGGCAGAAGGACCGAAGTACACTGCTGAGGGGAGCAGCGGGTGGCAGGAGAGGTCTGCACGCCATGTGGGACCCTCCTCCGGGTGGCCAGGAAGCAGCCGGGGATCGAACCGGCGCTGCAGAGGCTGCGGGCAGCTTCGCAACCCAGCGCTCACTCGCTGCACCACCGGGGAGGCCCTATGTGTCATTCTCTTTTTTTAAAAAAAAAATTCTTCCTCTTCTTTTTTTAAGATTTATTTATTTATTTCTACAAGAACTGGGGTACAGGTCAGAAGCATGGGAGGGTGAGAGAATTCAGCAGAGCCAGAGCAGGGAGCAGAACAGGCAGATGGACCGAAGACACTACTGAGGGGAGCAGCGGGCGAGGCAGAAGAGGTCTGCTGCACCATGTGGGTTTCTCCCTGGCCGGCGGGGAATCGAACCGGTGCTGCAGAGACTGCGGACAACTTCTCAAGGCGGCGCTCAACCGCTGCACCACCGGGGAGGCCCTATGTGTCATTCTTGAAGTCTATTTATTATATCTTAACTTTACCATCTTTGTACAAATTTAGGTGTTATATATAGTGGTATAAACTATCCTTTTCATTTTATCTTGAAATACTTAATGGTTCCCTGTTATTTGCTATTAAGTTAAAATGAATATGAGAGGTGCTATATAAAAAAAGTTTACAGATCAAGTAAAGTTCAGAAAATCTGTTGTTAAATATTTGTTTCCTTTAAAACCTAAAGCTTCCTTTATTTCAGAACATTGTGGGACCTTAAATTTTCTTTAAAACAATGTGAGCGACCACTTGCCTGTAGGTTGAGACAGAATGCCCCAAAAGGGAGCAGGGGAGCACAGGAACTCACTGAGTAGATCCCAGCAAGGTCAGCTGGCTCTTGTTAGTCAGTGTCCAGGCTAAGCCAGCCTCGCCTATGAGACTTTACTGGAAACCTCTCTTCAGCACAAGGCACCACACCAAGGAGAGGGTTTGGCGTCTTATGTTTAGATAGCTAGATTATGCTCTATGAATAAAATAAACCTTCAGAAATACCGTGCCAGCCTGTCACTTAGACAGAATGTACTGTTGTTGCAGTTCAATACAAACAGCAACCCTCACAACCCTGGGAAACTGCTAGAGGATGTCACTTGGGTACAGGATTCCTTCTGCAGGTCCCTGGAAGACCCTTTTTTGGTCATAGGACAGGGTGCTGCCACCTGATGAGGGTCTATGAATATGGTCCTGACCTAAGCACTCTCCGTCCTTATTTAATCCTTAGTACATCCTTACAGGACAAGAATCATTTTCTCGGGCCTCCCCGGTGGCGCAGCGGTTGAGCGCTGGGTTGCGAAGCTGCCCGCGGCCTCTGCGGCGCCGGTTCGATCCCCGTCTGCTCCCCGGCCACCGGAGGAGGGTCCCGCATGGCGCGCAGACCTCTCCTGCCGCCCGCTGCTCCCCTCAGCAGTGTCCTTTGGTCCTTCTGTCTGCTCTGCTCCTCGCTCTGGCTCTGGTGAATTCTCTCACCCTCCCGCGCTTCTGACTGTACCCAGTGCATGTATAAACAAAACAAACAAATAAATGAATAAATGAAAGAAGACATGCCTCTATAAAAAAAAAAAAAAAGAATAAAAAAAAAATCATTTTCTCATTTCAGATGAGCCACAGCAAGCATAATTAAATCATTCCTGGCCCAGAGATTTAAATCCAGTTTTGTCTAGTTTCAAACCCTGCTTTCATGACTTCCTCTTCTCATCTTCCCAATACCAACCATATTCCCTGGCAATTATTCTTGAGACTACAATATGATAAAATTAGTACTCCCTTGGAGAAAGTCCAAATTTAGCTAACAATCTAGATGCTTCTGAAGCCAAAGGACATTTTCACCTTACAGAATATTTGCTAAAGAGTCCATTTAAATTGAAAATTTCATTAGTAAACTCAAAATTTCCAAGTACAGGCAACTTAAGAGATTAAATGGTTGCACTCCTGCTTTTAATAGCTATTTCTCTCGAACAAGTGAAGTATTACTATAATGAGATAATAAGGTATATTCCCGATAAACAGGTATAAAGCTTCTCATCAAAATCATCAGTTTTACTGACTTAACTCTAAGCATACTTCAAAGATTAAACCATCACTATATGTCATGCACCTAAATAGGAAATAATACGCCTGACTAATGGTGAATTAGAGTTATATCAGACCCTACACACAGTTAATTCATGCTTTTAAAAACTCTTTCCATTTTGCTAGTCTCATGTAGATACTGTGGGTTTATGTGAAACCTACAATCCTCACTTTATTTTCACTTTAAAAAAGGCAGCCTTCATTGTTTCTCAATTGTCATTGCCTTTGGAAATGTACAATCATGACTTTAAGATGATATTTTTAACTCCTTTCAATCATTTTCTCCATAGAAAACTCACACTTTCACAATGTTGCTTCCTTAATTCAGCAAAAAAATTTTTGCACCTGCAATGTGCTAGGCAGTATGCCAGGCACACGGTGATAGACAAGCTCACGGGAAACTTCACTCGCTCTAAAAGAGCTTACATTCTAGATCAGCGGTCAGCAATATTTTGATGTAAAGAGAAAGAATATAAATATTTTAGCTCTGTGGGCCATGCAGTCTCCATTGCTGCTACTTGGTTTTCTCCCTATAATACAAACTGCCTTGAACAGCAGACGGTGAGCAAAGCTGTGTACTGAAAAATGACTATTTATAAAACAAACCATGGGTCAGAATTGGTCTGCAGGCCATAGCTTACTGATGCCTGTAACAATGCATGAGGCCACTTGTTTATTCTCTTGATTTTCATTATATGTATTGTTCAAGCAGACCTAATATTATTGTTACGTAAAGTTTCTATTTTTGTATTAGAGAATCACATGAAGTTACAGAAAATAATATGGGGGTTGGGGAGGAAATGGGTTAAGGTGGTCGAGGGGTACAGTCTTCCGGTTATAAGATTCCTAAGATCTGGGGGTATAAGGTCCAGCATGGTGACTTTAGTTAACAACACTATATTGTACATTTGAAAGTTGCCAAAAAGTAAATCTTAAAGATTTTCAACACACACACACAAACCGTGTGAAGTGATGGATGTGCTGACTGACCTTATTGTGATAATCATTTAGCAAAATATACATATATCAAATCATCAAGTTGTAGGCCTTAATGATATACAAAATTATGTTAAAAATAAAGTGAGGCACATTCAATTTTTAACAGTTTATTTGAGCAAAATTTAATTCAAATGGGAAGTTTAGGAACACTCCAGTGATAGGAGGGAAACTTGTGACGTTATGGTTTGCTTATATAGAGTCTAATGGTCAATTATTGAATTAATTTAAGTTATTGGGTTGTCAGAAAAGTCATAATATTTTTTCTTTGAAAAACATAGAAGAAAATGCAACATGACTTTTCCAATAGCCTAACATAGCCTAATAATTGTATCTTAATAAAGCTGGGGAAAATATTATTTCAAATACAGAGAAATTCCATATACCCTTCATCCTGTTCCCCCAAATGGTAATACCTTCAAAATGGTAATAGCTTCAAGAACTAGAGTAAAATATCACAACCAAAACATTAACATTGATACTGTCAAGATATAAAATGTTTCCATTGCAAGAATCCTCAGATAGTCCTTTTATCGCTGCCCCCATTTCCACTCAAATTATTCCCTGGCAACCATTGATCTGCACTTCATTCCAGTCATTTCTTCCTCATCTCCCTAACTGTACTCCCTCAGCTCCCTAGCACAGTTGAGAGTCAAATCTGCCTCAGTGGCTAGATCTTAAACCTAGTGAATAAGTTGAAAGGTGATTGCATATAATCAAATGCACCCTTTGTAGATAGTAGATATATACCCAGTCACTCTACATACCATATACTCTGCCTTCAGTGGTAGACCAGATGACTCTTTTTGTTCAGGCACCTGAAGAAACTATCTAGTCACATCCAAGATTACACGGCTGTGATCATGAGCATTACATTGAGCATCTCCAAAAGCATGTGGAAACAAGTTGCCAAGAAAATACCAGCTTTAGCTTTTTATCTCAAGTGTCTGATGCAGCATAGCATTGCCTCTGAGTGGACCATCCTTCCCTGCCCCCTTTCTTCTTTAATACCATACTTTTCTTCTTAAATACCAAACACACCCATTTCTTAGTGTTAAATATATTAAGTGCTCTGATTATCACTGGGGCTTTTGCAATATAACTCATCCTCAGTAGAGCTCATCTAACTTAGCCGAAAGAAAAAAACAGCTGCTTGCTTCTGTGTTAGCTGCATACACTGGGTTATAGTTTAGCCAACTGGCTTCTGACAACTGCATTTGTTCTTAAAAAAATAAAACCACATTCAGCTAGCAGACATTCTACAGTTCTAGTAGTGTAATTTTGGAACACTGCATGAAGGCTTCATATCTAAAATTGGATATTTGTTTTGCACATTAAGGAGACAAATAAGTTTAATTATTGAGGGGTTTTTTTTTTTTTAGCTTTCATGCAATAAAGAATGCAAACATCTATAGAAAGAACCAATTATCTCTAATACTAAGGGCTTTGTTGTCTTCTGACTTTCAAAGAGCTTAGCTAATATAAACCAAATCTTTTTTTTTTTTTTTAAGGCAGCCATTATTCAAAAAGAGCAGAGTCTGGCTTGCCACGTTTTCACCTAGAGGGAATTTTTTACAGTCAAGTAACAACCCTCTTAAAATAGGTTTATAATGGGAAACACCAGTAGACAAACAGTAGTGACTTCAGAAGTTGCCTTTAATAGCAGGATAAGCATTGGTGAATTTTTCCTGAGAAATATTTGAAATACCTAAATGTGTTCCACCTTTTCTCAGCCATGCACCTTCTAAATAATTTCCTAGTACAAGTGGAGGTCTGTGACTAGAAGCACAGCATGGGTTGTCTGGAATGTTTCCTCAGATTTCTGTGGTAAGCCTCTGCCCTTCACATCAGTCGCTCTTAACATGAAAGAGACTTGATTTAACTCCTGCCCAGCTGCACACCCTTGGACTGTTATGAAATGGAAGCTTATATTCAATGCATGAGCTTGATCTTGAGAGCCTCACAATTCACAGCTTTCCCCAGTGGGAGTGAAGCCCTCACTCCTTAGCCTTTGCCATGCACCACAGTTGTGCCTCTATTTTAGCACACATTTCACAGTGACTTGTAGAATAGTTTCTGGCCTAAATGTCCATTTTTCCAATGAAACTCTAAGCTCTCCGTAGCAAGAAGGTTTTACTTACGCTAACTAGCACACAGCCATGCACATGAGAAAATCCAAAGCATGCATGTGAGAATTGTGACCCTGGAAGCTGTGTTTACTGCTTTAAGTGAAAGTGATCTTGGATATCAGACCTTGGTAATACAGAGGACTAGGGACACACAGATCCTAGACAAACTACAACTTTCCAATGCAGTGTTGGGAACCCGAGAAAGTGAGGGAAATCTTAAGAGGAAGACAAAAAAGAAATAGAAAAGTAATAGGAAGGTGAACCTGAAGCCAGAGGGGGGACATTAAGAACACTAAATCTGAAGTTAAACTGAGTAAATTCCATTATTGGTACAGGGATTAGGTGACTAAATTCTGTTAATGCAGCAAGCTGGGGAGCTGATACTGGAAGTTTGCACTAGCATAGAGTCTCCAAAGCAGCTAGAGTTTTCAGGTCAGTACACCTCACTCTCAGCTCCCAAGGGTGGCTAACACAAATCCTGTCTGAAAGAAACCATCCCCAATTTGGGCTCATATCATTCCTAGAGATTAAGCTGAACCAAACAATAGCTCATACCACCACCAACACACTCACACACACACGCACGCATGTAGGCACACATCATTGAGGACACAAGGAAATAAACAGCCTCAAAGAATTCAACAGAAACACAATCTATAGACTAAGCTTATCAATGATTTCAATAAATGGAGTGATTCTGAGCTAGAGAATATAAAAATGAAATGATTTTTAATATGTAATTTTTTAATTACCAAGCAAGAAAGTATTTCACAAAATTATCAGAAAGATGTGAGTGAGACATGATTCAAGCTCTCAGAACTAAAAAAATATGAGAATTTAAATTTAAAACTCAGTTGAAATATTGAATAGCAGGTTATATATAGCTGAAGAAAAAATCAGAGAACTGAGTGATAAATATTAAAAAATTATAAGACAGCAGAGAGATGATGAAGTATGGAGGGAAATGAGAAGGTTAAGAAATGATCTAATTAAGTTCTCAGAAGAGAAGACAAGGGAAAGAATTGTGGAGAGGCAATATTCAATAAAATAAAGGCTGATGACTCTCCATAGCTGATGAAGGGCAAAAATCTTCAGATACAGGATACAAAACATAAATCAAATAGCATAGACAAAAACAACTTCACACCTAGACATACTGTAGTAAAACAGAAAAATGCCAGTGAGAGAGTTAAGCATTACAAAGGGTATAAAGAATAAAGGTAAATCACCTAGAGAAAAAGTAGATGGACAGCAAAATTCTTAACAGAAAAAATGAAAGCTAGAAGAATAAGGGAAGAATGCCATCAAATTGTTAAAAGATACAACATCAACTTAAAACATTTATAGCCTGCAAAATCCCCTCTAAGAAGGAGTATAAATTAAGGACATGAGAAAGTAAAGAAATACTGAAAGCTTACTCAGAAGACTTTCAATAATCAAAGATATATTTCAGGAGATAAAAATATGCTTAATAGAGGGTCTCCCCGGTGGCGCAGCGGTTGAGCACTGGGTTGCGAAGCTGCCCGCAGCGTCTGCGGCGCCGGTTCGATCCCCCGACTGCTCCCCGGCCACCAGAGGAGGGTCCCACACGGTGCGCAGACCTCTCCTGCCACCCGCTGCTCCCCTCAGCAGTGTACTTCGGTCCTTCTGCCTGCTCTGCTCCCCGCTCTGGCTCTGGTGAATTCTCTCACCCTCCCGTGCTTCTGACTGTACCCAGTGCATGTATAAACAAAAACAAACAAACAAACAAATAAATAAATAAATAAGCATGCCTCTATTAAAAAAAAAAATATATATGCTTAATAGAGACGATCTAAGGTACCAGAAATTAAAAAAAAATGAGCAAACACACATGTAAATCTAAACAAACATAAAATAGTAACAATGTTCATGTCTGAAATAATGGACAAAAATATAAGGTAATTTGGAGGTCAACACACTTGACTTAAAGGACATAAACAGAATAACTAGAATATTTTAAGTCTTGTACGGTTTGAAAGAACATTTAGATTAATGGCAAGACTTGGTTTTGCTAAGATAAATATGGATAACAGAATTTTTTAAAAAAATTTAATTAGGCAGGGCCTCCCCGGTGGCGCAGAGGTTGAGCGCTGGGTTGTGAAGCTGCCCGCAGCCTCTGCAGCGCCGGTTCAATCCCCGGCTGCTCCCCGGCCTCCGGAGGAGGGTCCCACATGGCGCGCAGACCTCTCCTGCCGCCCGCTGCTCCCCTCAGCAGCGTACTTTGGTCCTTCTGCCTGCTCTGCTCCCCACTCTGGCTCTGGTGGGTTCTCTCACCCTCCTGCGCTTCTGACCGTACCCAGTGATTGTATAAATAAATAAATAAATAAATCTTTAAAAAAAAAATTTAATTAGGCATAATCTATATCCTTCAAGGAGGAAAAATGAGTAAGAAAATAAACTGAAACCATTTAGAGATAGAAACAGAAAATTTGAGACATAGAAAAACCACAAAATAGGGCCTCCCTGGTGGCACAGGGGTCAAGTCTCAGCACTATCAAGCTACTGCCAGCCACTGTGGTATGAGTTCCATCCCCAGCCAAGGAGCTTACCCACATAGCGCACCACATCTCTCCCATCTGGCACGCTGCTCCCCCGAGCAGTGTATTTCAGTAGATCCCCTGTTCTGTTCCCCACTCTGTCTCTGGTGAATCCTCTCACACCCCGGCCAAACCTTGGCCTACACACCAGTTGTTGTATGCATAAATAAATAACATAAATCTTAAAAAAAAGAAAAACCACAAAATAATGTGATGAATATAAACACAAATTTATTAGTAATAAAAATTAAATATAAATGAATTAAATTTTCCAACTGAAAAATAATCAGATTAGTTAAAAAAAATATCTGCCTACATGCCATCCACAAAATAGAACTTTAAAATGAGGATATGGTAAAGCTGGGAGTAAAATGATGAAAGATAGGGCCTCCCCTGGTGGTGCAGCGGTTGAGCGCTGGGCTGGGAAGCTGCCCGCAGCCTCTGCAGCACGGGTTCAATCCCCGGCCAGCAGCAAGGGTCCCACATGGCTCGACAGACCTCTCCTGTCTGGCCCACTGCTCCCCTCAGCAGTGTATTTCGTCAGTCTGCCTGTTCTGTTCCCCGCTCTGGCTCTGGTGAATTCTCTCACCCTCCCACGCTTCTGACTGTACCCAGTGTTTGTATAAATAAATAAATAAATGTTTAAAAAAAAAGAGAACAGAGTTTGTTTAAAAAAAAATGATGAAAGATAACAAAGTAAAAAGGGAAAAAAAAAATTTTTACCAGGTCAGCATGAATCAGAATTAGATATATTATATTAGAAAATATGTAATTTTTAAACTATATTTTAAATTAAGTGTGTCACTAGGGAAAAAGATTCATCTCAGAAGAAATAAGTAAGATTTAAAACTACAAGATAATAAAATAAAAAGTAACAAAGCTATCATAATAGTGAAACATTCCCAGGTAAATATCTGTTATTATTATCTCAAGCTGACAAAACATGGTAAATACATGAAATTTAAAATCAGTATCAATGCACTTGACTTAAAGGGCATAAATAGAATATGTACTCAACAAATAGAAAATATATAGTCCTCTAAAGCACATATAGAACCTTTACAAAAATTTGACCAGACAGAAATAGCCATCAATAAGTTTTCACTTTTTCCCTGATTACAAGTGATGTTGATCATTTTTTCATAAGCCCGTTGGCCATTTGCATTTCCTCTTTGGAGAAGTTTCTTTTTAGCTCTTCTGCCCATTTTTTGACTGGATTATTTTCTTTGTTTTTGTTGAGTCTCATCAGCTCTTTGTAGATTTTTGTGATCAGTCCTTTATCATTAGTGTTGCGTATAAAAATGTTCTCCCAGTTGGTGGGGTTTCTCTTTGTTTTTGTTATTGTCTCTTTTGCTGTACAGAAGCTCTTTAATTTGATGTAGTCCCAGCTGTTTATCTTTGCCTTCACTATCACTGCTTTGGGTGATGTGTCTGTAAAGATGTCTTTGATGTGCATATCATGCAGTGTTTCGCCTATATTTCCTTCTATGTATTTTATGGTTTCAGGTCTTATGTCTAGTTCTTTAATCCATTTTGAGTTGATTTTTGTGTATGGTGTGAGGTGGTGGTCAAGCTTCATTCTTTTGCATGTAGCGACCCAGTTTTCCCAGCACCATTTATTGAAGAAACTTTCTTTGCTCCAATGCATATTCTTTGCTCCTTTGTCAAAGATTAGTTGACCATAAATCTGTGGGTTTATTTCCAGATTTTCTATTCGATTCCATTGGTCTGTGTGTCTGCTCTTGTTCCAATACCATGCCGTTTTGATGATAATGGCTTTGTAGTATAGTTTGAAGTCTGGGAGTGTGATGCCTCCATTCCCTTCTTTTTTTTTCAGAAGAGCTTTGGCTATTCGGGGTTTTTGGTGATTCCATATGAATTTCATCAATAATTGTTCTATTTCTTTGAAGAATAACATTGAAATTTTTATTGGACTAGCATTGAATCTTTTATTGCTTTTGGTAGGATGGCCATTTTAATAATGTTTATTCTTCCAATCCATGAGCAGGGGATGTCTTTCCATTTCTTTGTGTCTTCTATTTCTTTTAACAGTGTTTTATAGTTTTCTATCAAAACTACAATGAGATACCATCTTACACCAGTGAGAATGGCACTATTAAAAAAACTAGCAACAACAAATGTTGGCGAGGGTGTGGAGAAAAAGGAACTCTCCTGCACTGCTGGTGGGAGTGCAAACTGGTCTAACCACTATGGAGAGTTGTGTGGAGATTTCTGGACCTACTAAACATAGAGCTTCCATATGATCCAGCAATTCCACTCCTAGGTATTTACCCAAAGGACACAGAAACATCAATTCCAAAGAGCACCTGCACCCCTATGTTTATAGCAGCACTGTTTACAATAGCTAAGCTTTGGAAACAACCCAAATGCCCAAAAATAGATGACTGGATCAAGAAGATGTTGTACATATACACCATGGAATATTACTCAGCATTCAAAAAGATAAACACATGCAATTTGCAGCAACATGGATGGAGCTGGAAGGGATTACACTCAGCAAAAAGGGATTACACTCAGAAAGAAAAAGAAAAATACCAGATGGTCTCACTCATAGCAAGAATCTATAAAACTTAAATAAGGGACCAGGAAAAAGAATAACTGTAAGAAAGAAAATATCAAAATCAACAAACAACTATGAACCAGAGACACTCTATGGGGGTTAGGGGACAGGGAAAGGAGGGCTTGGGGTCAAAATAAGGGGGTTGTAATTGTATGGGGAATATAAAAAATAAAATTTAAATAAAATGTGAAAAAAAAGTTTTCACTTTTAACCAAGCTATAATCAAGTTAGAAAATAATAAGTGAGTAGATTCATTTTGAACTTATACAAACATAAAACAGTCTTCCAAAATCTCAAAGGTAAAAAGAATTATAATAGATATTCTTACATACTCACAAGTAAATCATAGAAAGTAAGCACCAGAAAAAATGGATTGCTATTCTCAGTGTATAAAGAAATCCTTCCAATCAATAAAACCAACACCCAAAAGGAAAAAAATAGGTGTTTTAGAGAAGGAGAAACAAGACTGCAATTGAGGCTCAGCTTCATTCTCAAGGAAATATTAAAATACAATGATACCATTTTGCATCCATAATTAGCAAAACTTAAGAGGCCTAGTAATATTAAATATTGGCAAGAATGTGGAAAAATAATCCACCACTCAACTAATGTGAGCATGAGTTGTAACTACCTTGCAATAAAATTTGCATTATTTTGTAAAGTTAATCTTGCAACCAAATTTATAGTGCCAGGTAGATGGTAAAGAAGCTCTTACATATGTACACCTGGAGAAATTTGCAGGATCATTCAGAACAGAACCAAAATAGCAGTAAATGAGCAAGAGCAATAAACCAAATTTATATGAAGAATATGGATAAACTGCAATTTATTTAAACAGTGGAATTACACTTCTATGAAAATTAATTAACTGTATCTGCATTATGTGAGTACAGATCAATTTTAGAAACATAATGCTGAGTGGGAAAAAGTGCTCAAAGTATGAAAAAATTATTAAGTAAAACCAAAGGTAAATATGTATAATGGTAAAAGCATATGTGTAGTATGTCTGTGTGGTAAACAGTCTGTTTTTAAAACAAGGGGAGGGGGTCAGAATTGAGCAAGAAAAGTTAGTACCTGTTAATGGTGTGGTGTTACTTAAGGGGGTGATGATAATGTTCTCAAGCTGATTGTGGTGATAATTGCAGTGGGTGGATATCCTAGAAACACCAGCTAGTACAATTTAAATAGGTGAATGATATGCTACCTGAATTATATCGTAATAAGTCAGTATATGAATGTGAATTACATCTTAATAAACCAGTTAAAGAAAAAAGTGAGAGCATGATTGAACACAAAATTTAAAGAGAATGGTCCCTTGGATAACTGAGTAAGGGGATTCAGAGATAGTGACAGGTAACTGCATGGATTTTTATTCAGGCTTGAAGGTTTTATTCAAGCTTACAAGTGTATATATGTATGAGTGTGGCCTGCTATATGTGTCAAGTATTATGTAAATAAATATACAATGAATAAAATAAACAAATTTACATATTTCTCCTAAGGAAAACTCACTTTGAGCTTCCAGGAATCATGAAAGAGTTGTAAGTGCAAAAGTAATCCACAGCAGTATTCTTATTTCTGAAATAATTGAATTTCTATGAATAACGTGAAATAAATTTAAAACATTAAAAAGCTGTGGCATGTCAGTTTTCCCATTATAAGTTTAAATACACTTCAGGAATACAACAGAACACAGGGAAATTTATATCACCACTTTGCCTTTGGAAACTTTTTTAAAGCAAATCTAACATATAAATCTCTCTACATGAATGATTATACTGAAATCATAACTTGAAAAATAACTGTATGCCTTTAACTTTTACTTCACATTTTTGCAGGTGGACCTATGGCATAGAAAACAGGGCTGTACTAATCTGACCAAAGTTCAGCCTTACAGTTTTTCTTCTTTTCTATTTTCACAAAGAATATTAATTATTTCAAAGAAAGAATAAAATTGTGAATAATGAGAATTATAACCAAATTGTACTAGCCAAAATTAGTACCAATTATGTCATTTTTTGTGCCTTTGATTTATATATCCAGAGACAGTAAGAAATGTTGCTTGTAAAGGGTGCCTTGTGAAAGTGACCCTGATCTCAATAGCTCTCATAATATACACCATGGAATATTACTCAGCAATCAAAAAAGTTAAACACATGCAATTTGCAGCAACATGGATGGAGCTGGAAGGGATTATGCTGAGCGAAATAAGCCAGAAAGAAAAAGAAAAATACCGGATGGTCTCACTCATAGCAGGAATTTAGAAAACCTAAATAAGGGACCAAGAAAAAGACTAATTATAATAAAGTAAAATTCAAAATCAACAAGCAACTATAAACCAGAGACACACTATGGGGGGTGTGGGGGGAGAAGGGAGTAGGATCAAAACAAGGAGGGTGGGACTTGTATGGGGACTATAACCAAGATGAAAGTGCATACATTGTGCAAAAATGGAAAATGATGTAAAAATATATAAAATAAAATTTTAAAAAATAAATAAAAATAAATAGTTTCTCACAAAGAAAAAAAAAAAAGAACACAGTCCCTATAGTATAGCTGTTTTCATGGATGGATGCATGGATGCATGGATGGATATGCAGTAGATGTATCAATGGAAGCATGGATGGATGGATGGATGGATGGATGGATGGATGGATGGATGGATGGATGGAAAGATGGACAGAAAGATGGATGGACGACAGATGGAGAGATACACAGACACAGAGCGATAAATGTTCTAGTTTTACAAATCACATATCTTTCTATGTCTGGGGGTTGGGGGAAGAAAGATAGATAAATCATATTAGGCTTCTAGAACAAGTAAAATGCTTCCCTTCCTCCAGCAATAGTAAAGGTAAAGTAATAAAGTTCCACTCACTCATTGCCACACCATGCAGTATATGAAGGTGTAACCCACATCTGATTTCTCTACTGAAGTAAATCTTAATGATTTCTCATATCTATGTAAATAAAATATAAAAGCCATTTTAAGAATCATTTTCTGGCATTATTCCACTGGACAGTTAGCTTGTCCTATGGGGTATAAAGAGAAGATCTGGTTAGTTCCACTTTACAGATGACAATACCAAGTCACAGAGGCTTTAACTAACTCACAGGGAATTAATAACATTTATAAAGATGGGAGATTTTATTAAACCTCTCTGAGCCTTGATTTGCTCATTTGAAAAATGGGGATAAGATAGTATCTATCTCATGGGTTGCTATGAAAAGTAAACATTCATATACATAAAAAATTTAGAATGAGGCTGTTATATAATCTATATGATGTTTTATAGGTTCTAGAATCAGTTTTATTTTTATTATGCCTTGTTCACACTTACAGGTTCTTAGTTCCTATCCCAAGTTGGAAAAAATGTGATCCAGACCTACTTTTGAATCATGGAATGGTAGAGGCTGGGAGGCATCATAGAGTTCTGTTTTGCCCACCTTTTCTATTAAGAGCCCAGGGACTTAGAACAACCCAAAAGCACAAGGCTAGTCAACTGCAGTACTCGACCTAGCAACCAAGTGCCTGACTGACTCTAGATTCTTTTCCTTACTGCTGAGATTTGCATTTATTATTTTGTAACTAGTCTTATTTATTATTTGTCTTAATATCCTTATTGCTCCACTGGATATCACTTGATCTAGCAACCTGGTCTTCATGGAACTTAATTCCTTTGGCAAGAGCTTTGCTTTAGCAATTTGGACACCTGCACTGCTCTCTGGCCTCACCCGCACAGATTTCTGCATGCATTTGTGTGACTACCGGAATATCCAGGTCAAAGATTTTAGACAACAGAGGCTTTTCCTGTCATTGCTAAAATTTTATCTTACAGATCTGGCAATAAACAAACTTTGTGAAATAGTATATGAGAAACACTTGACTACTATATTCTTTTCACATGCACATACTTTTAAGTGCCAAGCCAAATATTCTTAAGTTGATTCGTATTAGAAAATACTGTAGTGTTATTTAAGTACCACCAGCAGAATCTGTAAACCCCAAACCTTTATGGCTTTCACTTGTCAATGTGTCTTAAATTTCACCCAAAAAGATCCCTTTCTTTCTTGAAACAATCCTGCCTTCCAGAGTCGCTTATTAAAGTGCAAATGCCCTTCAGAAAACAACCACCTCAAGACAGTAATTTAACATGATGACCTGTCACTTGGGCTCACATCCATGTTCTGCAGGAGTGTGATTTAGCACAGGGCTATCATTGGTGGAGAAAATGGTGAGGAGGCAAGTGTCGGGCGGCCCTCCCTGGAAGCAGAAGAAGAGCGGCACAAATTTCACCTACAAGAGAGAGTCAGTGAAGACATTATGGGGGTGGGGAGGAAAAGAGAGATTAAGCAAAACCATATTTCTCCATTTTTTTAATATTTCGGCAGAGCAATTTAAACAAAGGGATTAGAATAATTGTAGACGTTACAGAGCAAGACAATATGGTGGCAGGTCACCCAGAAATAGTCACAGGTCATCAATTCAGCTGGCTTTAAAACCATGATTTGAAACTCTCATTTAAAATGTATTAAAGCCAAACAAAATTTTATTGTCCTGTACTATTGCACATGTATTTCTAGAATAATAAATCAGATACCTCTATGAGCTAGGAACCATATGGATGAGAAAGATTCCCCATTGATTCTTGATACATGTCTAAACTCCCTGAAGCAACTTAACATATATCTTGAAATTAAAACTGACAGATACTTTAATATTTATCTTTCCTAATCTAAAGGTGCTACATTTCACCATGGGAAATGGAGAAATTAAAAGTTACAATTAGGGCTTCCCCGGTGGCGCAGCGGTTGAGCCCTGGGTTGCAAAGCTGCCTGCAGCCTCTGTAGCGCCGGTTCGATTCCCCGGCCACTGGGCGAGGGTCCCACATGGCGCGCAGACCTCTCCTGCCGCCCGCTGCTCCCCTCAGCGGTGTACTTCAGTCCTTCTGCCTGCTCTGCTCCCCGCTCTGGCTCTGATGAATTCTCTCACCCTCCCGCGCTTCTGACTGTACCCAGTGCTTGTATAAATAAATAAATAAATCTTTAAAAAAAAGTTACAATTAAATATCATTTCTTACTTACTGATAAGAAAAAAACTGAAAAGTCCAATAATATCAAATGTTGGCTAGGATGCAGAAAAGTAGAAACTTCTACAGGCTGCTGCCAAGAGTATATTTTGGAAGAACTGTTTTGGCAAGACAGAGTACAACTAAAGATGTATGTTCTCTGTGATCCAGAAACTGGACCACTAAGTATCTATCCTAGAGAAACTCTCACACTTTAGCACAAAGATGTTTGTTACAACGCTTTTTGCAATAGTAAAACAGTGAAACACTCTATTTTCCAGTAGAATAGAGATAATTGGTGGAATAGTGTTCAAAACTAATGAATTATATCCACAAATATCAACATGGATAAATATCTTGTAAATTTTTTAAAAGCAAGTAGCAAATGATATGTATGAGATGGTACATCCAGTTACAATATTCTCAAATTAGGCATATGTTGTTTAGGATGCATACATGTGGTAAAAATACAGGAGACATATATAAGAATGACACACAGTATATTAAATCGGTTAATTTGGGCTGCCAATGACAGGAATGCTAAAGTAACAGTGGCCAACATAAATTAGAATTTCATTTGTCAAATTGAAGTCCAGGTAAACGGCTTGGGGATGCAGCTCTCTGAGCATGTAGAATACAGAGTTCTCTCTGAGGACTCCCTCCTTAACACACAGCTTCTCCCTGCTGGCCCAAGACAGTTCTTGTCATGGAAGCCACATGCCACACAGCATAGAGGCCCCTGTTCTCATAACTCTGCTTTAATTCCAATGACCAGAATTTAGTCACATGGCTGTACCTGAGAAACACAGTGTTTATTCCAGACAAACATGTGCCCGACTGCGTATCAGGGGTGACTTCCACAAAGGAGAGGAAGATATAAGGGTAGGACTAAAGCTGTTTTCTATAATGTTGAATTTTGTTGTTGTTGTTTTAGAGAAAGATTTGAAAGCAACATGACATATTGTTAGCATCACTTAGACTTCATCGCAGTAAGAATCCATTCCATGATTTCCTTACTATTCCGTTTCCTGAAACTTTCATGATTTAAAAGGCTTTATGAAAAACACAAACAGTACAGAAGAAATGTCTTTGGTCTTAGTTACCACCCTCACACACACACACACAATCCATACATATTAAAATACCAGCAGTAACATTTTGGTGGCTTTCTCCTTCACATATCTTCATACAATTGTGTCTTTAATACTTACATGTTATGTAACCTATTTTAATTTATTGTGTCATAAGCATTTCCTATGTTTTTTAAATTATCTTAAAATATTTAATAACTGCCAGGTGGTCTATCATGAGGTTGGATCATAATTTAATTAACCCCCTATTGTTGACCATAAGGCATCTTAAATGGGGAATCCCTGGTGGCACAGGTGGTTAAGCACCGCGCTGAGGCTGTCCATAGCCTCTGCAGCACTGGTTCGGTCCCGGCCGGCCGGTGAGGGTCCCACATAGTGCTGCAGACCTCTCCTCTCTCACCTGCTGCTCCCCTCAGCAGTGCATTTCATCAGCCTACCTGTTCTGTTCCCCACTCTGTCTCTGGTGAATCCTCTCACCCTCCCGCACATCTGGCCTGTGCCCTGGACTGTTGTATAAATAAATAATAAATCTTTAAAAAAAAAAAAAGACATCTTAAATGAATTTGATATCTGTGGGTTTTAAATGTATAGATGTTATCTTTTATTACTTTGTCTCCAGATGTTGTTCATTTCAGAGTAAACATAATTATTGCAGTACCACTCACTTACAGCTATAATTCATTGCAAAAGTGATTTTTATTTTCCTCAGAAATTCTCGATTCCTGGTATTCCCACTGAGGTAGTATCTGTCCCAGAAAAAGTCTTTGGACAAAATTTCTGAGAACCACCTAAAATCCCTAAAGACAGAGAAGTTCCTCCTGCATATTTTCCTGATGCTCACGGAACTTCCACTGATTCCATGTAAGTCCTACAGTTCAACAGGTGCCCATAACATCAGAGAGCTCTTCCCCTGGGAATAGTAAGAGCCTCCAGCACTCTGTGCTCCCACTTCTGCAAGGCCTGCACCTCTGTATTAGATCGGCCTAGGACACCACTGCTGAAGACGAGAGCGCCTTTGGTGAAAGCTCTATTTTGGTGCTCTTGGTGAACGTGCTCATCTTTTTTAAATGCTGAATTCAATTCTACCTTTGAGAAGTATAATT
This sequence comes from Talpa europaea, assembly GCF_964194135.1. Lineage (NCBI taxonomy): Eukaryota > Metazoa > Chordata > Mammalia > Eulipotyphla > Talpidae > Talpa > Talpa europaea. The sequence goes on from NC_140080.1 coordinate 20,988,416, forward strand.
CTCTTTATCACACTCTCTTGTTCTCTCATTCACTTTCTCTCTCATACATTTTTAGGAACCTTCCACTTAGACCATAAAATATGCCTTCTGTAAAGAACCCCTCTCTCCATGGATCAAATCTGGTCACACATGCATCCAAATGGACTTTAGAATCCTATCGAGATACTATCACCAGCATCCAGAACTTAGTGATGCATTTTCAGTCTCTTTCAAAAAGGTATCATTACTACAAAATAGAAAGAGAAACCATTCAAAGAAAACATTTTCCACGTACCTCCAAGCTGACCGATTCACTTGCTGAACAACTAGTTGTTGACAATCCTATGAGCTCTACTTCTGAAACTCAGACCAATTGTAGACAGTAAATCATAAGAAAACACCTAAATAAGGTAAGTGCAAGTTGCTAAGAGACTATCGATTTGAGTGTGCATGTGTCTGTGTTTGGGAAATAGGTGTGTGTGCATGTAAACCAAAGAACTGGCCCTTTTCTCTGATACAGATGTCATCACTGAGACACAAAGACTCACGTGTTCCGCCCAGTAATTCCCTGGGAGCCAATATCCCACTCAAGAGTCCCCCTTCTTTTTCTGACTCTTTTCCTAGAGAGATCCAGCACCCCATGCTCATCATCACCTTTGCTTTATATGGATATTGACGATATGTCCCCCACAATACCATTTTTGGAGATGCTCATCTCCCAGGAAGCCTTTACTGAGTTGTGAGTCAGCTCCAATCTACCAAGCCTCTCCACCATCATGCCCCAACACCCACCATTGTGATTTGCAGAGAGATTCCACTATAAGCATAGAACAGACCGGATATTCTCAGTTGATGCTTGGGTTGTCTTTGGCCAAGTTTTTTTTTTTTAAAGTAGACAATGAAATGAAGTCCGTGAAAATGACTAAATAAATACGCATTAAGTGAGAAGAAAAATCAACCAATTGTTATGTATCCAGGTCAGCCTGAGCAGAATACCAAGCCCTTGTTTTTCAATAAATTGCCAACTGATCCCTTCTTTGATGCAAAATTATGAAGGTCTCACAGATTTTTTTTTTTAAACTGGAGGCCCATTTTCTAATGACTTATCTTGGTGACTTTTACTTAATATATACTCAATTAAATATGGAATGTTTGGCAGCACCTTCTCAGATTGGGAGGCAGATCCACATCTGAATTTTAAGATAATGTGAATAAAAAAGGTTTTAAGACTCTCTAGGCCAGTTCCAGTTTCTCAGAAGGCTCACTCTGCACAGAACCACACCCCTGGAGCCCAGTTTATATTAGGAATGCAAAAAGGTTCCTCGTGTACCATCTAATCCGATCCTTTTCCTTAGGTATAAGGTGCCATACATTAACCAGAGGGTAATATAACATTCCGTAAATTACATTCATATACATACCTACAATCAGATTTCTTCTCCTCGTCACCTTCTAGATTGAATTATGTCCCCCTCAATATTCATCTGTTGACACACTAACCCTTTGCATCTCAGCATCTGAATCTGACTATACTAGTAGAGGTCTTCAGGATTCTCTCTGCACCCCCAGTACCATGTCTGGCACAGAGGAACAGAGAGCTGTTGGGTGAGTCTACTATTTTTTTCCCTAATCCCTGATTGAGTGCAAGCTCCACTTTTGACATATCACCCCACAAATAGCTTCTTTTTTCCTCTTTGTTTTTAATTCACTAAGCTCTGGAATACCCTACAGAGAAACCTGGATTTGACTTGTGCAAAGGAAGCTGACATGACAGCACCAGCCTGGCTCCCTGGGAGCAGCTTACGTGCCAGCAGCAGCTCAAATATTCTAAATGATGGAGGCTGGGCCAGGGAGGTGAACAGGATGGGAGACCCATCCAGAGAATGAGACAGCACTCAGAGGAGTGTTAAAAATGAAGCATGTGTTATAAATAATAAAAAACACCCAACTGTGCCTATTAAGTTGTAATTCGATCTCTGGCTTCTTCTGACACTGACAAACTACTCATAGCCTCCCGCTCATGGTTTCTGATGCCACAGTGCTAGCCTCTCTCTATGGAATGTCTACCCGATTATTACTGTGTGCCATCAGCTCTACACTCTCCTGCACATGCAAAAAACAGGCAGCTAGAGGCATGGAATGAACTGGGCAATCCCAGATTTTGTTTGAACTCTGTTGCACCAGTTAGGAAGAGACAAAATCACCCATGTATAAATCCAGTCAAACGAAAGAGAAGTGAAGAGCTCAACAAGTTTTTTTCTTGTGGGGCTGCAGTTTTCTCCTTGCAGGGTCAACTTGCAGCAACTTACAGCTTCTGAAAGAGACACTGCATCCACCAGGTAGCCTGAGAACCCAGGCATCAGTGCTCCTGTGGGACTCAGGCATCCGGGCAAGCACTGACACCTTGTTGCAGTTCCACAGACTTTCCAACATTTGGTGTACACTGACCGTGGTAACAGAAATATCCCTGGGACATTGTTCTGCCTACAAGAACAAGAAGAGTCACTCAATCCCCTTGACAGCTGCTCACTCTGCCCATGTAGGGCCCTGTGGACAGGGGCAACTCCAGGGCCTTGGAGAATAAACAGGAGTTTGCTCTTCTACCAAATCACTGAATTTAGATTCAGATCTGGCTCCCAAGTGCCCCCACCCCTTCTTCCCTGTATCTGGCTTACTCCCTTGGGAGCAAGAGGACATGTGCTGAAGCTACTGAGTGCGCTGCCTGGTTCGCCACACCAGAGAACAGGAATCTCAGCCACCTCAGTTCAGCAGTGGCGAGTTGATTCCCTGCCCTTCTGCAGGACAACCTGCTCCCCACCAGTCACTTGCACTTCAGAATGTTTCCTCCAAGATGAGGGATGCTGGCGGAGGGGAGTCAGGAATCACAGCAAGACAGGGAGAGGGAGAGCAGAGAAGGAAAGAGACGCAATTGGGGACCGAAATCCCAGAAAGGGGAGAAGCGCGTGTCCATCACCCGAGCTGGCCGGGACCGCTGGCCACTCAGATGGTCCCGCAGGCGCTGCACAGACAAAGATCCCGACAGCCTTCCTGGCCGCTCAGGGTCCATCTGTGTCCTTCATGCCACAACAGCCGGAAGATGAGACTCACCCCTCTAGCTTGCGTTTTCTACTTTTCAAGTAACTTTCACTACGGAAAGCTTCTAGAAGTACACACACAACTATTCACAGTTTATCTCTGACATGGGCGAGGAGGGAGAAGGTAGGGCTTTGGTTTTTGGCTTTATATCTTTTTCTCAAAAGGTAGTGAGGCAATAAGCTTCTGTGCTCTCCAGTTCTTCCACAAGAAACGATCTGCTTAACGTAATTTTTAAATAAAATAAACTGGGAAAAAAGAGAACTGTTTATAGGCAGGATTACATTTAATCCCAAATGGCTGAAAAGTGGACGAGCTTCAGATCCAGGGTCACTTAGCCTGGGGTTATAGTTCATCTTCTCGAACCTACGAAATGTGGAATCTGAGCAAGTGATGTAACATGTACCCAGACATGATAAAATCCAAGGTGGCAGATTTCTAGGAGAATTATAGCAGATACAACGTATCATCCCTGGTAAAAATGCACTGAGTCAGTTATCATCATTACTATTGTTTTGATAATCATCATCAAAGTATGATTGAAGAGATAAACCTGGCACAATACAGCAACATGACTGACTGGCAGCTGGAGAAGCCAAAACCAGAACCGAGTCCACTTGTGGCCACCACACTGCAACAGTTGAGCAGGACTGGCCACTAGTGCCCACCACCAGAGTTTCTGACTGGAACAAGAGAATCCTCTAAAATCAGGCTCACAGGGAAAAGTGTGAGATCTGAGTAGAGGTGGACACAGATCTAGCCAGCCCCCAAAACTTCCCTATCAAACCATAGACATTTGAGAAAATTCTATCAACTAATGCTTGCAACAAAGTATCTGTGCCTGGTTGGCAGGACCGGAGAGAAAGATCTGAAGTGATGTTTTCTACAAAGATAGAGCTAAAACTAACTTCCATTAAAGATCTTAAAAATAACTTTGATTGCTCATAAAGAGAAAGAGGAACCACCAAAAAAGAGCTTGAATACAGCTCAACTTTAGTCTTTGATATGGTATCACAGCAATTCCAAACTTTACTGGTACTACAGGGTTTCCTTGCTCATCTTTATTGGAAACAGAATGAGGATCGTCAATCTCCTTAAACATCCACTATGCCATCTACATAAGAGTCTAAACGACAGTCCAGATTTTCGAGGCTTTTCTATTCTGACCTGGAATGGTCTGCAAAGAAGGTTCATGCCTAAAACCTGGCAAGAGAACCAGGGTGCAAGGGGGAGACCCTCCACCCAGAGCAGGGGAGAGGGCATCGCCCGGCTGGCGTTCTTGATCATTATCAGGCACCCCTGATCCCTGCATGGTGCTGTGACGTTTCCAAAGCACACTCTTGCACATAATTCCACACGATATTCTCAACAATCTGATTTTTAAAAAGGCATTGATAGTCCCATTTTTCAGCCCAAGAACATGGGGGCTTGGCAATTCAAAGTGATTTTCTCGAGGCCATAAGGCTAGAGTGGAAAGACACAGCTTGAACTGTCCACACTGGACACCCTTTTCTCTGTACCTCTAAGGAGAGAAGTGTCATTTATGCCTCTAATTCCAAAAAGAAAAGAGTTTTCCATTGAACCTCCTCACCCAACCCCCCAGTACCACCATGGCCTGCCCCCTGTATTTCTCTCCTCCAAATCAGCTAAAGTTCAGGTAACAAGACACACAGCAACATCCCCCTGTGCTGGCTGGAGCTCTGACAACACTGACAAAGTCCTTGGCAGGCCCTCCCGTTTTTTCTAATCAATGGTGCCGTAGCCAGGAACAAGCCTTGCTGGCACTGAGCTGGTCTCTGTCGTGAAAATGAACGCCCAGTGTACATATTCGTTTATATTCTAAGCACAGAGGATGAAATAATTTTGCACCGTGTCCATTTTTGTGCTGTTAAGGCGTACGGTTGCTTTGCAAGCAAAACAGTAGATCTTTCATTTGCCAGTAACATTCCACAAAGTGCTTATAATTCAGTGTTAGCTTATCAGCCGTCCAATCTCCCACTCTAGGGAATGTGTCAACCATCAAAAGGAGTGGAGGAGGTGTGCTGCATCTTAATGGCTTTCATTTCATCAGACTTACTTTCTTAAGGGCATTTAATCAATGAGGACAAGTAGTAGGCAGATTTTTAAATAAATGTGTCACTTTAGGTTAATCCACAGCACAGTTGAATGTATTTGTTTATGCGACTCCCAAATATGTCTCTGTGTTGCTCAGCAGAATTGATAATCTGTAAATCAAAACATGGTACAAGTAGTTTTAAACTATCCCTCAGGGAACAGCTTTATTTGACCTGCCAGAGTGGGAGATGTCCAGAAGTTTCAGGTACAAGGGTGTTGAATGTCACAGCCGCTCAGAACGCTGGAGTGAAATGCCAGTTCCTGTTACAACAAAGCTTTCCATTCATTCCTCCGTCTTTCATTAACCAGGTGAATAATGTGCTTAAAAAAAAAAATGGGATGACAAAGAGGTTGGCAAAAGATGGCAAGCCGGAAAGCAAAGAGGAAAGCAAGAATTTTAATTTATTCTTGGGGCTATTATTAATGCAGAAGCGAATAAAAATTAAAAGTAGACTAGAATGATACTGATGGGACTTGCATCGTTTTGCATTGATTAGACCCAGATACTGGGCTTGTGTTTATTCTCTCCGCTTTTTGCATCCTTAATGTGACCCAGACAAACAGAAGAGCTGTAATTGTGTAAACTCAGGTCCCACGTCAAATAGAAATTTCTCTTGCCATCCGTTATCAGCTCTCTGAACTGTCAAAATATGATTGTCACATCTGCTGGAAGTGTATTGGCCAGGTTGTGATGTGAATGTGGTTTTGTTATTTCAGATTGATTTTCTTAATGCTGCTCATAAGCGTGCCTGTGTGCAAGCGCTAGGTCTTTTCAGGCCTTTTAACAAAGCTTGAACTGTGTTGACATTTGTCCCCAGGCAGCAGTGTCCATTCAGAGCAGGACCTCTGCTGAGGCTTTTGTTGGAAACACTTAAATAATCTCTTTCTTCTTCTTTTTTTTTTAAGCAGAGAGTGTTTTCCAAATAAGATTGAGGCTGTATGATCCTTTTGACACTGCAGCTAACGAAAGTTATTAATATTCTGTGGGCTTCAGAGCAAGAATCTATTTAATGGTTTCAAGAATCATTCGAATCCCAGGCACAGCCTTAACTACAGCTTTTTATAGATAGAGAGGGATATCCAGATCTGTGTGTGTGACATTGCAGAGGACACTGGGGGTTGATAAAAACTCACTGTATTATGCCTCTGTCTCCATTTCTTTCTAGACAGCCGAGAAGAAGCTGGCTTTCTTGGGCTTGGGAAGTCGTCACAGTGCCAGCCAGCTCTTTTGAATGAATACCAGAAGAATAGATGATGCTCTTCATTTTATTTTAGCTTACTGAAAATCGTGACATTTAAATAATGGCATATAATCACTTTGTGGTCCTCGTAAGGACTCTGCGGGTTTTCTGAATGTCGCCTCTGTGTCCGTAGGGGTGCCAGGACTTCAGAGTTTCTAAGAAACTCAGGGACAGGACCCCAGCCCTAAGTGCACCCATAAACATACATAATGGCCAATTTACAACAGCATCGAGTCAGAATGGATATTCATGTGCCAGCTTGTAATACAATTCAGCTCTCAATTCTGAGACAAATTAAATTCATTCTTGTGCATCCTGGTGGTAATGTACAATTAGCTTTCGGAAACTGTAATATATTTCCTATCATATAGGAGCCAGTGGAAATTTCAAGGGTAACCTCCCCGGCCCCTTTAACGTTAATCTTAAATATATATCTCCAAAGTTACATAAATCAAACCATTCGGTAAACTGTGTTGTAACCTTTTTAAACACATCTCCCTGTTAGGTTTAACATCATTATATCCCATTGTGATGAAAATGGACTTTCTGTATCCCGCGATAATGAAAATAGCCACTTTATGCAGTTTCTGCATGCAATTATCCAGGCTTTTCTCAGACTCTAGAGAAATCTAAGCTAATTGCTTTGGGACTTTTCCTACATTTCCATAAATTCTTTGTTAATTTTTCATGAGAAACTGTTATTGCAGTCACCCTTCAAGTTCCCATTGTATTCAATAATGTAAAGAAGTCATTATGGAAACAGGCCGATTTTCTGGTGTCCCCACCGGAACTGGACTCCTTTTGATCCCTGTGTATTCTCAGGTGAGGTGGGATTTTTTTTTTTTTTTGATACAAGCTTTTCTTCCTCTGAGTTTACTCAAATCCAATCTAAAAGCGGTTCTATGTGGAGCACGACCTTGTCATTATAGGACATGAATTCAGTTTGCTTTATCTGACAGTCGGCTCTGCAATTGCTTTTATACCTGCTCATCAACCCCAAAGACAAAGAACTCTGCTTTAAGTGATAGAAAAGCAACCAAATCAGCCAAATTTCCCAGGGAATGCTCTGAAATTACCTTAGATGTTACATTTGATGTATTGATTGCTACAAATCCAGAGTCACCATTTCTGTAGCTTCCAAAAAGCACCACCAAAGAACACGTCAAACACACTGCAGAGATTTTCAGGGATTTTTGCAGCCTAATTCTCTACTGTGAACTCACTTGGGTACAACAGCATGCTCTCAGCCACCTCTAAGGGAAGATAATCTTCCCTTTCTTGCTCTTAGGCAGGGCTGGATCCAACATGGTCAGACTAACCCCAGACGCAAAGCACCAGCAACACAAGAACAATAAAAACAAAGGCAGAGAGAGTGAAGAGGCGAGAGAGAGAGAGAGAGAGAGAGAGAGAGAGAGAGAGAGAGAGAGAGAGAGAGAGAGAGAGAGAGAGAGAGAGAGAACATGTTTAGCTCTGATCAATCTACCCAGAATTAGCCATCAGAAAATCTTAAGCTTTTTTAATTTCAAAGTGCAAGCATGGTGTGTGTTTTATCAGGATGCATTCAATTTTCAATTTTTACTGCTCGTTCAATTTTTATTTCCAACTTGGGAGAGAGATAAAAATTCATCAGCTTGCACCCAAGATGTGTGCAGGTTAGCGTATGCATACAACAATAAAACGAGAATGACTTGGTGAGCCCCAACTCGTCTCCAAATAAGTCACTCTAATGCTGCGTAACTTTGGGGGTCTCTAAACAGCACGTTCTTTAAGGGGAGGCAAGGAACACTAGGGAAGTTATTCTGCCACTTTCAGCCTGCCTTGAACTCTAAGCTGGAGGCTTTGGACGGCTGACTTCTAAGAAAAGATCCTGCATTCCCTGCAGTTCATAAATTCTTCTTGAGTGATATGAAAAGGAACTGGGCTATATTTAGGGCAATCCCCACACAGTGGCTGGAACAGACCCTTTATCTGGGCACACTATGGTATGCAGCCCTGGCCCTCCCACACGCAACCTCAGAGCTGACCTTCCAGGGTGTGAATGAACTAACCCGCCCAGAGATGGGGCTTTGTTACCCACAGACACTTTTGGCAACACACATGCGAAAATAGCAAATGACTGACTGGCCCTTCCCCAAGTAGCAAAACCTACTGGGAGTCCTTCAAATGGTCTCTCTCAGGGAGAAAAGAATAAACTAACTTACGTGCAAGTGGGAATCAAACCTGCTCCTTTCCCAAGTCCTAAAAGCCAAGTTCTCACTGTCTGATTATCTCCCACGAGCCTTCCAAGGGGTGACTATTCCCCTCGGTAGGTAGTTCAGTAAATGCAAGTTAAATTAAATGAAAACTAAAAGAGAAGTGACACTTGAAATACTTGCATTTGTCTGTAGGGTACTTGAACATTGAACTTGGTATTGGGAAATCTGCTATAATAGTTCTTGATTTTTGGTAAAGATCACCAAGGCACATACTGTAAAAGTTCTAGCACGTCTCACAATGGCCAAGGCACAACACAGCTTCAGCTACACGTCTCTTCAAATCACAGGGGGCACGTCCGTCCTCCCTCGTCTCCCACTCACATCGGGGTGAAGGCATTCATTCCTTCCAACAGTTTTGCAAACTTTAACCTTCAGAGATGATTGTCCTTGACTGTGGCAGTGCACATCAGCTACACGCTGACAACGATAAAAGCACTTAAGTCATATAAGGCTATGCCCCTGAAGAAGCAAGGCCAGACTCTGAAGTCACAATGTCTGAAAAGTCAGTTCAAATTTGAAAACTCAAAATTGGTTTAGTTTGGAAGCACTCTAGCTAGGAAATAAGGAAAGATGGTTATTGAACAGGTAGTGTTTTTTTTTTTCCTGAAATAAAATTCAGGAGGAGTAGTTACTCTTTCCATCATTGTTTGATATCCTCAAACAATGCCATGTAAGAAGCATAATCCCACTCTTTATGTCACATGCACATCTCTGTAAAGACCCTGACACGCAAGTCCATCACCCCTGAGGGCGAGCGCAGAGGCAGGACTGGAAGGCCAGCTGCCTGACCAGCATCATGATATGTTTCAGGCAGACAGTGGGAAGGGGGTTAAACGCTGAACAACAGCCTCCAGAAAGAGCTCGCCTGCATGTGATATTTCACCTGTGAGTGGGCATCACCGCGTCCCCCAACACCAGCTCACCCCCAAATACAAGATGGCGAGGTGCTATGCAAGCCACCAACTGCTTACTGACAAGAATTTCAGCCACACCAATAACCTGTACCCTAAGAAGATCAAGTAAGGATCCCCACTGCCTCCTCTTTCCCCCACAGGCCACTGTCCCATGAAGCCCAGGGTGCCAGGGCCTCAAAAAACATTTTGTTGTGAAAAAGACGTGGGAGGTTGAGAAATGGGACAAGCAGCAATAACATATTTCCCATTTTATTGGGGAAGAAATAAAAAATTGAGGTCAAAGAAATTGCCAAATTAAGTGGAAAAAAAGTCAGCAGGAAAAAGACAAATGCCAGATGATTTCATTCATAAGTGAGATGGAAAAAGCAAAGAAAAACAAACAAAACTCAAACTCTGACAGGAGAACTGAGAATATTAGAGGGGACAAGGTCAGTGGACAGCAGCGGAGGACTAGGGGTGCCTTGGTGTGGGCCTGGTGTGCAAACATACGTTCACAGAGGTACGACTCTGCACCCCTAAAATCATACACAGTGTGGTGAACCAACATTACCTCAGTAAACATAATAAAAAGGAAATGAAATTGGTGAAGATACAAGAAGTAACAGATTTAGGAGCCCAATCAGCCTACGTACCAAATTTCTTTTCTTTTCATTCCCCTCCCCAAAGTGGTGGACATATATATATATATTTTTTTAATAGAGGCATGTTTTATTTATTTATTTATTTGTTTGTTTTGTTTATACAAGCACTGGGTACAGTCAGAAGCGCGGGAGGGTGAGAGAATTCACCAGAGCCAGAGCGGGGAGCAGAGCAGGCAGAAGGACCGAAGTACACTGCTGAGGGGAGCAGCGGGTGGCAGGAGAGGTCTGCGCACCATGTGGGACCCTCCTCCAGTGGCCGGGGAGCAGCCGGGGATCGAACCGGTGCGGCATAGGCTGCGGGCAGCCTCGCAACCCAGCGCCCAACCGCTGCGCCACCGGGGAGGCCCGACATATATTTTTTAAGGAAATTATAACTGACATACCAGATTAGTTCTAGGTGCGCCACATAACGATGTGACCATCCCCCAATCTTCCTCCCCTCTCCTAACCACCAATCTGACCCGGCCGGGAGAACACCCACCTGGTTCTCCAGACTTCCACACTGTTCTACATGACCTTCTTCTACAGTATGCAGCATCCTTCACCAAAGGTTTTGTTTCTCTGTCTAACAGACCCCAATAGCCTTAAAGACAGATATCTCGCATATTCATCTTTTCATTCCTGGCACCTATCGCAATACCTGCCACAGGGGCACATTTACTGAAATTTAATACTAATGCCCAATCAACATATATAAAAATGCTCAAGTATTCCAGAAAGTAATGCATATTAAAGCATCAGTGAAATCTGATTTTTTTTTACTGATCTAATTGTTCAGAACACTTTCTAATATTGTATTTTCTTTTTTTTTTAAGATTTTTTATTTATTTATTTTATACAAGAACTGGGGTACAGGCCAGAGGCGCAGGAGGGTGAGAGGATTCACCAGAGACAGAGTGGGGAACAGAACAGGCAGACTGACCGAAATACACTGCCGAGGGGAGCAGCGGGCGAGGCAGGAGAGGTCTGCTGCGCTCTGTGGCCGGCTGGGGCTCAAACTCGTGCTGTGAAGGCTGCGGACAGCTTCATAGGTTGCATCTTAACCCCATGCACCGCCAGGGGGGCCCCATTGTATTTTCTAAGGTGGAGTATAACAAGAATTCTCAAACTTGGTTGCTCGGTACAAAAATTAGTACAATTCTGAACTTCTTTTTGGCAATGTCTGCCAAAATTTTAAGTGCATGCTCTTCTGGGTATATGTCCTTCAGATAAACCCACAAAAAGGGTATAAAATCAAGGGTATCAAAATGTGTATCACGGTATTTTTTGATATGGTGAGGGAAATGACAATGTCCTTAAATTCCTTAATAGAAACTTTAAATTGTGTGACACCATCATCTGTCAGAATACTACACATATGAACAAGATACAGTCCAACCACTTAGGGAAAGAAGGATCTGTATGTATGAAAATGAGAAGACAAGCATGGACATGGGAAGCTGTGATAAGTTATCCAAGAAACTGACAGTGGTGGCTGCCTCTGGGAGTGTGAAGGTGACAGAGATTAAGCAGCTTTTTTTTCTTTCCATTTTACATTCACCAACGTATGGGTGATTTTACAACTGTGTATTATTTTGAAAATAATTATACAAAACTCTAGAATTCAATGAATGACATTTTTTTTTTAAGTTTGTGTCTGGCTCTGTAAATGTCTCCTCCTCCCACCAATGGTCGAGAACTCTTTAAGAGATGGTGTGGGGGTCTCCCCTGGTGGTGCAGCGGTTGAGCACTGGGCTGCAAAGCTGCCCACAGCCTCTGCAGTGCTGGTTCAATCCCTGGCCACCGGCTAGGGTTCCACAGGGCGTGCAGACCTCTCCTGCCGTGCCCGCTGCTCCCCTCAGCAGTGTATTTCATCAGTGTGCCTGTTCTGTTCCCCACTCTGCCCTGGTGAATTCTCTCACCCTCCCGCGCTTCTGACTGTACCCAGTGCTTGTATAAATAAATAAATAAATAAATCTTAAAAGAGAGAGAGAGAGATTGTGTGGTGTTCAAAAGGAAAACCATGATACTCAGGGTCAAAGAAGTTAAGAGTTTTGCTGTGAGAATCATTACTCCTATGAAGTTATGAAAACTACATCTAACTTACCAGCTCCTTCTCTTGTCATCCACAAGATGGGGAAAATAACAGTAACCCCATAGGACTGCTAGGAGAAACCAGTGGATTAATAAGCTTGAACATGTAATTTAATACCTACCACATAGTAGGTCCCTGGTAATTATAATTGATTCCCCATTCTTTTAATTCTCCCATGGACATTCACCTCATTAATTGCCCTCTGCCCATGGAGGAACTAGGAGACTCAAAAATAGAAAGAAAATCTAATTAGTTAAATTTGCTAATAATAGGGGACTACAGCAAAGATCTGGAGATCCATGAAGGAGAGTGAAGAAACAAGTTGTATGGACATTCTTGGGCTCACAAAGGATGTCACTGTTGCCTCCACGGGCATGGTTCTTTACAGATCAGATGTTAAAGGCAGCAAGTCATTCTAAACCAAGGTGACTGACTCACCCTGGTGTAAGCACTGAGAAGTCCCGCATCCTGGGAAAACCCTCAAGTCCCGAGCAAACCCAGGCAAAGTGAGTTGTGAGCAGGTGAAGTTGGTCACCCTGCAACTTTGCTGACTTGCCTTGGCGCTCATTAAACTCCTCTAACCCAAGCCCCACTTTCCCTGGACCAATTCTGACCCTTCTCGGCAGGCCCTTTTCCCAAGAAAAGGTAGATCTGAGGCAGAGTAAAGGCACCCAGTCCAATCAGTTAGCCCTTCCCAGCAGGGAGGGCATGGCTTTTCAGAAGCCAAGCAGGGTGCCCAGGGCCTCATTTGCATGTCAATGTCCTTTCAGCTGACAGTGATTTCCCTGCAAGACTAGTCCCTGGGAACAAATGGAAAGGTTTGTGTTTGCTTGTGAATGCATGCCATTCTCTTTGCTTTGCTCTGCTATCTGTCACCTCGAATGGTGAGGGTTAGACAAACAGTTCCTTGAACTGTTTAAAGGAAAACTACCCCTGCTCAAACAAGGCAGATTTGGATTTTCTCATCCCAGGGACAAAGATAAAGAGATTGGACCTTGACCTGTGAGTCCAAATCCAGTGCCTATTGAGAGATGGAAAGTGAATTCACTTCTCCTTAAAAGTGATCTCCAAATTAAATGGAAAAAAGCCTTTGTTGAGTTTGGGGTTTGCTTTTTAGCACCTCGCCAGTCTTGCTTTCATGCATTCTGACGGCCCAGGTCAATAAGCAGAAAGCGCCTCACCCCACAGCTGGGCTTGGGCATTGCCGGGCTGGCTGAATGCAGGCCCACGCATTATCCCATGCCAAACATCAGTCAGCATTCAACACAGACAATTGGCTCTTTGAAAATCAACTGGAAAGCTAGCATTCCTGTGCCTGCAGTGGGGAGCAGGGCGGGGGTAGGGAGAGAGGGCAGTTTTTAGGCTATTAAAACATCCAGCCTACAGTCCTTTGCTCCAACAGGCACCTCACAGGAAAGTGAAGGGGCCCAAGCGAAGCGCACAACTGCCTGTTCAGGATTCCGCAGCATCTCTACAAACACGTTGGCTCCTGCGCTCTAAGTAGGGGGGAAATCAAGTGTCCTGTGAGGCAACAATACTCTTCAGGACAATGGTCGCCTTCTGCGTTGACTAGGAATCTCCCAGTCTCTGCAAGACTGGCGCTGTACTTAAAGATACTACATTACGTTAAGCAGACAGTCTGACATTACTTAGCGGTAGACTATGGATGCAGGCCTGTTGTGTTTATTAACGGGGTTGTCAGGATCTATAATTCACACATCATTAACCGCTTCATTAAGACAGCAGCCCTGTGGGCCTTGAACTTGTAGCAGTTTGAAGGCCATGCCAGTAAACAGTCTCCTCTTCTGAGGCAGGGAGGCAAACCCCCCCCCCCCAACCCCAGCCCCCAGGCCAGAGGGAGAGTCTTGAGGAGACTGTTTTCTAGGAAAAAAAGGCTTTTTCAAACCCTGGAACATAAATGTGTAAAACATATTCACTTAAAACTGATTTGATTTAAGTTAAAAGCATTATTTTGCAATGAGCTGCGCAATCCCACATCATCCATCAAAACCAAGGCTGCAATGTGCACTTACTTAAGCATTTTCATATGCCACAGCCATTTTACTGGAATAAAAAGCAAGACCATGAAACACACAGAAGGGAAAACATCAAAAAGTCTGTACATGGCCCATGACATTGGTATTCCTCTAACATGGATTTTTCTAAGCATCACTTATCTAAACAATGCGGCCAAATGCTATTTTCTTTCATAATGCATGTTTTCTCAGCAGTAGCCTGCAGATCTTGAAATGCAATATGGGAGCTCTGGTTTCCCAGTGAAATCATATGGCTGGGTTGTTTTTTCAAAATAAATGTACCATATGGAACCAGCCCCAGGCTGGGCCCAGATCAAAGTGAGAAATTGAGATACGCCCCCCCACACACACACACTTTGGAGCAGCCTAGGTACAGGCCCGCACCTTACAAACTCAGCCTTGATGGTGTCATCGAACTCTTTTCACTTGGGTCTATACAGAGAGCTTCCTCTGAAGGGTGGAGAGAGGATTCTGCGACTAGAACAGGTACACGATGAGTGTGTGTTCTTAATTTTTGACCCAATCAAAACTATCCTGTGCTTAATGCCATTTGCTTGGAGCTCTGCCAGAGAGCTGGCTAAGAAAACTAGACCACAATAGAGTGAACAGGAAAGGGATAAAACCAGAACATGTTTGTGCTTTCTGGAGGGCATTTGCATTTTTAATTAAGTCCTCAACGTCCTACCCAAAGAGAGTCGTATACCAACTTCGAGTTGCAAAACAAGGGCTACAGCGCAAAATGTTTTTGCCCTAGGAAAGGGGCATGACAGAGGTCTGCCCGGTTCTTAATGCCACATCACCTTAGCAATCACTCCAATAGTGCTTTTCCATCTGTGGTGCCCAACCAAGTACATCAGCATCACCTGAGAATTTGTTAGAAATACAATTTCTCAGACCTTACTCGAGACGCATTAAATCATAAATCAGAGATTGGGGTGCAGTGATCTATGCTGTAGACAGCCCTTCAGGGCGTGGATGCGTGCCAAAGTTTGAGACCCATTGACGTGCACTGGTGTTCTAAGCGGGGTTGCCCCCAGGGAGAGTTTCAGATGGGGATTCTTAAAAAAGCGATTTATTAAAGACAAGCTTTCAGGAGAAACTTGTCTGAAAGGGTGTGGGCCGAGATGAGGAAGGGGAAGAGCTGAGCCAACCTGTGGCTCAAGGGAAGTCTGCCCTTGGCTGGGTTCAACAGAAGGGACTCGAGGACACAGACCACACAGCGCAGGCATCGCCCCCCATGGCGCGGAGCCACAGGTATAACAGAACCTCTTCTTAGTCCCTGGCTGTGGGGAGGAGGCAAGGAGGAGGCAGCTCCCCAATAGCTGAGGGTATTTCTCTGGAGAGAGAGAAAGATTGTCACTAGCAGCCAAGTTAGTATATAGCAGGCTCTGGGGGATCTTTTGTGCCTGGATGGGTTTTTTGTTGTTGGGTATTTTTTTGGTGGATTTTTTTGGCTCAGTATCATGTCTGTGAGCTTCATCCATGTTGATGTACGCATCAGTAGTCTATTCATTTTTATTCCTGTGCAATATTCTGTGATATGAGTATACCACAATCGACTTATCCATTCTCTTATTGATGGACATCCGAATTGCTTCCAGGTTGGGGCATGTCTGAGGGCCCTTTTATTTATTTATTTATTTTTTAAGATTTATTTATTTATTTACACAAGCACTGGGTACAGTCAGAAGTGTGGGAGGGTGAGAGAATGCACCAGAGCGGGGAGCAGAACAGGCAGACTGATGAAGTACACTGCTGAGGGGAGCAGGAGGCGGTAGGAGAGGTCTGCCCGCCATATGGGACCCTCACCGGCGGCCGGGGATTGAACCGGCAGAGGCTGCAGAGGCTGTGGGCAGCTTCGCAACCCAGCGCTCAACCGCTGCGCCACCAGGGAGGTGAAGGCCATTTTCAATAACAAAAAAATGTTAGTGAACCGCCTCCACGTTCTAATAGCTATTGATTTTTAAATGCCAAAAAGGTAACTTTATAAACAGTCACTTTTTTTTTAATTTAACTTTGATTTTTATATTCCCCATACAATTGCAGCCCCCTTATTCTGACCCCAATCCCTCCTTTTTCCGCCCCCCACCCCTCATAGAGTGTCTCTGGTTCATAGTTGTTTGTTGATTTTGATTTTTACTTTCTTATATTCTTTTATATTCTTTTTCCTGGTCCCTTATTTAAGTTTTCTAGATTCCTGCTATGAGTGAGACCATCCGGTATTTTTCTTTTTCTTTTTGGCTTATTTCGCTGAGCATGATCCCTTCCAGCTCCATCCATGTTGCTGCAAATTGCATGTGCTTATCTTTTTTAAATGCTGAGTAATATTCCATGGTGTAAAGAGTCACGTTTTTAAGGGAATGTTGGCCAATTTCTTTTACTAGCATATACATGTGTCTAAAATATGACAACTGGGACCTCCCTGGTGGTGCAAGGGGTTAAATCTCAGCACTATGAAGCTATCAGCAGCCACTGCGGCACAAGTTCAATCCCCGGCCAGGGAGCTGACCCACATGGCACAGCAGACATCTCCTGTCTCGTCTGCTGCTCCCCTCTGCAGTGTATTTCAGTAGATCTGCCTGTTCTGCTCCCTGCTTTGTCTCTGGTGAATCCTCTTACCACCACCCCACCCCCATCCCCACATCGCTGGCCTCCAGCTCTTGTATGCATACACAAATAAAAATAAATAAATAAATAAAGACGACTGTACATACAACTGTACATGGCATTAGTCTTCCTCTTAATCCCACACAGGGCCACATGGATTCAGGGGCTCCCACGCAATAACCTGTGCTCCTCACCTCTGCCCTCAAGGGTAGGTGGCACTCAGATTAGGAATCACTGTTGCGGGGCTTCACCTTTGGGACTTTTAAATTAGAAATAACACTCAAATGTGGATTCCCCTCTTCATCGCTCCAAAGTCACAAGCTATAACAATCACACAAGAAAGACAGCCTGTCATCGCCATTCTGCTGACCCTTTCCTGCTTTTTATCCCAGTGGGACACATATGCCCAGGCTTTTCTCTGCCAAGCAGAATTGGATGTGGCAAAATGCCATTTCTGTAATTCCCTTGATGAGACTGACTTCCATGTGGAATGCAATTTGAATGTAATGTATTAGAGCTGAAGTAAACCAAAGCAGGGATAAATGAGAATCTACATCGGAATGGGTTTGCTCCCCGCCCCCAGGATGACCTTCCAGCTTTCAGAAATGCTCTCGGTACCAACCCACCTTATTTCTCTGCTGGTTCTTTCGTTGCGGTAGACTCTGACTGATTCACTAGCATTGAAGTGGAGTTTTTTGGGCTGTTGTCTCCATCTCTCTGACATTTTTCTCCACCTTTCCGTTTCTCACTGCTCTTCAAATTTTCATCCTTCAACTAGGCTACTTTGGAGAAATTCACTTTTCAGCCAGAAATGAACAAACAAAAAAGCTGTAGGAACGGTTCCTGGTCACTTCTCAGATTTGATCACTGTTTATAGTCACTCTAGTCTAGCAGGGAGAGAGAACGAAGACTGGTAGTATGTTTTATGGGACTACACACAAATAATGCTAAATACAATGGATGATGCTGTATTGTAGACTTTGATATTAACCTCAGAGTGGCAGGAAGAACTTAATTGATGGATGATATGCCGAAGATCCATTTGAATTGTGCTAAGCTCATTCATTTTTGTTTTGCTGACAATCCGAACACCACATTTGTTAGCACAGAGTCGGTCTCAGGCTAAATGTACTATCAACAGTAATACTGTACAGTCTTTTGAGGTGAAATGTGAAAACTTCTATCAATAATTTTTAAAGTAAATAAATCTAAATTTAAATGTTTTAAAGCCCTCCCCTTCAGCTTCTATTGGCATGTGTAGATGACTAATATGGCTATCTCATTCTCCTTAATCACTTTGTGGCCAGTCAATACTGCCATAGTCTCTGGAGGAACCATTACTCTGAATATGTGTATTTTTTTAAACTGCAGTGATTTCTTGTGGGAAAGGCGGGGTTGGGGAGGCCTCTATTCAGCAAAAAAAAAAAAAAAAAAAAAAAAAGCCTTGCTAACAATAAAATGTAGGTAAGTTCTTCACTCTGACTTTTTCATATATAGGTCACAAATTATGACACAACCTTGCTATAATTTATCAAAATATGCATGCTACAAAACTGCAACTGGTGCAAAGATATCATTAACCTTCCTTTACAGACAATGGCTGCATTTCCCTCTTCCAGAATCACCCCAAGTCATTCTATTTTGTTTTCACTAGCTAGTCCTCCATTCTCTACTGATATATTCATGTTATGCAAGGCCTGACAGGAAGAGATTACTGAAAATCTCCTTATTTTTCTTGTAAAGAGCCTCCTGGATGATTATTGCACCAGCTCATCAGAAAATGAACTATGAAAACATTTTAATATTTGCCACCACAAAGGACTCATAAAAAGAGATTGAGCTACTTCCCAACTCCCCACCTGGACTCCCAACCACTACCATCACCACCACCACCACCACCCCCACCCCACACACACATACACACAATCTTATCATTATCCTCAGTCTTAACCTTGGAGTCATATTCTTGGAGGAAGAGACTTAAGCTTAGCAACATTAGTTATGTGGCTTTTTGGCTGAGAGGAGTAACCAGGAAGCATATTAATTCTATTTCTTGATTATTTTAACACTGATTCACCCATTTTTAGGTTCTACATCAAAGGTTGGACGAATTTTCATAGTGTGGAAAATGTTACTTGATATCCTTTAAATATCAGCTAGCATTTCTGGGCTTAATTGCTGCTGCTTTGATGTCTGAACTGAATATTTAGGTATGTTGATTTTGAAGTGTTTTCAAGATGCTCAGCAATTGCACAAAGATGCTTGATTATAAAAATCAAGGAACTATTCCAAAACTATAAATAATAGTAAAATGCAACATCTCTGCCTTATACCAACAAGGTAGAGATTACTTGAGGCAAGTTTGCATATTAGAAAGAAGATTTATAGATCTTGCTACTTCAAAGGTTTATTCTTTCAATAGAGCTATCTTTATCCTTAATGTAATAGAACTTTACAGGGCTCAGAGGGGATTATAGAAAACAAATATTAAGCAGAAAACAGGAATACCTTTATCTTTTCTCTGTGTGTGTGTTATTTTTGCTCCCTAACTCAGAGTTCTTTGGCATCTTGGAGGTTCAATCTTAATATTTATTTTTTAATATTTATTTTTAAGTCACACTCTTAGCCCAATGTTCTATCCAAAATGAGTTCATCATGGCCTCTCGAAATATTAAAAATAAATATGCCATAAGATCCAGCAATTCCACTGCTGGGTATCTACCCAAAGAATGTAATAGCACTAATTCAAACAGATACATACACTCCTATGTTCACTGCAGCATTTCACTGCAGTTTCAGTCAACCTTTGGGGGGAAAGCTCAAGTGCCCAATAACACATGAGTGGATGAAGAAGATGAGACATATATACAGGACAGAACACTACTCAGTTATTTAAAAAAGAGATGAAATCTTGTCATTTACAACAATAAGGATAAAACTGGAGAGTTATGCTAAGCGAAATAAGTCAGGGGGTGAAAAACAAATATTGGAGAATTTCATTCATATTTGGGATATAAAGGAAAAAATCACAAAAGAACAGACCAAAGTAAACCAAACCAAATTCTAGAAATCTGACTGTAGAATTCAGTTTATAGAAGGTTAAGTAATGGGTGAGGAGAGTAAAGGCGAACAGGGGGAGCATGATTGGTGCTTGGGTAGTATGAGGTGGGGACATATATCTGAGGAGATGTGAACCTACACCTCTAAACCATATGCAGTGCTCTAAACCAACGCTACCTCAATGGAAAATGATATGATTCATTTTAAATAGATAAAAGCTACTTTGAAAATGAAAAAAAAAAATACATAGGAATCCTACAGTGGGGGAAAATAATGAGTTACCCATAACAAGCTCTTGATTGAGTAGATGCTGGTTTTGACACTTCTGACACCAGATGGCACTTAGACATTTTTTCAATTTCCTTAGTTTATCTAGTTATTCTCCAATTCTTCTTCAAAACCCAATAGGTAAGCCCCTAGATATGAACCTCCAGCAACATTTTCAACTGATACATATAAGACAATCTTAGCAACCTGGGATGTCATATCTTTTTTAAATAACTGAGTAGTGTTCTGTTGTGGATAAATAGTCAAACTCATTAAATAATGTTAATCAATGATATAATTATATAAAACTATTTTCTGGGTAAGTTTATTCATTTTCAAATCAGTCCAATCCCCAGCCCTATTGTTACTGCCCCATCAAAACCCAGAGAAACAGCTCAGAGCTCTGCTCTCTGAAAGACCATCAATGATTGGCCCAAGGTTGGAATCTGACCTAAGGGGTGTTGATTGTATTTTCCCTCTCAGTGGAAATTTTCTTCCTGTTTAATTTTTTTTAATTGACATACAATAAAATCATTCTTTTTAGGGTAAAATTTTATGAAATTTAACAAATCCATAGTCTTATCATAATTAGGATATAGATCATTTTATCATCCTCATCATCCTGAAATTAATTTCCTTATCCTATTCTCTTGCAGTCAATCAATGTCCTCACCTCTAACTTGTGGAAACCACAGATTTGTTCTCCATTTCAACAATATTACCTTTCTGGCCATGTTACATAAATGAAATCATAACAGTATGTCAACTTTTGAATCGGGTTTATTTTATATAGCATATTATATGTGAGATTTATCTATCAATAGTACATTTCTTTTTATTACTAAGTAGTATTCCACTGTATGGATGTACCAACATTTCTTTTTTTTAATTTAAATTTTATTTTTATATTCCCCATACAATTACAACCCCCTTATTTTTACCCCAATCTCTCCTTTCCCCGCCCCCCACCCCCCATAGAGTGTCTCTGGTTCACAGTTGTTTGTCGATGTTGATATTTTCTTTCTTATAGTTATTCTTTTTCCTGGTCCCTTATTTAGGTTTTCTAGATTCCTGCTTTGAGTGAGACCATCCGGTATTTTTCTTTTTCTTTCTGGCTTATTTCGCTGAGCATGATCCCTTCCAGCTCCATCCATGTTGCTGCAAATTGCATGTGTTTATCTTTTTTGAATGCTGAGTAATATCCCATGGTGTATATGTACCACATCTTCTTGATCCAGTCATCTATTTTGGGGCATTTGGGCTGTTTCCAAAGCTTAGCTATTGTAAATAGTGCTGCTATAAACATAGGGGTGCAGGTGCTCTTTAGAATTGATGTTTCTGTGTCCTTTGGGTAAATACCTAGGAGTGGAATTGCTGGATCATATGGAAGCTCTATGTTTAGTAGGTCAAGAAATCTCCACACAGCTCTCCATAGTGGTTGGACCAGTTTGCACTCCCGCCAACTGTACCAACATTTCTTCATGCATTCTCAGCTGAGAGACTTTAAGGCCAGTTTGGGGAAATTATGAATAAGACTGCTACAAATGTTTTTGTGGGATTTTTTTCCTCATCACACTTACATAAATACACCAGAGGTAGAATCTATTCATTTTATGGGATATTCAAATTTGTGAGAAACTGAAAAATTGTTTTCCAAAGTAGCTATGAGGAGGAGCAGCAACTTCCCCAGCTGCACAGCAACACATTCCTTCCCATCCACCCCCCACCAGCCTCACCAATTCATCCAGTATAGAAAATGGTGTAAGAAACCACTTATTTATGATATTTTGAGGGTCAAACCCAAAGCCACCCAGGAAGAATTGAAAAAGGTTCACAGGAAACAGACACTGAAGTACCATCCTGATAAGAATCCAAATGAAAGGGAGAAGTTCAAACAGATTTTTCAAGCTTGTGAAGTACTCTGAGGCAAAGAAAAGAGACTTATATAACAAAGGAGGACAATAAGCTATTAAAGAAGGTGGTTGCGAGTCCCCCAAGGTCATCCTTGATATGTTTCTTGCAGGAGGAAAAAGAACACAGAGAGAAAAGAGAGGCAAAAATGTTGAGCATCAACATTCAATAACCATAGAAGTTTTATTTAATGGATCAACAAGAAAGCTAGCTCTGCCAAAGAATGTGATTTGTGATACATATGAAGGATGAAATGGTAAGAACAGAGCAGTAGACTGTCCCCTTAGCCAAGGGACTGGGCTGCAAGCGCAAATTCATCAGATAGGACCCAGGGTGGTTCGGCAAAATCAGTCTGTGTGCGTGGAATGCCAGGGCTATGAAGAGCCATCTGTCCTAAAGAGAAATGTAAAACCTACAATGGAAGGAAGATCATCTGAGAGAAGATTGTAGAAGCCCATATTTACAAAGACAGGATAGATGGTCAGAAGACAATAGTCCATGGTGGATTAGACCAGGACCAGGATTGGAACTAGGAGATATTATCATTGTTTTAGATCTGAATGACCAAGCTGTTTTTACGAGGTGAGACCTTTTCTCACATGTATGGACATACAGCAGGGGAAGCAGAGTGGCTTGCAAAGACTCTTTTTTTTTTTTTTATAAATTTTATTGTTATATTCCCCATACAATTGCATCCCCCCCATTCTTTTTTTTTTTTTTCCTTTATTTTATTTTATTTTTTTTTTTTTGAATTTCTTTTTTTTTTTTTTTTTTTTATAAATTTTATTGTTATATTCCCCATACAATTGCAGCCCCCCATTCTGACCCCAATCCCTCCCCTCCCGCCCCCGCCCCCCTAAAAGTGTCTCTGGTTCATAGTTTTTTGTTGATTTTGATTTTCACTTTCTTATAGTTATTCATTTTCCTGGTCCCTTATTTAAGTTTTCTAGATTCCTGCTATGAGTGAGACCATCCGGTATTTTTCTTTTTCTTTTTGGCTTATTTCGCTGAGCATGATCCCTTCCAGCGCCATCCATGTTGCAGCAAATTGCATGTGTTTATCTTTTTTGAATGCTGAGTAATATTCCATGGTATATATGTACCACATCTTCTTGATCCAGTCATCTATTTTTGGGCATTTGGGTTGTTTCCAAAGCTTAGCTATTGTAAACAGTGCTGCTATAAACATAGGGGTGCAGGTGTTCTTTGGAATGGATGTTTCTGTGTCCTTTGGGTAAATACCTAGGAGTGGAATTGCTGGATCATATGGAAGCTCTATGTTTAGTAGGTCCAGAAATCTCCACACAGCTTTCCACAGTGGTTGGACCAGTTTGCACTCCCACCAACAGTGCAGAAGAGTTCCTTTTTCTCCACACCCTCGCCAACATTTGTTGTTGCTAGTTTTTTTAATATGTGCCATTCTCACTGGTGTAAGATGGTATCTCATGGTAGTTTTGATTTGCATTTCCCTGATGACAAGTGATGTTGAACATTTTTTCATATGCCTGTTGGCCATTTGCATTTCCTCTTCAGAGAAGTTTCTTTTTAGCTCTTCTGCCCATTTTTTGACTGGATTATTTTCTTTGTTGTTGTTGAGTCTCATCAGCTCTTTGCAGATTTTTGTGATCAGTCCTTTATCATTAGTGTTGGGTGCAAAAATGTTCTCCCAGTTGGTGGGGTTTCTCTTTGTTTTTGTTATTGTCTCTTTTGCTGTGCAAAAGCTCTTTAATTTGATGTAGTCCCAGCTGTTTATCTTTGCCTTCACTATCACTGCTTTGGGTGATGTGTCTGTAAAGATGTCTTTGATGTGCAAATCACGTAGTGTTTTGCCTATATTTCCTTCTATATATTTTATGGTTTCAAGTCTTATGTCTAGTTCTTTAATCCATTTTGAGTTGATTTTTGTGTATGGTGTGAGGAAGGGGTCAAGCTTCATTCTTTTGCATGTAGCGACCCAGTTTTCCCAGCACCATTTATTGAACAAACTTTCTTTGCTCCAATGCATATTCTTTGCTCCTTTGTCAAAGATTAGTTGACCATAAATCTGTGGGTTTATTTCTGGATTTTCTATTCGATTCCATTGGTCTGTATGTCTGTTCTTGTTCCAATACCATGCAGTTTTGATGATTATGGCTTTTGCAAAGACTCTTGACAACTGAACCATAGTAATTGCCTCTCCTCCAGGTAAGATGGTCAAACATGGACATATCAATTGCGTGCTAAATGAAGGCATGCCAATTTATCGTAGAGTCTATGAAAAGTGTAGCCTAATCATTGGATTTAAGGTCAGCTTTCCTGAGAATGGCTTTCTCTCTCCTGATAGACTCTCTTTGCTGGAAGAACTCCTACCTGAGAGGAAGGAAGTAGAAGAGACTGATGAAATGGACCAAACAGAACTGGTGGACTTTGATCCTAAACAAGAAAAGGAACAGTAGAGGAGCTTATGAGGATGATGAACACCACCATCCTAGGGGTGGTGTTACATGTCAGACGTCTTTTTTTTTAAGATTTATTTATTTATTTATACAAGCACTGGGCACAGTCAGAAGCGTGGGAGGGTGAGAGGATTCACCAGAGCCAGAGCGGGAAACAGAACAGGCAGAATGACAAAATACACTGCTGAGGGGAGCAGCGGGCGTGGCAGGAGAGGTCTGTTGTGCCATGTGGGACCCTCGTGGCGCCCAGGGATTGAACTGGCACTGCAGAGGCTGTGGGCAGCTTCGCAGCCCAGTGCTCAACCGCTGTGCCGCCAGGGGAGGCCCACATGTCAGACGTCTTAATGGAGACAGAGAATAACACTCACAGCTGGCATTTTGTAAGCAGTAGAACAAATGAAGGACTATGATCAATATGCTCATTACTGGCAATTGCTTTGGTTTTAATATTCAACTGTAGTAGTGTTTTATAGTTAAGTAAAAATAAATTCAAATATAAAAGCTAAAAATAAAAAGCAGGGCCTCCCCAGTGGCGCGGCTGTTGAGTGCTGGGTTGCGCAGCGGCCTGCAGCCTCTGCAGCGCCGGTTCAATCCCCGGCTGCTCCCCGGCCACCGGAGGGGGGTCCCACATGGTGCGCAGACCTCTCCTGCCGCCCGCTGCTCCCCTCAGCAGTGTACTTCGGTCCTTCTGCCTGCTCTGCTCCCCGCTCTGGCTCTGGTGAATTCTCTCACCCTCCCGCGCTTCTGACTGTACCCAGTGCTTGTATAAATAAATAAATCTTTTAAAATAAATAAATAAATAAAAAGCAAAGTAGTTGCGTCCTTCTGAACTCTCACTGGCTATATGAGACTCTCTCCATATTTATTTGCCTTCAGTGTATATGGTTTGGTAATGAGTCTTAAAAACTTTTGCCCATATTTAAATGACATTGTTTCTTTTCCTATAACTGAATTTGGAGTAATTTTTATATATTCTAGATACAAGTCTTTGTATGTCAGTGCTTTGCAGATATTTCCTCCCAGTGTAAGCAGGTGACCAAGGGGTACCCAGGGGTCCCCAACTGTTAAGGGGTGTCTATTGTAAGGGTATAGACACACACAGGCAAACAAAGTAAACTTAAAGTGTGAAAGATTTTTAATTGGTGTGAACAGAATCAGTGTGCAGGGAGAGAAAAAGAGAAAAGAAAGGATTTCAAATATACTTTCCTAATAAAATTCCAAAAACTGCCTATCCCTGACGATGAAATGCCCAGCCAGTCTTCACCCAAAATAGTCAAGGTGCAAAAACTTGCCACAAGGGTAAGGTACCTTTCAACAGGGAACCCCAAAAAAGGGATCAGGCAGTGGGAGAGCGCCAAAATTCAAAATGTACTATACAATCCTCCATAAGGTCAAGATAATGGCTATCATTATCTTTACAGAGGACCAGGAGCAGGCTCCCCGCATGTCTCTCATGTGCATGTCTCCTCCAAGAGTCTCCCCTCCTTTCTTTAGTCACTTCAAGTTCTACATCCACCTCTCTCCTTCTCAGCTGCCCCCATCAGGCATGGCGTGCGGGGAATTGTAGTCCAAGGCAGCTGCATGTAAGCAGAGGTGGAGAAAATGGCACCCACTCATAGCGATGTGTGGCTCCTCCCCCTTTCACCCCAATACATCTGGTATCAGCAATGTCTGCTTTGTCTTCATTCTTTCAGCAGTCTTTTGCA
Organism: Talpa europaea; assembly: GCF_964194135.1. NCBI lineage: Eukaryota > Metazoa > Chordata > Mammalia > Eulipotyphla > Talpidae > Talpa > Talpa europaea. The sequence goes on from NC_140080.1 coordinate 21,014,750, forward strand.
GAACAAGCATTTTTAAGATTGATAAAGTCCCAAGTAATCTTTTTTTTTTTATATACATTGTGCTTCTGGTGTCATACCTAAGAACTCTGAACTAATTCCAGATCACAAAGGTTTGCTCCTATGGTTTCTTCCAAAAGTTCTAACATTCTATCTGTGATCCATTTCTAATGAATCTGGATAAGATTTCCAAAACTCAGCTGAAGTCTTACTTCCTCCAAGTAACCTATTCTATCAATCTCTCACCATTTAAACCCCTGGTCATTATGTATTAAACACTCAACAATTACTTACTGAGCACCAGCACTGTGGCAAGCCCTGTGCTAGATGTGTGGATCCAATGCCCAGTGGGTCCATTATGAAGAGGATTCCAAATACTTCGCAATCTGCACTGCCCAGGTAACAACTACACAGCATGGAGCCAGGCACAGTGCTGGAGTGCATCTAGTAGCCATACTCTGCCTGCAGTAACAGGGTCTGTGGGAAAAACTGGAATCATTCTGGGAAAATCTGAGCTCATTCACCAACTCGAACAGGACTCTTAGCGTGAGGGAATAACCACACACTATGGCCGTGGTGATCAAAGGACAAATAAGGGAGCTATAAGAGCCCCAAATATCCAACTTAGAAGCCTCTTCCCCTTGTCCCAATATATATCACAGGGGCAGGCCTATCATAGGCCTTATGATAGCAAAAAGTAACCGTTAATTTACTGGCATGTCTTCTCTGGCCAGATTCCAAGACTCTTAAGAGTGCTACCCATGTATTACTTATTTAGGTGCCTGCCTGGTACATGCTAGGGAGTCAAGAAATATTTGTTGAAAAGAGTGGACTTTTAAAATTGTAATTCCCCAAGTATGAAAAGGGAAACAATTTTTGTCAAATGGAGTCCTCTGAGGAATAAACCAAAGAATTCTGGAGAGGAAACATCTGCTAAGACACAATATTCTCTTGGGCAGTTACATGGGAGTGAGGAACGGTGCTAAAAGATGGTGCATCAGGAGACCATGAGGATACAGAGGAAGAACCACGCAAGAAGTGGGGGGAGGGAGGAAGGGGAAACAAAGCACAAGAACTGCTCAGTGTTCAGCATGGAGAGACCATTCCATTAAAGGCATAGTCAGGCCCCAGGGCAGACCCTGCTGGAGCACACGTTCCCAAGGGACACACCGTTCCCAAGGGACAGGTGAAGAGGAGGTTTAAATTCTCCCTGGGGGTGCAGGGGGTTGAGCACGGCTCTGTGACGCTGTCTGCAGCCTCTGCCATGTGGGTTTGATCCTGGCCGGCCAGGGAGATACCCACATGGCGCGGCAGACCTCTCTTGCATCGCCCGCTGCTCCCCTCAGCAGTGTTTTCGGTCATCTGCCTGTTCTGCTCCCCACTCTGTCTCTGGTGAATCCTCTCACCCTCCTGCGCCTCTGGCCTGTACCCCAGCTTTTGTATAAATAAATAAATCTTTAAAAAAAAATTCTCGATGTAATACTGCAGTCCAGAATGACTAAACTATGTGGAGTAAAAGCAGATCTGGAGACAAACTGCAAGCCCAGCAGCTTGATTATCCAAGGGCTGTTTCCACTTCACTCAGGCCAGGGGTGCGGTTCTAGAGCACCTAGGAGCTGTCCATTATCTGACATTCCCAGGGCTGCTGCAGGACGCCTTATCTCTTCATTTGTTTGATGTCTGAAATGTCCTGAGTAGCCCAAAGCAGCCACACTCCCAAGGACTCTAAGATGCAGAGACAGTAAGTCCTCCATGAAAATCACTCACAAACTATGACTTGAAGCAAAATGACATGTAACGAAACCGAATCACCACCAGCTGACTGCTACAAGCAGGAATGAAATTCCTACGGCATGTTTCTGACCACAGAAACATCACCACACTTCTAAACAAATACCCAAGACAGGGCCTCACCAGTGGTGCAGCGGTTGAGCGCTGGGTTGCGAAGTTGCCCGCAGCCTCTGCAGCGCTGGTTCGATCCCCGGCTGCTCCCCGGCCACCGGAGGAGGGTCCCACATGGCGCGCAGACCTCTCCTGCCGCCCACTGCTCCCCTCAGCAGTGTACTTCGGTCCTTCTGCCTGTTCTGCTCCCCGCTCTGGCTCTGGTGGATTCTCTCACCCTCCCGCGCTTCTGATTGTACCCAGTGCTTGTATAAATGAATACATCTTAAAAAAAAAAAAAATACCCAAAACACTGGTAATAGTCAACAATAATTTGTGGTCATTCATTCATTCATTTTCCAATTCAATTATTGTAGTTTGGGGTCTTGGTTGGCCAGAGCACCTCGAGGAAGCTCAGGGTGCAAGGTGGACACCACAGTCCTAGGGGAGCATCACACACACACCTCCAAATATACTCCAACTGGAAGAATGTAAGCAAGCTATGAACCTCACTTGCACATCTTTGCGATGCACAACTGGGAGGAAAAATGAAGAAATGAGGAAGATGTGCAAACTGCACAGACAGTGGCCCCCAACTTGGAGTCTTTTTTTTTTTCCACTTCAACATTTAATGAAACAACGGCATTCAAGGACCCATTATATGTCTGTCCTGCTTCCTCACACTTCCCTCATTTCAATGGATGAAAATTGCCAGATTTCGTGACTGAAATCCTTCTCACAGAGGTATTTAAGATTTGTGTGTACTTAAGAGCAGTTCCTTAGAAAGTCCACCTATGTTGATTTCTGCCTGGGGGCTCGGGGGAGAGAGCAGCGTGCTACCTGCCAGTGCTACATGCCATTTAGAAAACAAAATGTGGTCAGTTTGAACGGCAGCTTCTCTGACATGAGTGACACCAATGAAGAATGCTCTTCCAAGCCACTTGGTGCCCTTCACTCACATGGCTTTTTCATTCAAACCCTTTTCAGTTTCCAAAAGAAATGCAACCTTTTTTTTTTTTTTATGAGGGAGGTTTGGAAAAGTGAGACCACCAGTCATGTCACTAAATCATTCTACTGTCAAAGGTCATCAAGTCTGAATAACCAGGAACTCCTTTTTTTTTTTAAGAGTTATTTATTTATACAAGGACTGGGTACAGTCAGAAGCACAGGAGGGTGAGAGAATTCACCAGAGCAGAGCAGGTAGACTGATGAAGTACACTGCTGAGGGAAGCAGCGGGCACGGCAGGAGAGGTCTGCGCGCCATGTGGGACCCTCGCCGGTGGCCGCGGATCGAACCAGCGCTGCAGAGGCTGCAGGTAGCTTGGCAGCCCAGTGCTCAACTGCTGCGCCACCGGGGAGGCCAAGGAACTCTTTATTGTTTTAACCAATGTTTTCATACCTAATATGCAGTGGGGGTAAAAACACAAGACTATGTGTAAACACTAAATAAATGGTAAGCCACTCCCAAGGACACCGAAAAATGCCCCTTGAAAGACACTCCCTTAATAGCGTCCCTCTCCTGATTCACTTCTTCTGTCACTTTGGACTCTTCTGTCCTCTGCTCTTCTCCATCCTAGCTACAAACAGCCCCCTAACTTCTAAATCCTGCATTCATGATCTATAAGGGTCTATGCCTCCTTTTTTTCAGGGTTACAGCAAGAAGTCAACAGCACACCATAAGAGACTCTCCCTCACCGTGTGAGACACAGAATAGGGGTCTGACCATTGCTCCCACCTTCCTTCCCTGTCCCTTGTCTTCCCTGTCCGCGGAGGGAGTGAGATGCTCCTTTCTCCAGCATTTGCGTTGACATGGAGCAGAGACTTATATTCCTGGTTTGGCTTTTTCTACCAGGGCAAAAATTAAGTTTAGCTGCCTTGAGCTAAAGGCAGACATAACCCATCAGAGCCACACTTAAACAACACCCAAACCACCTGGCTTTGCAGAGGGAGTGCCCTTTGCCATGAGCCTCTAAAGGTAAAGTCTTATTTCAGTCTTCTTTCTCCTTTGCACATGTCCAAGTCCCCATGACTACATTTTGGAACACTGTGCACTACTCTTGTATCTCCCTTCTGTGAGCGGGAGGTCTGTTCACCTCTCTCTGACTTCCATGTGCTCTTGAAGGCTACCTGTTTCCTATAACTTACCACCGGGTATCTTTACACTCCAAGTTACACTAAGAGCAGCTCCTGTGCCACATACAGTGTTTCCCTCTACCAATAATATCAAACCCCAATTGAGTCCTTCCATCAGGTCTCTCCCAATCAGCCCTATGCAACTTTCCCTGTCCCTAAACAGGAGCAGCACGCTGCAGGTCCAGAGCAAAGCTTTGTTTCATGCTCTGTTTCCCAGGGAGTGTGCTCATTTCACTTGCCTGCCAATCCAAGAGCATGTGTGTTCCTCAAGTACCAAATTCTCCAAAAGCTTTTCCAAAGGCAACCATATCTCAGAAGATGTTTCCTTTCCTCAGAAACCCTTGAAGCGTATCGACCGTATCATATATCAGGCCTTGTTCATGTCAATTTAGCCCTAATCTCAAATCTCAAAATAGTAAATATAAATACACACATTATAATACGTAATAAAATATTAGTTATATTATATACATCTTCTAACCCCAATTCAGATTGCTCTGTTTTATTTCTATTCCCCATCAGACCTTGTACAAATGGCAACATGTGAACATTAAACAAACCCATGTTGACCCCATGACTGCTCTTCAGACACTACCTGGTCTAGAAGAGGGTCTAAAATAATGTTTCTCCAAGTGTGAGACTTTTCCTACTGAAGGGCTGTGAGAGGAAATAAGTCACCAACACACTAAAGCACACTAAATCACACTGTGAGAAAGCTATTCTATTTTCACTTCTCTCAATCCCAATAAATCAGGGAGACTTTTTAGGTGAGCATCAGAATATTCTTCCCACCTCTCTACTAGACCATTATCTTTTTGTATAAAGGAGAACAGACCTTAAGCCCAGATCCTTTTTAGCCTTGAGAGACTAAAAACCATTGTTTTGTCTTCACAGTTTTTGTGTTGAGTCTCCCATTTATGGCTTGTGATATCCTGTTTCCTTTTACAACACATTTATTTAAATTTTTAAGAAGTTGGCTTCTTTTTTTAAGATTCAGCATATTTTGGATTCCGCAAGTGACTCATATGTGGGAAGCTCTGCTCTTCAAGAGACTCTTTAAAAGTTTATCTATAAACCCCAGTGATCACCTTTGGCCTGGGGCTTTGGCCCAATCGGTGGATCAAAGGCAGGCGGTTGGTTCTGGAGGGGAGGTGGGAAGCAGGAAGGAGATGGTCTGGGCAGTGAACTGAAAAGAGACATGAGACCTTCTTAAACACAAAGTCCTCTGCAAATCACCTCCAACACCAAGGCAAACCTTCCACACCCTGGTCTCACAGAGTGTTCTTCTGTGGCTTGTCTTAGATCACTGTCCTGATTTCACCCAAGTAAAGAAAATCACCAGTGGAAGGGGCAGGTCATAGAACTCATTTCTAGACCCAACAGCATCCAAAGACTTGGACTTCACCTTCCTTAAATATGAGTCAGCCCAGCCAAACCCATTATTTCTATTTATCATTGACAATTTAGTGCTCTCAAATCTTAGCAGAAACAAATCGAAATTCCTGGTCTTAGGAATTCCCAGGGAAAGAAGACCAAGGAAGTTATATGACACATTGCCAAGAATGTCTTAGAGAAAGAATTTGTTTTATATTGGAAATTCCTTTGTTGTCTGTTAACAGCAATTGCAAGGGCTCTATCAGCCAGGGGATAAACAAGCACCTCTGATCTTTCAGTTCTTACATTCTAAAAGAGATAAGATAAAACAATAGATACCTAACTGGGGAGAAGCCCCATCTTAACTTTGAGGTAAATAAAACAGTGCTTTGAGTAAATCCCATTATCATTTGATAAGAATCCAGGAGAGACTGATGGTTGAGGTTAGAATTCCAGGAGATTCATTCTAAATAGAATTGATAGAAAAGAAAAAAAAAACCTGATGGAGAGTGAAATATTGCTCCAAATTTTTGGAATGAATGACATCCATAAGAGAGCAGGGTTATGAAGAGGATTATGTTAAGAGGGCTAGGAAAGAAGTCATCCAGGATGACTGTCCCTAGGTCAAGATTACAGTAGCTAAGACACAATACAAGAAATCATTGAACCAATCACACAAAAAGCTCATTACTTAATACAATTTTTTGATGATCTAACAAATATGCAAAGCTGCATCAAAACTGGTACAGACATAATTCTTCAAACCAGACTCTTTCACTTTGCATTAATAGAAGAATCTAGGTGGTGTATAAAAAAAAAAAGAATAAGGCCAGAAGAATCCATGGTGATAATCCTCTGATCTCTCAAAGACCTGCGGAAGCCCAGCAGGGGCAGAAATGTACAGCTATCCCCCAACTACTCTATCATCTTGCATTTTCCATAAAAACTGTGCTATTGTGACTTCTGAAAAATATGTTCACATACCACATCGTAGGAATGAAATGCAACCCTTATTTCTTTATAATAAGCCAAAGGAAACCTTTCTTTGATACCAATAACTATAAATTTGATTAGTCAAATATCACCCATGTTATAAAATAAAGTACATATTAATGGCAATAAATACAACAAAGTTAAATTGGCAGTGGCCACATTTTGAAGTTCCTCCTCAGTAAAAAGTCAAAAATCACCCATGCCAGACAGAGTTCCAAGCTCCCGAGCTCCAAGTTAGCCAATACCACGAAGTGAGGCTAGTCTCTATTTCACAAACTTGTTGCTAAAAAGACGTTTGGATTAGTCTTTATGACCAGCTCAGCAACCCTGTGACAGACACAGAGTTCTTTATACTCAGGATGACAGCCAAGCAAGGGTGAGCCTTTGTCTTTTTAAATTCATTTGTAAGCATATTTAAAACAATGTTGATGTGTTCAGATTTCACAGTGGTTGATTTCACAGCTGGAAATTACCTTGAAGAAACTGTTGCTTGAGAAAGCCAAGACCAATAAAGTTTAATAGCTAGACCTGGATTCAGACACCCTGGCTAGCAGGCAACATTGCAACTATATGACTTGAGCAAACTTCTCATTGTTTCGGAGCTTCCCCTGGAAATAGCACCGCTAGTGGCACAACTTCTAGGGCTCTTTGGAGAAGACTAGGACTGTGTGCCATGCTTTTAGCAGTATCTGGCACAGAGAATGGCTCCAGAAATTGCTCCGCCCTTATTAGTCTCATGAAGGGCTGCATTCCCCTGGAAGGTTAAATGGTGACCTGACCAAGATCAAAGAGCTAGTGAGGGCTGAAGTCAGGGTTTCCTGATTTTTCACCCAGTGCTATTTCCACTTAACCACAGCTGCCCCTGATGTTTCATCCAGTTTTCAAGATCACATTTGCAAGACACTGATTCCTGTGGTAATCCCCCCAGCTTCTGCACAGCTTCATTTCACCATCGCAATGAAGCCCCGGGAACTGCGTGTGATGAGAGATAAAATCACATTGGAACAGGGTCTTTAAGCCAGTTAGAGAAATTCCTCTTGTGTTCCATTAGTTTAATTATGACACAGTTAAACAGACTCTGAGAAATTTCAGACCTGGGAACATTTGCCCACAGAGACACGCAGGCCCTGGCAGTCATTCTTAATCACATTCCCCAGTCAGGTGTCAAGCGGAGCTCAGGCACCAGCACACAAGCAAGTTTTGTTTAGAAATACCTCAAAAAGCCAGCCAACTGGCAAATGTGGACATCTGTGCTAGACTGTGGCTGTCCTGTTTTTTCAGTCTAATCTGTCAAGATAACCATTTCCCCATTCTCTTAAACAAACACAGACTTCCTTGTTTAAACACTGTAACAGTTCTAACAGAACACACAGCTTTTAATCATTCTGTGTTAAGTACACTGGCAAGAGTCTGAGAAAAGAATCAAAACATCTTAAATGTAAACTGGCTGATTTTGCTGCTTTGCAAATCCCAGGAAACAGGAGGGAGAAACCTGAAAATCCAGATAAAAGGAATGCAGCATTGCAGGAGAAACTCTAGTGTATTTCTTAAATTGTAATTGAATTAGAAATGCAATTGTAATCCCAGGCAGACTTCTAAATAAAAAAGAAAAAAATCTGATCCTGCTTTTTTCTTAAAAGAAAAAAAAAATTAAGTTGGCAGATTTAAGTTCATCACTTCAACTGTTTTTGCATCTACTTTTAAAGGCAGCAGTGATGCTGGGGTGGCAGGCCTCCTGTCCTCAGGAAAGCTCTTTAAACCAGGAGCTAGATTGCTTCACTGTGGAGTTAACTCCCTCTTGAAAGCCCTTTAGCATAAATCTTGGTCACAGCATGGTGCACATTCTTTTTCATTGATGAGGAGTTCTGGGTCATTTCCTGATATTTGAGAATAGAAATGTGAAGTGGGGGGGGGGAACTGTCTCCGTGGTATGAACAAGAATACTGACAGTGCAGAAGTGAAGCTCAAGATGTGCTTCTCCCGCCTTGCTACTCTTGATTTCACTTGCAAAACAGCAAAACTCACCCTGAAATGTGAAGTTAAAACTAACTAACATCGGGGGCCTCCCTGGTGGCACAATGGGTTAAGACGCAACCTATGAAGCTATCTGCAGCCACTGCAGCATGAGTTCCATCCCTGGCCAGGGAGGTGACCCACGTGGTGTAGCAGACCTCTCCTGGCTCGCCCGCTGCTCCCCTCAGCAGTGTATTTCAGTCAGTCTGCCTGTTCTGCTCCCCACTCTGTTTCCAGTGAATTCTCTCACCCACCCCCCATCCCCACATCTCTGGTCTGCACCCCAGCTCTTGCATACATAAATAAATCTTAAAAAAAAAAAAAAACAACTAATATCAAACCCTGATAGGCTTTCTACTTAGACAAAAATGGTGGTTAAATAATCCAAACTGTACCTTGTCCACTCTGGAGCATGGTTCAAACACATGTTTGAGATCTCACCAACCTGCTTTCTGCTCAACAACTAATAAACCTCCCTGAGTCTTAGTTTCTTTATGTGTGGAATGGGAATAAAATATTTCAGATTTCTTGTGAAGATTATTTGTAATGGTAAAGGCTTAATAAATTTAGTAATTATTAAGTATCCACTAACACCTGTCATAATTGATCATATTCTGACTAACATAAAATTCAATTTATTAGCAATTTTACAAAATCAAAGAATAATTGAACACTGAAAGAGTAAAGTGAAAGATGTAAGGCTCTCCGTGTTGAGCACATTACAATTCCATATGGAAAATGAGGCCAACATTTGCAGTCAGTCATCTCAACACAACTGACGGGACCCCATTCCCTGGACACACCTGAATATTGGTTCATCCCCTAGAAGACCAGAGGATACTAGTGGGTTGGGATTGGCAGACTAGCCTAGACTTGCACTTGAATGACAAAGTCAGCCATTGATGAGCATAATAGCTGCAAAGAGCAACAGAAGCTGACTGACCATAATGGGGGAATTCTGGAGTCAGGAATATCAGAGACCTGGAGTGAGGAGACAAGAAAACTTGGCCAACAGAGCTGAAAACTGATTCTCCAGGAGCCCCAGCCAATGAGATTATCTCTAATCATTCTTTGTTTCCTCATGAATCCTAAATAAAGTAACCTGAAAACATGTTGGTTACTTTTTAACCTGAAAGAGTTTAACAGTATCATTTTCTCTTTGATAATTCAGAAGGCACTTCAAGATGGCAAAACAATTGAGAGTCAGAATTACTGATCTCTGTTAGCCTAGGAGCCAGGGATGTCTATTTCCTCTTGAGATTTTATGTCTGTATCCTGATAGCTGCTACCAAATGGTGGATGATGACACATTACAATCTCGAGCTCAATTTAAATACTGTTCTTCAATAGTTATCAATACTATATGTAACACTCTATGAGACACATTGCTAAGCATTGTAAACAATTAACAAAAAAGTAAGACACTTTCCTGTTCTCCAAGTATTAGAACTGTTATAGGACAGGGAGAGGGGCAGCCCAAACCCTGCAAACCTGCCTATTCTACATGGGTTCTGCCATCCGCCGCATCAACACAAAACATAGGAGACTTTAATGGGAAGGAACTTTAATACAACTAGGAAACAATACAGGTAAGGCAAAGAGTCTAGTTTCTAAATGAAGCACCCAAAGTTACCCGTCCCCTCGTGGGTAAAAGTCCATCCAGATGGGATCGGCCCAGAACAAGGCCCCAAAGCCTGCTACAAGTCTAAAGTATCTTCCAGTGGGGACCCACAGAAAAGGGTCACAAACAACTGGACAAGCCCGGAAGGAAAAGAGCAAAATCAACATCAAGATAAAAGCTGCCATGGTCACCTCCCCACAGGTCTCACCCACATCTGTGTCACCCAGCCCACGACCAAAAGACAAGCACAGTTTCTTCACGTGTCTCTAGGCTCCATGCGCCTCCTCCAGGTCTCCTGGCTCCATCCTGCTTCCTTCCTCAGTCTCTTCTGCAGCTTCTCCTCTTCCTGCTCAGCTCCACCTTCCCTTGGGTGGGGCAGGGAACCTCCCCCTTTCCTGGGGACCACCCTGTTACAGAACTAACAGGACTGGAGAAGTACACAGACTAACTAAGTGAGGGAACATGACAAACACTTTGAGGGAGAAGCAAAAATTTTACCAGGTCCATTCCAGCAAACTGGAGAGGTGAAGCTTGATCATCATAATCAAATCATCTCACTACTATACACCTTAAATATATACAATTTTTATTTCTTAATTACACAACAATAAAGCTGGGTTAAAAATGTACCTACTTAAATAAAATAAATGATTGGCTAAAAAAAATTATTTAAAGCAACAAGAACAACAAAAATTTTACCATGGTCTTGAACTGGAAGAAATGACAGGCATGTGGGAAGAGAAATGTAGAAAATCAGGAAAGACTTTGGGGAGGCTTCATTCTAAACACTTTGAAATCTAAGTCTAATTTTGATGGGAAGACAGAGCTTCAGTGGGAGCAGGACAGAGCGTGGCGAAGGACAGTGAAGATTATTTATGAAACAGCAAATATCATTGATTGACTGGGGTGAAGAGAGCTTGTAATAAGAGATAAGGATGGAAGGAAGTTTGAGGCCAGGAAATGAAGGCCTTGAAATGTCAGGGTAAAGAATTTAGAATTTATTTTGTAAGTAATGGAGTCTAGAGAGGTTTTTGAGCAGGAAATGATATAATCAGCTGAGTGGGAGTGTGACACATGCTTCCACACTTGAATAACTTTTCTATAAAAATATGACTTTATCAAAACATCTTTATGAATAAAAGAATGTATACCTATAAAATGTGAATAAGCAACAGTAACACAATAGTGACTAAGAATTTGAATAGTATAACATCCAGGCATAACGTGGTATCCAATTTGCTTTATCAGAGACAGATGCCAATTTTCTCTCCTAACAACCACTTGAAGCTGTTTTCGGCAACCAATATTCTTTTCTTCACAGAGCATGGAACAGACTGGAACTATTTGTCTGGTTCTTTCCTGAAGGTGGGTGCAGCACAGAGAAGACATAGAGAATGAGCTAGCTTGTCCTGAAACTGAGATTTCATCCATAATTGCTGCAGTATAAATTGGCACAGCCCTTATGGAGAATAATTTGGCATGTGCATAAGAGCTATGGAATATGTGTATCCATTTGCCCACTCTAACCATACTGAGGTCTCTAGTATAAGGAAATTTAAAAAAAAACAACAAAACAGAAAGTCGTGTGAATTAATATGATTCTTATAATGTTACACTTGTGAAAGAAAATAGAAACTTAAATTTTAAAAAACATAGGCACTATCACACAGGTATTTCACTTCATGAACTATCATACAGGTATTTTACATCATAACTATGAACACTCCAGAAATATTTCTATAAATATCTATAAATTTCTACAAATGCAAAATGTTTCTATATTAACTGCAAAAAAAAAAAAAAGACTCAAATATACACCATGATTACAAACTACATTTAAAAAATCATACACAGGGCCTCCCGTGGTGGCGCAGTGGTTGAGCGCTGGGCTGCGAAGCTGCCTGCAGCCTCTGCAGTGCCGGTTCGATCCCTGGCCACCAGCGAGGGTCCCACATGGTGCGCAGACCTCTCCTGCCGCCCGCTGCTCCCCTCAGCAGTGTACTTCGTCAGTCTGCCTGCTCTGCTCCCCGCTCTGGCTCTGGTGAATTCTCTCACCCTCCCGCGCTTCTGACTGTACCCAGTGCTGGTATAAATAATAAATAAATCTTTTTTTTAAAAAAAGAAAGATGAGTTCCATGATGACTTTACCCTTCTTGTTTCCTGTGTGATGGTGCAATAAGGAGAAACTAGAGAAAGGGACCGAAGAAGTGCTGCGCTGTAGCTCTAACATACAGACACCAAACACCAACTCCTGTCTGTTCTCTACTGCTTACATAGAGTCTGGTTTCCTTCTTCTTCCTGCCTTGGGAATGCGAAATAGGAAGTTCAGAAATAAGACACTATGGATAAAAATCACTGTTTCCCAAGTGACATTAGGCCATGTGCTAGAAATGAAGTTATTTTACTCTCTGTTTAAGTAAACTATTATACTAAAAACAAAACGTTTTCTGATTACAACAGAGGCCACAGTGAAAACCTCCCCAAGTGTCTGGTGAGAAGGATAAAGAATGTGTTTGTATAATGTATTTGTTGTTGGTTACCAATAATCCAAGTACTAGCTCTCCATTTCTTGATATAATCTTCTCCATACCGTTATTCATAATTATACAGTATGCACAGCAACAAAAAGAATAAGAAAATAAAGCACCACCATTTAAAATGTACCAAATTAAATTATGACTTACTTCACAAGGATTTAAATATTATTCAATAATTAATGTGCTGCTTGTATGAAAACAGCTTTAAAGGGAAGGACTGATTTAAAGGCAATTAGTACTATTAAATGAAAGTTTTGCTTTGGGGACTTTCATTATTTACAGGATATTTTTATCATTAATTTAAATCAGACAACATTTAACTGGGTTGCTACCATGCAGGTTGTACCAGCAGTTTTCTCTGAACGGCTTTTTAGGCGTAGCCACCCCCCCCCAACATAAGGGCCCCCCACACACACTCTGGTCAATAGGTAGCTGTTCAGACCTGAGCCTGGGCACTAGAGTTATTTTCTGGGTGTACAAACATCTTTAACCCTACTCCTGCTGACTACTGAGAGGAAGATACACAGAAAGAATGCATCAGTATTTCACACTTCATTCCAAGGAGGAGGCAAAGGTTAAGAATGAAGAAAATTAAGCAGACAGCCATGCAGGCCGAAAGAAAGGCTTGCTGTTCTGCAGAGGCGGATTCCCCTGACACAAATAGAAGAAAGGCCCATGAATGAAATCATGTCAACTTCCTCTGCTTACACAGTAATGCTGGCCTGCTTTCCTTTTGGAAAAACAAGTCATCCGTGCACCGGGGTTCAGGGCTGCATTGTACAATGTTTCCGAGGTGCAAGTGACAGCGCATTGATACAGATCCAAGGCCCAGGCCCTAGCTGGCTTTTCCGGACCTGGTCTCAGGGCCCCACAAGAATTCACAGAGTTCATTTCTGCGTGTTAATGATGTACGTTAATGATAACTGAATCTCTTGTTTTCCCAAAGTCGATGAAGCTCTGGACACTTGTGCTAAACAAGGAGGCTTGATTTTAGAAGGAGAGCACTTTTTTTAAGAATGCCAAGATGGCATGGAACCGGCTTTGGGCTTAGTGATAACTTTTTCAATGTCAAAAGGAAGTGATTCTGGGTTTTGTTAGTGTTAGTACTCAGGACGAGACTCATAAAATCATTTCACAGATGAACCCTATGTCAGGAAGAGTTTTCTAAATTATATCTTAATCCATGGATTAGTACACTCGATTTCTTTTATGATTTTTTTCCCTCGCTAAATTATTTTTGCTCTCCAGGAGTGATTCTAGTTAAAGAATATGACATCAATTCCCAGAGTAGGCATTAATTCATGGTAGATTGAAAGACTCAAGATCATAATATTTCATATACGAATGAGGTTCCTACAATCTAAATATGAACATTACTCAATTGTTTTATGGGCAAATCAGCCTCTAAGTTACTGAACATTAAACAATGAGTAATATGTTGCTATGGAAATTCTATATTAAATCAAATATGCATAAATGTCTTCATTTTGATTTGATGTGTTGTTGCATATGTGATTTTTTTTTTCTTTTTGATCTCTGTTAAAGTTTTTTAGGAGATCCTACGGCTACTTGTCAGATGAGTTGCCATGTCTGCCAAGACAGGAATTATTGGTAGGACAGGGTACTGTTCCAACAACACTTTCCCCACCTCAAAATGAGGTTCCCATTTAGAGAGCTATATAGAGGTTAGTGATGTTCTTTAAAATTTCAAAAATAAAGATATCTCACTCCAGGTAATTTGACAATACAGTAGATGCTGTTAACTGACCCCCAAAGAGCTAAGCCCACAGACCACTTACTCTTTCGCAGCCCTGATTCTTGGCCATGCACACAGATGAGTCAACTCATCACTCACGGTTTCTTGTCTGGACAGACATGCATCAGCATCTTTGCTGCCATTAGTTGTCCTGTATTTTTACCAGGAGTAAGTTGTGTTTGCTCCCATTCCTGTTCATACAAATTGTCTTTGCTCTGATGACAGTGTCACTTATTTGCTATTTAAATTGAACCAATAGAAGTTTTAAGTTTTTAATGTCTTCAAATTAGGTGTGGGTGAGAATTAAATTGTACATGATTGGTGGCGGTAACAAAAACTTAAGAGGATTTTTGTTTTCTGACTGCTTCAAAATTTAAATCCCTGTTTAGATTTTCACTCGACCTTAAAAAAAAAGAAACCATGCAGCTGACAGGCTTATGTAAAAAAGATAATTTGGAATATGAATCAGTGGGCCAGAAAGTGCTAGGTTAATGCACATTTATATGCTTTATGTACAAAGAAAATATTTAGGGTATCAACCTAAGCTCTTGATTCCCTATTTTAATTCACTTTCTTCAACTAACTCATAAGCTACCAATTCCTAGTGACTATGAATAGAGGGTTTCTGCTGTCATCTATGCAACAAGAGAACTAAGGAGCAGAGATATGACTCAGGAAGCTATTTTAGTAAAAACAAGAAGTGATGAGAATCTGAACTATGACGATGACAAGAAAATAGAGGGTGAATATGAGACTCTGCAGATTAGAAATAACAAATTCCTGAACATTTAGGTGTTAGCAAGACCTCAACATTTAAATGGAGGCAGCAGGCGGCACCTTAGGAAGTCCAGGAAAAGATTCTGCTTTAGTGAAAATAATGAGGGTTTAGGTTTTTATTACGTTTAAGGCTAACAAAGCCATCAGCAGAGACATGGAGAGGCCCGGGTGTTATTAGGAGGTAGTTAGAAATACAGGAAAGAGGTCCCTGGTAGTAGAAATACAGGTTCAGAAGTGGCAACAAAGGGAATATGGATTCAAGTCCCAAGAATGGAAGAAGAAACCTGAAGGAAAACCAAAAAAGAGAAAAATCTGTGTTCAAAAGGAATAAAAAGAGCCACAAAGGAGACAGAAAGTTCAAAAAACAAAGACGAGAATTACAATTGGACCAGGTGGCCGAGCCAGGAGAGAATTGGGGATGTGGCCGAGGGTCAAGGACGGATGCCTCAGGGAAGTGTCACTGTCAGTCACCAGGCTCCAATGAGGAAGCATCTCAGCAGGACGGTGAGGGACAGCACAGGCTCTCAACAGTTAAGAACTGAGTATCTAGTGAGGGAGAAGAGGCAACAACAGAAAACTCAAAAAGTTTGATGGTGAAGACAGGGAAGCCAGCATTATGCTTTAGGCATTAAAATGGTGAAGTGGTTAAGACCCAACCTATGAAGCTGTCCACAGCCGCTGCAGCACAAGATTGATCCCCAGCCAGGGAGCTACCCACATGGCGCAGCAGACCTCTCCTGCCTCGCCCGCTGCTCCCCTCAGCAGTGTATTTCAGTCAGAGCTCCTATTCTGCTCCCCACTCTGTCTCTGGTGAATCCTCTCACCCATACCTCTGGCCTGTACCCCAGTTCTTGTGTATGCATAAATAAATCACTTAAAAAAATAAATAAAATAAAATGGTGAAGTGATTGAGATTTTTCTTGGCTTAAGCCAATCATATTTACATAGAAGAGGAAAGCAACATGAAAGCTGACTACACAGACCAAAAGAAGACAAAGGCACAGGAGGAAAAGAGTCAGCAAACAAGAAAAGGCAAACTGGGCAGAAAGGAGAAGGAATCTTTCTTAAACGCAAAAAGAGTAAGGAGAGAGGGTAAAGATGAAAACTGAAAGTGTTCACCTCCATTTCCTAGCACCTCCCACATAGTTGCCAAGTCAAAATTTTGTGCTTAAGAGTGTCTAAAGTCATCTGTTACCTGCAATTACCACGGATAGCGATGGGGCTGACGCAGCACACAGAAGCTGCAGACTGACCAAAGGAAGTGAATGATCAGCACTGTTGGTGAAATTAGCCCTTGATGCCACATAAAGGAAATGCAACTCCTGGGCCTCCCCGGTGGCGCAGAGCTTGAGCGCTGGGTTGCAAAGCTGCCCGCAGCCTCTGCAGCGCCAGTTCGATCCCCAACCGCCAGCGAGGGTCCCACATGGCGTGACAGACCTCTCCTGCCATGCCCGCTGCTCCCCTCAGCAGTGAACTTCGTCAGTCTGCCTGTTCTGCTCCCCGCTCTGGCTCTGGTGAATTTTCTCACCCTCCCGCACTTCTGACTGTACCCAGTGCTTGTATAAATAGATAGATAGATAGATAGATAGATAGATAGATAGATAGATAGATAGATAGATAGATAGATAGACAGATAAACAAACAAACTGCCTCCTGGGTTCTGATCTTCACCATGATAATCTAATAAACTCTTTAAGAAAAAAAGAAAATGCAACTCCTGTGGATGATAAATGAAATCAACAAGCAAAACAAAACAAAAATAAACTCCCGGGTAGAGAGAACAGTGAGGAGGTGACCACAGAGGAAGCGGCTGGGGAGTTGGGTACAACAGGGAAACAAGGTCAAGTGTAGGGTGACAGACAGAAACTGGACTTCCAGTGGTGATCATGATGTAAAGTATCATGGAGTATCATGCTGTACCCCTGAAACAATGTTAAAAAGTAATGTTACCTCGACAAAAACTCTTAAAATAAGAAAACACAAAATATATTTTCTGTTGAATTTTTTTCCAACCTGGATAAATCACAGCATCTGGCAGAACCAAGACAAAACTGTATGAACAATTTCTAGATTTCCCTTTGTGCTTACCAGTCATGGCTGGGGAGAGCTGACACCTCATGGCCTGTGTTAGGGAACTGGCACAGGGAATAGGACAGTCTCTTTGGGAACTCACCTTTCTGAATAGCATGTTCTAATTCTCCCAGAATTGTCTTCACATTTCTGCATACGGATTTCCTATAGCTGTGCTGGTAGGCTGGGATTGCTTTCTTTCTTTTTTTTTTTTAAAGGTTTATTTTATTTGTTTATGCACAGAGGAACTGGGGTTCAGGCCAGAGGTGCAGGGGTGAGAGGACTCACCAGAGACAGAGTAGGGAGCAGAACAGATGGATCTACTGGAATACACTGCTAAGGGGAACAGCAGGGAGACAGGAGAGGTCTGCTGCATCATTTGTGGGTTAGCTCCCTGGCCAGGGATGGAACTCCGGCTGCAGGCATGACAGCACTGCGACTTTACCCCTATGCCACCAGGGAGGCCCAGGTTGGGAGTTTTAAATGCAGTCCTAGCACACTATTTGGGTATTTGCTTTTCAAAAGAAAGCAAAGCCTACATCGACAGGGCTGGCAATTCTCAGCTCCATATGTCAGATCAGGCAGGCCTGCCTTACGACACGAAGAGTTGGACTGGCTTTTTCTTTTTAGACACCAGACAGCCCTATTTTATTCCTGAAGAGGCCACTGCAGTTTTTTAAGTCACCTTTAGGGTTAAAATAAGCCCAAGAGAGGAGATAATCATTAACACTTTATAAAGTGCCATATCGAATTCATAAGGCTGTTCAGAGCAATTAAGGGCAGAAAGGTGAGGGCAGCAAATGATCTAGTCTCTAGACAGGTCGGGGGGGTGGGGAGGAACAGGGCTGAGCAGGAAACTGTCCCAGGTAGAGGAGCCTGCCCAGTCAGCCTATTGCCTTGGAGAAGGTGGGGACACGAGGGGGGAACACTTCCTTTATTCAGCAAGAGACCCCAAAAGGCTGCTAGATGGGCCCATTCTAGAATAAAGATACTACCATAGGTCACCTGGATTGCAGCTCAACACTCTCCCTTACTGATAAAATTCCCAACCAGCCGCCCGCCCCTGGCTAGCAATCTCAGAGCTTTGGCTCAGACAGGACCAAGTAGGAAGATAAAACAGGATGAGAGCACTAGGTGGACAATTAAACTACTTGATATTTAAAATCTCTTGTAATGGCAAGATTCTGTAAAATATTACTGAAAGTGTGTCTATCCAAGCTTAGGATTTCAAAGGTGTTTGGGTAGATAAAGACTCTCTTGCAATGAAGATTCTGACTTTCTAAATAATGATATTATCCCAGCTCAAATTGATTCTATTTATTTCTTGACTGATTTCGAGTACAAGGAAGTAACAAGTTAACCAGTTAAGGGATCTCAGCAACTCATGCACCTGTTTGGTTATCTTGAAATACGAAAGGGGATGGAAAGAGGAAGCAAGGTCTGCAGAACAACTGTCACAAGCTTTGCTGTCCAGTCTCTTATTTAATTCTTACTTAGTAAGAACTCTCCTGGTTGACCATTTTGTTTAGTCATATCTAGTTACCCAGACATAAGGTTAAATAACTTTCCCAGGGACAGAGAAAGGGAGGGCATGGGTTATTTAGAGGCCAACTAAAGAAATTCTGATACCAAATCACATTGATCTTCCTCTCAGCATCATGGCCTGCCTCACACTTTGAGCTACAACATAGGCACTTTATGATGGCTCCCATCAAATCCCCCCACATTCAGTGGTCAAGGACATATGAGGGTTTTTTTTAAAGATTTATTTATTTATGCATACAAGAGCTGGGGTACAGGCCAGAGATGCAGGGGGTGAGAGGATTCAGCAGAGACAGAGCGGGGAACAGAACAGGCAGACTGACTGAAATACACTGCTGAGGGGAGCAGAGGGTGAGTCAGGAGAGGTCTGCCCGCCATGTGGGTAGGTCCCTGGCCGGGGATCAAACTCGTGTTGCAGTGGCTGCGGCAGTTTCATAGGTTGCATCTTAACCCATGACACCATGAGGGAGGCCCCCAACATATGAGTTTTAAATGTAGCTATAACCCAAGGTCACTCCTGAACCAGGTATAGCCTTTACTAAGTAATCTTAGCAAATATCAAATAAGGAACTTTTTATGCCCACTTTATTCATAGAAAGAATTTCAATTGATTGAAATGTGGTAAATCATTAAAACATTTTAAGTACCAAATATTGAAAGACAGCACTTTGGGGCTTAATAAAATATGTTAAGGCAACGATTCAGAAGCAAAAATTCAATGGGGTCCTTTAGAAAAAAAATCTGATACTAAATATGTTCAAATGACTAATTTTGCAGGTCTGAATCGCATGTCTGAAACAATAGGAAGTCTGTAACAGTTAAAATTCCTACTCATGTCACCATTGTAAAGCTTTTTTTAATCTGCTGTCTAATTTAGATGTTTACTAAAGTAATAAATAGAATCCCTAGAAAGATGGTGACAGACTTTATAGAATTACACCATTTTTTTCAAAAATCCTGTTCTCTGGTACAGTATAAGCTAAGTCGACCATGCCTTTCCTAAAATTAGAGTAAGAGAAAAATGAAAGTTGACTGAACCTGAATGCTGCTTGAAATTATTTCTAAGAAATCTATAGAAAAAAAATTGATCTCCAGGAAATGACTGGATTATTTTCTCCACGGGGCTTGCTGGCTAGCGCTATAAGCCTGCTTCCTCAGATGTGATTCTTCTGGCAAAAAAGAATCAAGCAGATATTAATTATGAATTATTTGAAGGCATAATGGTTTCTCTTTTAGGAGCTGCTAAGAATAACCAGGCACTGACCTTGATTTAGCTCTTGGGTGATGTCCTGCTCTGGAACGTCACAGAACATCACTCCTTTGGAGGAGGATTGGGCCCTTCAGACTGGGCCATGTCCCATCCTGGGGGTGTCCAGCTCTGTCTAAACCATGAATGAGTTCAGTATGCTGAATTTTTATTTTATTTTTTTTTATAGAGGCATGTTTTATTTATTTATTTGTTTTGTTTTGTTTATACAAGCACTGGGTACAGTCAGAAGCGTGGGAGGGTGAAAGAATTCACCAGAGCCAGAGCAGGGAGCAGAACAGGCAGAAGGACCGAAGTACACTGCTGAGGGGAGCAGCGGGCAGCAGGAGAGGTCTGCGCACCATGTGGGACCCTCCTCCGGTGGCCAGGGAGCAGCCGGGGATCGAACCGGCGCTGCAGAGGCTGCGGGCAGCTTCGCAACACAGCGCTCAACCGCTGTGCCACCGGGGAGGCCCAGTATGCTGAATTTTTAGATTGAGAAAGGTATAAAACTCAGAATTCATAGCCTTTCCATGATGTCCTGAGAAATTTAATGAAGTTTACATATGAGACTATGTCATCTATTTGCCACATTCTTCTTCTATCTCTAATCTATGGACTCTGCAACTATCTAAACCAAAGGAGGGAAAAGCTTCAGTCCAAGAACTGTTGATCCTTCTCAGTTAATAGCCAGTCATTTCTGCAAAGATAGGTTCCAGATGAATTCCAGAGTTGGGAAATTATGCCAAATACTTCTAAATTCTGAACACACTTCAAAGGAATAATTCCTGGCCTTTAACAACCTTTGACTTAGTCTTTTGGAAAATTCTTTTCCATGGATGTATATCTGATTTTATAATAGACATCAAGAGGGAAATGGTGGGGCCTCCCTGGTGGTGCAAGGGGTTATGATGCAACCTATGAAGCAGTCCACAGCCTCTGCAGCACGAGTTTAACCCCCAACCAGGGAGCTACCCACATGGTGCAGCAGACCTCTCCTGCCTCGCCCGCTGCTCCCCTCAGCAGTGTATTTCAGTCAGTCTGCCTGTTCTGTTCCCCACTCTGTCTCTGTTGAATCCTCTCACCCCTCGCACCTCTGGCCTGTCCTCCCATTCTTGTATGCATAAATAAATAAATCTTTAAAAAAAAATAGGGAAATGGGATTTGCTTTGCAGAAATTCACTTTATAGCCCAATTTGCTAGAATGCATCCATTTCATAAACTGAAAGATGCACTCATTTATGTTCACATCTATCATCTCTCTATCTGCCTACCTCTCTGGGGCTTCCTTCATGCAGAACCTGACAGGAGAAAATTGAGTCAGAGGAAAATGTGGCTAATTCAACAAATACAATTGAGCTTGTTGGGGAGGAACTCAACATAACATGCATACCCGTCATGTTATACATGGACTGACAGAGTCCTTTGCACAGAGTGTACATTTAATTGCCTCCCCACTGCCAACCTCTCCCCTGGAAAATTCAAGCTACCTAACAAATAAAGTGGAATATTCATCATGCTTTTCTCACCTCTACTTTGTAGACTCCAAGATAAAGGTTGAGTGATGTTTTTTGATTTTCCCTAGAGCATGATGCCAGCAAGCATAGCAATAATCAGAAGGCAATGATTCTTTCGTGACTTGTAACCCCCAAATTCTACTTTTTATCACTAGGCCACACTGTTCTGCTTGCTCAATGCAACACTATAGTGGCCACTCTCTTTCCTTTTTTATAGTTCTAATTTTCCCTTCTTCCTCTTGCCTTTCTTTTCTTGCTTCTTCACCAAAGCAAGCAGTTTAATTCCAAACCTTCAAAATCTAGGTATCTCTTTTTTAATAGTCTCTAAATTCTCTGGTTCAAAATAAGATGCTGACCAAGTTCAGACTGGGGCAGTGGTTCATGCAAATTGCCAAAGTAAGACTCTGATTTCGGTGAGGAAGAGCGGAAGACACGCGGAGGAAATCGTCCAGACAAGCAGGTGGAATCTTTAAGTAGGATGCAAGGCAACACCTCCTCTTGAGAGGCAGGAAGGAGACTTGACGCAGCCGAGTCATTTATTTGAGCTTCAGATTATTCACTTTCCTAACTAATCAATAATTGTTATAATTAAAATTGATAGCTGCAAATAACATGACAGAGGGCTGCTGCCAGAATACTGATTGTGTCTTTGGCTTGGAAAGATAGGCAGCAGCGTGGAACACTTATTTTCCAATTTGCTTTTAGCTGTGTGCAAATTGCTTTAGCTGTATCCAGCTGATTTAGACCTTGCCTGGAGGTGCACTAGATTAATTGGGAGCCACACATTCATTGCTTACAGAATGGACTCTGTAATTGGCGAAATTTGTTAGTGCCAGTTATAAAATAACTATATAGTTCTGCTTTAAGCTGTCCCTTCATTACTCTTTCTGTAAGAGGGGAGGGGAAACAATTAGAACCCATCTGACGATTAAGAAGGGTGTTTTTCCATAAGAACTAAAAGGGATGGCCCCACAGTCAATATTTTGTACAAGCAAACATTTGTGTGAACATGGTATTGGCTTTTTGGGTTTTTTTTTTTTTCTTGGTATTGTTTTTTTTTTTTTTTTTTTCAAAAACCAAAAGTACTTTGGCATATATAAAAAATTTTCTATCTTTGTTGTGACCTAACCTTGGGGTTAGAGAACCTGCTTTGTTAAACTACGGGCAAATTTTTCAAAATGAGTCTTTGTTCTCTTTCCTAACTTCACTGAATTTAATAAAACAAGCAGTCCTCTTTCTTGGTGATGGCCAAATGAAAGAAATAAGAAACATCCTGAGCCCACAGTTGGGTACACTGCAGGTTTGTTTTTTTTTTTTTTTAATGTTCCTTTTTGTATCCCAGGGCATAACGGGGCCATCCACACGCCATGACAAGGGGAGGGGGCTGGGCGAGCGTGAAATGGATCAAGGGAATCTAGACATACAAACTTTCAGTTATAAAATAAATGTCGGAGGGATGTGACATACAGCATGGGGACTACAGTCAGTCACACTGTACCACACATTTGCAAACCGCTAAGAAAAGATGGTACAATAGACATAAATTACAGCTTACGTTCTGTTTTCTACCTACCAGGTTTTGCTCTTGCCAGAAATGACCCTTGTGTTCATTGAGCTTTTTCTGATATATTGTTCAAGGTGTGTAACATGGATACCCAATGTTATATTAATTTTAGATCTAAAATATAAGCTATAAAATAGGTTAGAACAAAAGCACTATTTATCTTCTTAGCTTTTAAAAAAAGTATCTTATATCAACATACTTTGGAAAACAGCAACAATATGCATACTGGACAACTACGTTCTTTCAACATTTTTTGAGCGCTTGTAATACACATCAAATTGTACAGAGGCTGGTCCCACAAACGTTCAAAAACCAACTATCCTAAACCTTAGAATTGGAAGAGCAAGAGATTCAAATGAAATAAAATTTAAACCTAAGTTCTGAATGAGAGAATCCATCACACTTGGAATTGGAGAATTCTGCTCCTCTTATTCCTGGTCCTTCTCTTGAGATGGAAGGTTCTGTTTTTATGGAATCTCAGGATACTGCCTTAGAAATCACTCCTAAGTGAAATGTTTCTCAAAGCTGTGAACTTTTTATTTTTAGAATTTTTGTATACAATGATTGTAACTTTAAAAAAAATAATATTGAATCTAATAAATAAATATACTGTAACATGAAAAAAAAAAAACAAAAACAAAAACAAACAAAAAAAAAACCATCTATCCAGGGAGAGAAATCATCCTGGATGCCCTCATTATAATGACAAAATCCCCACTCAGACTCATTTAGCCAGGCAAGCAAAGAATGAGGGGTTGTTCACAGGTTCAGATAACTGGAAAAATCCTGGACAAGACTGCCTTGGACACGACTGAATTCAGGGACTCAGAAAGGAACAGCAACTGTCTCTCCCTCTGCCTCTTGGCTCAATTTTATTTCCTGTCATTGTCACTTTCAGGAAGGCCTTCACCAAATGGAGGCTCCTGTCTGACCCAGATTTATATTCTATGTGTTCAGCAAGTCCACTGAAAAGAAAGAATGTGTTTCTTTCCCAGTAGTTCCAGTAAAATCTCAGACCTAAATTACACAGACCCATATACCATCCCGAGGCAAAAAGTCTCGAAGGCAGCTGCCTGCTCCGGAACCCTTCACCGCGGCCAGGAGGCCAAAATATCCCATTGAGCCACGCCTGGCCCTGCGCCCCGTCTGCAACAGAGTAAAGAAGAAATGGATTCTAGGCAGGAGGAAAATGGCCACAAACACTGAGCAAAAAATAAGGTTGCAGTAAACTATTAGTACTCGTGGCAGGACTTCTGCAACGTCACTCAATTATATCTTTAAGATCTAATGAAAACTAAAGTTCTTTTCAAGTAAAGTGCAGGTGTGGTAAGTCATGCCAAATGTTGTCTGCTGCTTCGGGAGAGTACATGGAGTCCTGGCGTCCAGCTGATAATAAGGAAAGCAGCAGCAAATTTTTTTACGCAAGTGATATTGGTTTACAGTGCTATATATGATGCAGGGAAATAGGTTCACACTTCCTCAATTGTACATCACCCACCCCAGCCATCCCAGATCATTGTTGCCCCATATATATATATATATATATATATATATATATATAATATATATTCAGTTATAAAATAAAAAATATATATTTAATATATATAAATTTATTATAAATATATATTTATTATAAATTTGTTTCTGAACTATAAATATAAATTTATAAATATAAAAACCTGTATTATGTTTCTGAACTACAAATATTTCTAAACTAAAAGATAGTTTTTTAGAAATATCTGCCTCTTCATCCCACAACCAAGTACAACAATTTTAGGTTTACTTTTGTTTATTTCTATTTTTTCCCAAGCAATTCTTTCTGTGAATGTCTCCCCTATGTTATTTGTTATCCTTGTTGTGGGCGAATAAACCCTGAAGGGGCACCAGGGCGGCCACAGAGCCCAGCCAGCATATGCCTACATCACTTAGAATGAGAGGATTCACTACGAAATGAAAGACTAAGATGGGTGTTGCTCTGACATGACTATTTTAAGAGCTCAGATTGGGCTACTAGTTTCAGAGAAGAAACAGAAGCCTGACTGGGTAGCACAGAGATACCATATTGAAGCAAATGTCTCTCAGGCAGCAAAGGAAAGAATCTGGAGCTACAATGCATAGGATTTCATCTTGCCCTAGACCTCAGTCTTCACCAAATATACTATTAATACATGATCCAGGAAATTCAATCAATCATGTAGAACACAGCACAATGTTGTAATAAAAAAATAGAAACAGAAACAATACTATAGCAATTTTTTTAAAACCACTCAGAAAACTATTGCCATGAAGCAGATAAAAAAAATTTTATCACAAGTTTCACTGTGATTTTATATAATAATGATAAAAATATCTCTACAAAGGAAAACTGCAAAATGAAAATATGAAAATGGAAAGCAAAGCCCAAATATGGAGGCAAGGGTAAAAGACATGCTGACAGAATGGAGGAAAGAAATTGCTTTCAAAAACCCAAATTAGGGCCTCCCCGGTGGCGCAGCAGTTGAGCGCTGGGCTGAGAAGTTGCCCTCAGCCTCTGCAGCACCGGTTCGATCCCCGGCCACAGGGCGAGGGTCCCACATAGCACACAGACCTCTCCTGCCACCCGCGGCTCCCCTCAGCAGTGTACTTCGTCAGTCTGCCTGCTCTGCTCCCCGTGCTGGCTCTGGTGAATTCTCTCACCCTCCCAAGCTTCTGACTGTACCCAGTGCTTGCATAAATAAATAAATAAATCTTTTTAAAAAAAAGATAAATTTTATCTAATAGTTACAAACGCCAAAGGCTATATAACAGGTATATAATTGAAATTGCCAAGAAGGAAAGATAGAGTATCTTCAAATGATGAGTAATAAAACTTTCCCAAAGTAAATGAAGACAGTATCTAGCTATTCAAAAGGCAAGTCACTTGTCATGGAAAGTCAGCCACAACCACCACCACTGAGCACAACCTAATACAGAGAATGATCAAGAAACAACCGTTTGGATAGCTAGCAGAGAAGATCAAATTATTTCCTATAGTATTGTTTCTGTTAAAGTATGGAAAAGGTGTTTTATAGCATGTTTAACAATAATTTAAAAACAGTGAAGGCAGGAGGCAGAAAATAGGTGAGAAAGAATGTTAGTTGATATAGACAAACAGGTTGTGGAAGTAAAAACATAATTAGCACTACAAAGGTGACAGTAAAAAAGACAGTACATGGAGAAAGAAGAAAATATAAGCTAATTTTATCATTGTTAATAGCAAGAGAGACAGAATCAGGGTTATTCTGTATAAAGGAAACCTCTGTACGGAATAGCCATTTTGTGAGGTAATTACATCTTTATATAAACAAAAGAGTTATATGAAATAGTCATAGAAAGCAAAATCTTTATACAAAAATACAAACCTCCCCTGAAGTTTTAAGATGTAAAATTAAGCAAAAAGAAAACATAATATGTCAGACAGAAATAAACCCATCTTTCATAGCTACAAATAAGAATAGGCAAAATGTAACTGAAAAAAATTTCAGATTGACTTTCATAGAGAAACTAATCTTGATTCCACACATAGAAACCACATCTAAAACAAATGATTCAGAAATCTTGAAAGGACAGGCCAATTCTAAGTAAATGCAAAATTTTACAAATGCCCATTTGCCTCCATTGACACAGAAATACCCGTATGAGTACAGGAAGTGGAAATAGAATTGTTTTTACTTTAATCACAAGCCTAAATGGGTTGATAGTTCCTGGTCCCTAAATGCTAAGTCAGAAAAAAGACAAATGCCCTTTGGTTACTCCAGGCACTTGCTGATCCCAACACCTCACTGAACTCAGTTCTTGCGAAACCTCTATGCCACTTCCTGCTCTGTGTCTCTAAGGGTTGTTAACTACCTTTATCAAAATGGCAGCCATCATGTGCACGAGTTCGCTGCTCACTCCAACATGCCCATCATAAATAGTATCTAAAAACGATGAAGCTATTGTTTTTAAAATGAGATAAAGCCTGTTAAAAGAATTATATACACATTCATTCACAACTGCCATGCTGTATTTTTAACCCTTAGATACTAAGTACCAAAAGAGGGTACTTAACCAATTATTAATATAGACATTTATTTGTTTGCTACTCCATTTGAACACTTTCCTCATTAAGCTTTTAAGAGTATGCATATGATGTGGTGCTAAAATAAGATATTACCCACAAATAGCCAAGAACAAACTTTGTGTAATAAATTTCCAAGCACTTAACGTCACTGTAAAAGATTCTATAACTAGCTAATAAACATTTTCCCTTAATCTAATACGTATAGTAAAGAATTAAATAGACATGAATTAAGAGACAGTGAAGAGAGAGCAACAGAAACAGAGATAAGGTAGAAACAGACAGATATCATGCCCCGTAGTCTTGGTAAGAGAAACGCGTTTTTACAGTGATTCCTGGGCCTCCCCGGTGGCGCAGCGGTTGACCGCTGGGTTTCGAAGCTGCCCACAGCCTCTGCGGCGCCGGTTCGATCCCCGGCTGCTCCCCGGCCACCAGAGGAGGGTCCCACATGGCGCGCAGACCTCTCCTGCCACCCGCTGCTCCCCTCAGCGGTGTACTTCGGTCCTTCTGCCTGCTCTGCTCCCCACTCTGGCTCGGTGAATTCTCTCACCCTCCCGCGCTTCTGACTGTACCCAGTGCATGTATTAAAAAAAAAAAAAAAGGCAATGCATAAAGTGATTCCTGTCCATCATTTGGGGGAAAAAAAGGGGCGGGGAAGGAGTTGCAATTATGTAAATTACAAATAAACACCCCTTCCTCCTCCAGGTCACTTCTCCCCAGTGCCCATTTACTGTAGGTAAATATGGTTAAAAATTGGAGAGGCTTGTTTTCCAGGTTGTTTTTTTTTACCTAACCACAAACATACTGGACACGCACACACAACACATGCACACATTTATATATAAATATGTACTTGCTTGAAATGACATTAAATGATACTCCTATACCCCAATATAATATCCATCAAATTCACTTGCTGACAGTATCTTGTGGCCGCCTTGTCATGTGAACACACAGACAGTTCGGACACCCCTTTCCGGGCAGCCCAGGGAGGCCCTGTCATGGCTAGCTCAGATTGATGGACGTCCACATAGTTTTCAGTTGTTGGAAATGATGCAGCGAACATTTTTGTACAGTGTTTCTGTGCAATTGAGTGAGAATGGCTGTGGGCTAAATTCTTAAAAAGGAAATTACTATGTGCGTTTCTATTTGTGACAAACTGCAGAATTTGCCTCTAACATATTTCTCACTAACAATGTGGGAACTTTGAAACATCGTTTCGCCAACATTTCACATGTGTTGTACTAATAGGTGAAGAGGATCCGCTAGCCTTCTAATTCACCATACGACCATCATTTCAAATTTCTCTGAATCGTTGTGTTCCTTTTCTGGTATCTAGTTGTTATATCCTTTGTCCATCTTCTTTATGAGACTGCTGGCTCAATGCTTTTTAAAAACAGTATCAGCACAAAAATTGGCCTTTTGCCTGAGGTGTACTTTGCAAATATTTCCCCAGTTTCTTGTCTGTATTTTGACTTTATTTATGCTCCCATTCTGCAAATGCAACTTTAAAATTTTAGCATAACCAAATTATTATTGATCCTTTCCTTCACAGTTTCTCAATTTGATGTTATGTACAGAGGTTTCACCGCCACTCCAAGAATATAAATAAACTAGCCATTTTTTTTTTCTAGTACTATGATACTTTCACAAAATAATTTGATTCCTCAGGAATTTGTTTTGTACTCAGGAGTTATGTTGGGTTCCAGGCTCTTTTGTATTTTTTTCCATATGGCTAACCAGTGTATATTCATGGCAATAACATACCACATTTGCAAGTCAAGCAATGTTTCATTACAAATAAAGATAAGATTACTTGTGCTAATTTTATGTTTCAGGCATATTAATAGTACATTGCAGCCATTTTTAGGCTTTTTAAAAAAAGATTTATTTATTCATGCATACAAGAACTGGGGTACAGGCCTGATGTGCAGGAGGTGAGAGGATTCACCAGAGACAGAGCGGGGAACAGAACAAGCAGACTGACTAAAATGCACTGCTGAGGGGAGCAGCGGGTGAGACAGGAGAGGTCTGCTGTGCCACGTGGGTATCTCACTGGCCACTGGGATTGAACCCGTGCTGCAGGGGCTGCAGACAGCTTCACAGCACTGTGCCCAACCGCCTGCACCACCAGGGAGGCCCTGTTTTTAGGTTTCATGCTATATCTTTCAGAGAAACATTCTGTAATTTTAATTTTAACATGCAGTTGTGACTTTTGTGTTAGAGGAACAAGAGAAAGAAATACCCCCAAATTCTTTTTAACAAGAGAGATTCTTTAAAAAGTGTAGGCAAGCAGCCCTCTCCTGTCTCGCCCACTGCTCCCCTCAGCAGTGTATTTCGTCAGTCTGCCTGTTCTGTTCCCCACTCTGTCTCTGGTGAATCCTCTCACCCTACCGCGCACTTGGCCTGTACCCTGGTTCTCGTATAAATAAAATAAATCTTAAAAAAAAAAAGTGTAGCCAATTATATTCCATAAAAACATTTAAGCCGTAGGGCTTAAATGGGATATATATGAGTTGAAATCACTATAAACTTTTGCTTTATGAATAAACACTACATTTTGATTGAAGCAGTAAATGTTAGTATTATGCCCCAGCTAAGCAAGATCACAGAAATGGTGTAACTGAGGTGTAAATATTGCATCATCCAAGCGCTATTCAAAAGGGCAGGAGGAAATATTTAAAGAATAAATGGAGTAGGACATCTTAAGGAGGTGAATCAAGTTTATTACAAAGATTAAAAGATGACAGACAGTTGTGCCTCCCAATTTGAGGGGTACTACGTATGACCTCTTGCCTTACAAACTTCCCCCATTAAACCTCTGCCCAGTGCGGGCTTTATCTGTTCTCCCGCTGACCCCTGTCCACTCTGTACCCTGCCCCTCCCTGGGGTGGTTGGCTCATGCTGCATGTACTTGTCACCTCAAGATAGGTGGTAGTCAAACAAGTGAAATTAAGACCTATTAACTCCCCAAACCTCCATCCTCATCACCTTTGACCACACTTTCTAGAAGGAATGCTGGCACCCTGCTCCTATCATTGTTTGACCCGCCTGCCTTTCTTAAAAATCTTCCAAGCAGGTGATGAAGTTTCAGGCGCATGCAAGCAGACAGCTCTTTCATTCCCTTCAGACTAAACACAAAGTCCTTACAAAAGCTTACAAGACCCTAATAATATGCCACCTCCCCCCGCCCAAACACACACATCCATCTCCTGGACGTCATGCAATGTGCATTCGCTGCCTTGAGAATATTCAATCTTGCTGGAGCAGACAAGGAAACAAATGAGATTGATGCAAATCATTAGATGTGTTAAGCACAGATAATTAAATTATTTACCTGGGAGATAGGTTCGACATCAAGCAAGTAGAGCATGTGTGCGTGAACTTGGACAGGAAGGAAAGGAAGAAGCAAGCAAATACTACATATTCATGATACACTACATACACATGAGACACGTGAAGCACTGAATATTCATTGTACCCTAAATATCCACACAAAGCACTCCATTTCCACGAGGCCGGCTTCAGCCACCGTTTGGTGACACCGTGGAAAGCCCCATCTGGCCCAGCAAACACAGCCCCTAGCTGCTCATCACCGTCCTGGCCAGGCTCTCCAATACAGCCTGCTGTGCCGACTCAGGCGTCTACCATCTTCTTCCTCCTCATCTCCCGGTCCCTGCAACCCCACCCGAACATTGTGCCATCAAGTCAGGCGGTGGGGGGGCCTTGCCATTTGTTTGCACAGAAGCCCGACTGTGTCCATCCACCCTATTCGCCATTCCTCTCTGCTTGCTTCTAAGTTTATCTTTAGTTCAAATGCTTCAATACATGGTGTGATTTGTGCATCTTAACTCTGTGAACTTTCCATCTTGACTACGGGCCACTTGCCTGACTGCAGGTAGGGGTGACCATTGTGAGGCTCTGTCCACAGATATTCTGCTCCTCTGTTGTGCTCCAGTGACCTTCTCCTTGCTCTCCCCTAAAGAGCCCAAGCACATTCTTACCTCGGGGCCTTTGCACTTGCTCTCCCCTCTCTCTGACACCACTCCTCCAGACACCTACATGACTTGCTTGTTTCCTTCATTTTCCAATGATGCTCTAATTCTCTGGCCAACAGGGTGTCCTGATTTAATTCAGTTCTGAGAGCACCCAAAGTCAGTGCAGACCCCAAAGCTTACAGGTTCAGGTCCACAGGGAATCATCCTCCTGTCCCCACTTCAGATGCCCCCCACAAATTGGGGTCCCCAGGACAGCTGCACTTCTGTCTAAGCAACTACCAATATGAGCATTCCCACAACACCCCTCAGGTTCGGAAATTTGCTAGAATTTAGGAAAGTGTTATATTCGGAATTAGTTTTATTCTAAGGATGTAACTCAGGAACAGCCTAATGGGAGCGATGCAGAGGACAAAGGATGAGGGGAGAAGGTGGTCAAGAGTGTCCAGGCCCTCTCCAGGCCACCCAGCACACCGATACTTCCCAACCAGAAAGTCCCCAAGGTTCATCCCAAAGATTTGCTATTAAAATTTCATGATATAGTCATGATTTATTAGATCATTAGCCATTGGTGACTGAACTCAAGTCCTACCTTCTCCCAACCTTCTAATCACATGATTGGTTCCACTGTCTCCATCCTACAGCTATCTAGAGTCCTGCCAAAAGTCACCTCATTCCCATAAATGTAGATATGGTCAAAAGGGGCTCATAATGAATAACAAATATCATTCTATGATGTAATAAATTCCAAGGATTTTAGCCTCTCTGTGTCAGGACTTAGGACAAAGGCCTCATGTAAGTATTTATACCACAGGAAAAGAAATTTCCTTCTCCACTAAGTTCTGTACACCTCTGAGCCCCACTTTATTTCTCTCTCTATTGCTGACCAGCACCGCACAAGTTAAATGTTTGTCGTGTCCCTGTGTATGGTCATACCCTCTCTGTAGAACATAAGCTCCTTGAGGACAGGGTTTGATGTCTTTTCTCTACTGTTCTAGCTCCAGCATCTAAAAGAGCTTTTTACCTAAAGCAGGCAGTTGACCATGTATTTGTCAAAGGAGTGGCTGTCATGTGAGGATGCAGTAGAGCTGGGCCCTCTTTTGCACGCTTCTGGGAAGGCAGGCCCTGGGTTCTGCATGATTCTGCCCCACCTCTCCCAAGTCTGAGCAGCCACACTCGGTGTGCACAGGGACAGCAATCCACCGTACCTGGCACAGGACTTTGAAATGGGAACTGAAAGGCTGAGTCATTTAAATGACCGTGGAAAATGGGCCAGAGAGAGCTCCCCAGCAATCCCAAGCCACATTCAATAACAGGATCAGGGAGCCAAGGAGAGGTGGAAACAGAAAGCTTGTCAACAGGAGCTGGAGAGGGGGGACTTGCACCAAGAGAAGCAGGGGTAAGAGATTATGTGACACTCAGGAGATTTAGGGGTTTACCAGACACCGTCACTGTGGCCTGCCAATTCCCTTCCACTCCTTGGATATTATGAAATGGACTCATAAGCTTTCAATAAACCCTCTTTGTAACTAAGTTCGTTTGAATGGGCTTCTGTTCCTGGCCATAAAGTTTCCTTGCACACAGGGCTCGATGGTGGTGCTATAGGGCTGGCCAAGGAAGCCAAACCTAGCAGCCAGCTTAGTAATCTCTTCCCACCCCCATCCCCACCTCTGCTCCCGCGGCAAGGTGAGTTCATTGTAAACTGCAGCTCCTCCTTAACCCCAGGGCCCACGTGGGCCCTCCGTGGGCTTCTCTCCTGGCAATGTGGAGCTAGAAGTGTGATGCCAGAGAGCACTGCCAGCCCAGGCAGGCCATTTGTTTACAGAACCAGAGGGCCAGTGTGCAGAGAGAGGAGAAAGAGGCAGAAGAGACAGAGCAAAGAGAAGCAGCTGTGACGAGGCGAGTGTGTGTGCGTGTCCGTGGGGAAGGCACGTAGGGCAGTGGAGAGGCGCGAGAGGCTGCCCAGACCTCAGAGCCAGCCCCCTGGGAACTTGTACACATCCCCACTCTTGCTCCCATGAGACCCCTTTGGCCTCCATTAAAGCTGCCAATTTTACTTAATTTTGAACAGACTTCTGCTTTCTACAACGTAAAGTCCTCGACGAAGGGATGGTGATAGTGAATGGACAGGAGCAGGAGTACACAGGTGAACCCCACTAAGCACCTAAGCCTCAGAGCCCCACAGAGCAGCTACATCTAGCAGGAGGCGGTGAGACCTGCTCAGCCTTCCGGGAGAACAGCGCAGTGTGGTTTGGTATAAACTCACCCACGCAGATGAGGAGCAGGACACTCCCTGAGCCAACTTTGGGGAGGAAGGCTGCTTGGCCCCATGTGTGGCACAGGCCCGCAGAACCCCTCAGCCACGAGAGTCAGTCGCAGGGATGTTCCTGGGCTTCCCCGATGACATCTGGTTCCAGAAGCTGCAGGGCCAGCTTGAGGACTCTCCAGAGGGAAACAATCTGTAGGCTGGCCGGCAGACGCGGGGCTTTCGGGGCCGTGTGGCACGGCCTCTGACTCTGCTGCTCACGCACAAGGGTGACGGCACCTGGCAGAACCCAGGCGAGGAGCGGAAATGCGTCACCTATGCTTTCCAACTCGGGCACATCTGCCAGCCCACCCCTCTGGGGCCCAGCTCCCAATGCCAACCCGGCCCCAGGGCCTCACGGAGCTGCCTGCTGGGGCCTCTCATGACTCATTTGCTTCCACCCCTGCCTAGAGGCAGCCCCGACCCACACACAGTCTGGTCATCAAAGTGGTGCCGTGAAATCCATCTTTTATTTTCTGTGTCCGTGTATCTTATCGCTGAGGCGTGGGGGCAGGCGCTGGGAGGTGCAGACACACAGGCCCAGGAGGGTTTCTGAGGCTGAACTTGGCTGCTCGGTTTATGAGCTTTGGTCGCAGAATCGCCAGAGCAGCACAGCCTTCACATCAGCGCCTGCCCGTCGACAAAAGGTCTGCAGACTTGGCTGGCTCATGCCTAAGAGACTTCGGACCAGTCCAAGAGCGCAGGGCTGGCCCGCCCTGTCTGGAAGGGCTGTGAGCGAGCACAGGGCCAGGCCCTCCTGGAAACACCGGGCCCTTACTTAGTAGGCACTGGGGAAATGATTTCTAGACAAATTCCGTCTCCTACCTTGAGCACTCACTTCCGAGATCACTTTTTTGGAAGGGAGTTCATCCCACTGGAAGCGGTTCCAGTCCCTAGGCCTGTGAGATTGGGCTTGAGCGCCCCTACAGCCCCCTGCCTCCCCACCAAGCCAGGGCCCGCCACAGGGCACCACGGAGTCTTCACCCTCCACTGACAAGCATGTTAGTCCTGCACTAGCTGGCACCCGGGGAAGGCTGACGGAGGGGCAGAGATGGAGGCCGTTCCTCTATCTTCTTCCCTGGCTAAGGCCCCACCCTCTGAGAGAGGAACTGAGGGCAAAGGCAAAAGACAACTCTGTCCCACCCACACGGAACTGCTCAGGAGTCACCACCTACTCTTCTTATGCCGAGACTGCAGAGAACATCTCCCTCAATTTAAAACCCTTAAAAGCTGTAAGTCGATGACCTCAAGGCTCCCTCTCCAAGGCCTCCTGCTGAAAGGCCACCGCCTAGAAGCTGGGATTGTCTGTCTTCTCCTCACCAGCCAACCACCACCTAAATAATTTCTGGAAATAATTCTTTCTGGGATGCCAGGAGAAGGGGTGGAGGGGTGGACGTCTTCCATGGAGGGTGGTGGGGAGACGGAACCACCTGGCCTTTCTAGCCACCGTTTAATATCGCCCAGGATGCCTGCTGCCCTTACGAAGAAGAATTTTTTAATCAGTTAGCATATCCTGGCCCCAGCACATGCCATCTGGAACAAAATCCTCTCTCTCAAAGGCCATAAAAATGTAAGTCATTTGTTTTGGGAGGGTTTCTACCATATTAAAAAAAAAAAAGGAGCAATTCTAAGACAAAGTTACAGAAATTACAGTCTGAATGCTTATGTTTTGAAAATAATGGTTTGCAAAGCCCCGCCTCCCTACTTCCTGAGAGCACACACCATGCAGGGAAAAACGCTTCTGGGAAATGAGCTTAAGGTTGTGGTTGGAATGTCATTCTTTCCTAATCTGTTCAGTTGTCCTCTGGGAGAATAAGCAGAACATCATTTGGAGATAATTAGAAGCCCAATTTTGAAATGCTTTTTAGAATATAGGAAAGACCTTGCGTTGGCCGCCAAGATAGTCTCTTCTAGAGCCAGAGAATCAATTTTCGCCATTAGCCCCTGACACTCAAGCATCAGTTGCCACCAAGCCCAACTCTTGTATTCCGAGTTTCTAGTTATCAAATACGTGTCGTGAAGTATTAAAGGTGGCAAAGGCCACCAAGACAACCAGTAAAAAGGGTAAAACTTCCAGCAACTTCAACAGGAATGTGATGAGAAACTTCCTGCTGACTGGGTGCTGGGTCTGGAAGGTGGGGTACAAGAAATTGATGCCCGGCTTCAGGAGAGGCTGCACTGGGGTTTGTCTAGAAGAAAACTACCTACTGATTACATTTCCCTCCTTTGCCCCTCTCAAAGTGCTGAACACTGGGGGTGCAAAGGAAAGTAGCCAGGTCTTGTTACTTACTTAGGAAATTTCATGATCCTTTTTCTGAAGCAGAATTACTCCCTCAAAGAGAGCCATTTCCTAGTCCCCATAACCTGGAAATATGTTAGATCACATGGCAAAGGGAAATTAAGATTGCAGATGAAATTAAGATTGTTAACTGGCTGACAGGGAGAAGAGACTATCCTGGATTGTTTGGGTGAACCCAGTTTCATCACGAATCCTTAGAAGACAAGAGGCAGGACAGTAAAAGGGACTGTGGTAAATTCAAAGAAAACTCCTCCGTACATCAGTAGGAAGACAAGTGAATAAGTAACAATTCTGGCTCACTAACTCTTCTGAGTAAAGGACTGTGTTGCTTTAAACCACTGAAGGTAAATACATTCCAAATTTCCCTAATGCCATGTTAACGCTCCTGGCTTGAAAATGCAGGGAAGGGGAAACCGATACCCTTGGAAGACACAAGGTCATAATTCCACTCCTCAAGGACTCCATTTCGTAGAGGAATGCCAAACAGGCATCACTCTGCAGGTCAACTCAGCTATTCTCAGTAGTGTCTGCAGAGATGGGCTGCGAAGGCTGTGAGGTCTCTCCACGCCTAGTTGGAGAGATCTGCAAGAACAGCTGTTTCTGTTCTGCACTCAGGTGATGAGCTTTGCTCCACCTGCTCCTAAGTGGCCTTGCATGTGGAGAAGAGGACAAGAGGCGGCCCAGGGCCTGGTCAGTCCCAGCAGACCGTAAAGCTAAACTCAGCACCGGCAGACGCCTGTGGGCACAGTCACCGTCATACTCTTGAGGGCCCGGAGATCTTTATTTTCTTCCTATCTCCAAAATTAACATGTTTCCTTTCATTTTATTTTCAAATGTATAAGAGGAAAAAAAAGTCAGTGAAATGTAGAGCACATTTAAGAAGCACTCGAAGTTATTCCTGTATATGAATGGGAAGGAAATCTGAGGTCACTCCCGGCAGTGAGGAACTTTAAAGCCTTCCAACTTGAAAACCTTCATTCTGGGGGATAAATAGTACGTATTTTAGAAATACTGCAGAGACTTTAAACAACATATAAAGAACATATGTTGCTAGTTGACGTGCTAGGAGTTGAATCCAGCCTTCAGGCATGGTTTATATATTTAATTCATTTTCGATCTATAAAGACTCTTAATTAGGATGGTAAACGATGGATCATCTAATTCTCTTTAAAAAGCTGGAAGAACTACTCCAGCTTTTCCCCTGATGTCATGGTGTCACCAAGAGCCACTGATGGCTTTTATAAATTCTTAAGCAGCTACAAACAAGAGAACTCAGCAGTCTATGTCTGGGGCGGGGCAAGGGACGAGGTCTAAATGACCTGTCACAACTTGGGGGTGCTGGTGGTTACAACTTGCTACTCGGTGTCTAGTGGGTGGGAGTCAGTTAAAACATCTCACAGGGCACAGAACAGCCTCCAAAGGCACCCAAGAATGTCTAGTTCAAAATGTCCCTAGCGCTGACATGAGACACCCCTGCTTTAGAGAGTGATTTCTGTTAGAAAAATAAAAAAGAATCCATGACAGAGGTACTGCTGCTAACAGTGGGCTTCATGTGTCGTCTCTCCTAAAGTCAACCGAAAGTAAACGACATTTATGACTCAGGATTGTGCAGGGAGCAGGGAATGTATGACTGTGGCTAGTGACAAAATGATAATAAATGGCTTCGCCTGTCTTGTCTCTTTTTCAGAGTCAGAGAGGGAATGAAATGACCAGTAATGATCATCTAGACTGCTGTTTTATCCTGTATCAATCAGAGCTATTCATTCTGGTTACTCACAGACCCTTGGGCTGAAACCACACTGAAATCAGTGTCACGGCCAGCACGGATATGTAAGGCCAGTCTTTCTACTCAGAAAGTGTTAATGACTGGCTGAACATCAATGGCAAGTTTCCATGAAAAAGCCATCTGAGATCCTAATCTAGGAACAAATAGTTCTATATGGAGCCTACTGCCTTGTTTTTAATATTCTGTATTCAATGGGACCGCAGCTGTAAACAACTCTTCACTCTTCATTTTCTCCAGGAAGTTAATTTGCACTGTGTCAGCACTGCAGGCTTTTTGCATATGTTCAGGACAAGCTGATATGAGCAGGCCTGGAATGAATAATGTTTAGTAAAATCAATAAACCCTATTATTAGTCACTAAGGGGACTGATTTTATGTCTATAAAAGTAAAACAATTAGAGCCGTATTAATGGCAGATTCATCATAGTAATATAATGGAGCCAAGTATGCTTGTCTTTTGGGAATCTTTAATTTACCATTCAGTACCGACTATGTACTCAGCTAGAGAAATGGCACACGTAACATAAACAAGCTCTGGCCTTTGGCAATTCGTACTGTCATCAGCAAAGACAACACTGTAAGAGTAAGGAGGAAGCACCAGAACTTCATTTAGTGAGAAATGGAAACCAGTCATGAATAATGTGCCAGTAAAAACCGAGGGGGAGAAACTATACAAGTCACATTGTGCGTTTGGTCACCCATCTCTCTATCAGCAATCCTGCTTGTGACACTGACAGAGTTAACCTGGTCTGCTGCAGCCCTTCATACCCTACCTATTTAGACACCTGACTAGAAGTGATGAAAAATCTGGTATGCAATAAGCATACGCCCAGCATTTAGCAGCAGAAAGACAAGAGTGGCTTTGTATGCCTTTAAAAATACTCTGTACAAGCAGGAAAACTATCAGGATTCCAGAGTATCACTTAGCCACCAAGAGAAACATGAGAATTCAGGTGAAGATTAAGCTGATCCCAGTCAGGGCCCTGTGTTTCAACAAATGAAGTGTTGGGTCAGTTCCAGAACTGCAGCAGCATGTAGGCAACCAGTAGACATACTTGAAAACACATTCTGAACAGAGCAAATATATACGATTAACTCGTAAAAGCCAAATTACATCAGGTACTGAAGGATGCATGGAGACGTGTTGTAAGAACTGGAAAAATTTTGACTCACACAACAACATAACCTGATTAAAAAAAGGCCAGAGGATCTGAACAGACATTTGTCCAAGGAGGACATACAGATGGCCAGCAGATCCATGTTCATCGTCACTAATGATCAGTGAAATGCAAACCACATCACAACCAGGTATCAGCTCACACCAGTTAGAAAAAGTCAAGAAATCCCCACTGTTGGTGAGGCTGTAGAGAAAAGGGGCTTTCTGAACATTGTTGGTGGAAATGTAAATTGGTACAGCCACTATGAAAAACGGTACGAAGATTCGTCAAATAATGAAGAATTTTTTGAAATTCTACATGCTCATGTAGATGGAACAATAGATAATGGAGATGTGGTGTATATATGTGTATATATGAGAGACTGAATCTTACTGATAAAAAAGAATAAATATTGCAAATTGTGACAACATGGATAGACCTAGAGATTATGCTAAATGAAATAAATCAGATGGAGAAAGACAACACTATATGACTTCACTCATATGTGGACGATACAGAAGCAAAGTAAATGAACAAAAAAAAAAAAAAACCCACTTAGATACAGAAAATAGATTGAAAGGTGGGTGAAAAGGGTAAAGGGAGTCAACTGCATGACGGTAAATGGAAATTAAGACTTTCGGTGGTGATATTTTTAAGTGTTTACAATACTGTACATAGAAATCCCATGTAATTGCAACAAAATTGTACTTAAAAAATAACTGAAAAAAATTGGATAAGAAAACATTTTTAAAAACATGTGAAATATTTTCCTAGGTATAAGACACCAACATGCAATGTTACTAGAAATGACGACCTGGATGAAATTCAAAAGAAAAACTGAATTGGGACAAAAATATTCTACTGAGGGGCTTTCCTGGTGGCGCA
The DNA here is from genome assembly GCF_964194135.1 of Talpa europaea. Lineage (NCBI taxonomy): Eukaryota > Metazoa > Chordata > Mammalia > Eulipotyphla > Talpidae > Talpa > Talpa europaea. Next base: position 21,054,275 of record NC_140080.1, read on the forward strand.
GGGGTTAAAGACAGCTCTGTCAAGCAATCACCATCCACTGCAGCACGAGTTGGATCCCCAGACAGCCAGGAAGCTAACCACATGGCGCAGCAGACCTCTCCTGACTCGCCAGGTGCTCCCCTCAGCAGTGTATTTCATCAGTCTGCCTGTTCTGTTCCACACTCTGTCTCTGGTGAATCGTCTCACCGACCCCCCCCCTAATCTCTGGCCTGTACCCCAGTTCTTGTATGCATAAATATATAAATCTTAAAAAGTATATATAGCCAACTGAGCTCTTTAAAGACCATGTACTAAATTTGCAAGGCCCACTGCCAATGCTACACCTTAAGATGTTTCTGCAAAAGTGGAGGAATCATTTTTTTTTCTTTTGCAAAAACCTATTCATTGGTGAAGTAAAGGCTTCTGAGTAGGACACAGCAAATGACACTACGACAAAAACTGTCAACTTAGAGGGCTTTTTAGTGAACTGAGTGGTGGAACTGGCGTCTGCCGTCTTGTTTGGCCTGTTCCCTGCAAGCGGAGCGTGCCGGCCGGCGGCATAAAGGGAAGACGCCATGACCACGAACTTAGAGGGAAAACATTCCATATACTTCCCAGAGCCCCCCCCCCCCCCAAAACCTTCCAAATCATTATCAACTAACTCGAGGATGCTGCGAAACACACACCTGGAGGAAGCAGGTCCTGGGACGGAGTCCGCGGGCGCGCCGGCAGCTCGGGCGATGCGGCTTCTTTGCGGCTCTGCAAAGCCGACGCGCAGACGCTGGTCTCGCCTTGTGGCTTTTGCCGTAAAAGCGAAAAAAACCCTTTTTGGATGTGCGCAAACTGGCGCTTACCTATGTCTGTCTTCCAGTTAAATGGAGTAACGCAGAGGCTTGAAAAGAGGGGGTTATGTGTATGTTAAAATCATAAAAACGGGCAGCTGGAATGAATCAGTAAGACCAACCAGTCCAAACAGCACAAGCGGCCTCCTCCAGCGGGCCTCCACCCGGGCCTCCACCTGGGCTCGCCCTCAGCATCTCGCTAAGAACGAGGCTTCCCCGCCCCCTCCCACTCCCGCCAGGGCTCCGCCCACACAGTGCACCTGGACGCTTCCTCCCCTCCTGAGTACACTTACATCTCTGCATCTGTTGACCGTTACAATGTCCCAGGCTTTATTTTTTTCCCCAAACTGTCGGTGTTTGTTTTTATTTATTTTTTTAAAAAAAATTATTTATTTATGCATACAAGAGCCAGAGGTGTGGAGGGTGGGGTGAGAGGATTCACCAGAGACAGAGTGGGGAGCAGAACAGGCAGGTGGACCAAAGTACACCGCTGAGGGGAGCAGCGGGCGAGTCAGGAGAGGTCTGCTGCGCCATGGGGGTTGCTCCCTGGCCGGCCAAGGATCGAACTCGTGCTGCAGAGGCTGTGGATAGCTTCATAGTGTGTTGCTTAACCCCTTGCGCCACCAGGGAGGCCCGGTATTTATTTTTATTGCCATTTATTTATGTTGTACTTATTTACCACGTATCATACTATTTATCTAGTGTGCTCAGAGTATTACTTACATATTTTATTATGTTTACCCCACTTACTAGAAAATGCAAACTATTTTTCACAAACAGGCATTTCGGTCTGTTTTGCTCACTGCCATATCTCTGCACCTTACAATACAGGCACTATTAATACAATAGTAGTTTGAAGACAGGGAGGAATGGAGGAAGGAAGTGAGGAAGGAAATAATTTTGTACATTTGGCAAAGAACACACTACGACTTAATGACAAGCCACATCAATGGCTAGCTGATCAACTTTTTACACATTTTCATACATTTAAGTACTGTCCCTATGTCATGAAACTGACGTCTCTGGGGTATCATTCCGTATCATAGAAACTTGTATCTACCAAATATTACATTGCACGTCCGAGGTAACTTATCTAGTAAATACGCCTCTACTCACTACCTTAAATATGCTATCTGGTTGTGATACCAGTATATCCTATAAGAAAAGTTAGTATCTGTATACGCTCTCTCTTAGGCACGGGACATTCGTAACATTAAGAAATCTTTCTTTGAAAATTAAAATTGCTATCATCAGCTAGAAATAACATGAGACAGACAAGAAGCCATTATAAAAAAAAAAACCTTTTTAATTCTGATTGCCAAATTATTTAAGGCAGGTATAAAAAAGGAAAGCATTCAATATACATTTTACATAAAATAAACTAGATTACAGCATAAAACAAGTAACCAGGCAATGGCGTTAAAGTCTCTCTTCTAAAACTGGGTAATTGTAAACATTAAAAAAAAAAAAGAAAGAAAGAAAGAAAGAAAAGAAAAGGACTGCGGGACTATTCAAGTAATAGAACAATCACAGATGTCTCTGGTATGCAGGCTATTGGGTTATTTGCCATTCAAGATTATCAAAAAATGACACTTCATTATTCACAGATGCTCATTATTTCCCCGTTTTAATCTTTACATTATATACAACACAGTTTTTGTGGTACTGGCAACCCCATGCCTTCGAAAAGTAATTTTTCCACAATACACAAGTACAAACAGTGACTACAGGAACATTTTACACTGATGCGTCTTTAACAGGAGCCACCAAATAGACATCTAATTGTACCAAAGTGTCATCATCACAGTTAGCCTTTCTGAGGGGCTTTTGGGAAATATATGAAGGATATGCAAGGTTCAGGCACACTGATACATAACATTATTTATTTACAATTTAAAAGGAAAAGGAAAAGAAAGTAAGCAGCCTTTTGTGGCTAACACTTTTCAACATGACAAATACGTTTCTTATTTCCTTTACTGAGTGGTTTGCGACTTGGCAGCAGACCCTGTGTGTGCGAGCCTGGTTACTGATACAAAAAGTAAAGAATATATATATATGTATATATACATATATGTATACGTATATATATATAAAACAGAAGTTTAATTACAGCAACATTTGTTACTCTGTGATAAAATCTGTAATTTACAAAAATGAAATGACTGGTTTTTGCCTGCCATTAAGGCATTTCAAATTAACACCATGGAACTGATGTCTGTATAAAGCGCTTCCCCATGTGATCCAGTCACATGACAACGTACACTTCCAATCTTGTTATTCTCTGCAAAAGAAAAGAAAACCTTAGCCCAGGGTTCTAGCCACATCTGGCCGTGAAAACATGAAAACCATTCGCGTGATGAGCTTATTTTAATTCAATTCAACTCCTGGAATTCAATTCCACAGAAAGTGAACAAACACAAAGGTAATGATAAATGTGGTGAAAAATAAATTACGTAAGGGATAATTAAATACATCAAAGGACAAACATTACCTTTAGTGCCATGAAAGTAAGTTTCTCCATTTGCAAGTTTATTTTTTAAACATAATAAAGAAAGGGAGTCATGGTGAGTCCATTAATTTAACAAAGCTGAAAGGACATCCTAGGGAACTTTCAACTGTTTCAAAAATGGATCAGTTCATGACTAATCTATGTTACAGCTAAGGAGTGAGGTTCACAGAAAAGAAGTTGCATGTGAAGCACTGTGGCGTAATAGGCACATTCAATAAAACATAAAACGCTGAGGAGCTAAGTTTTTGGTCTAACAAGTCTAATCTTGCTTCACCCCGCATATGAAGCTCTCTCTCTCTCTCTCTCTCTCTCTATGCAGAAAACTAATTCAAAATGCAGAAGCTACTTACCTTCTTTGTGCAGGAAACATTCCTGATGCAGATGCCTGGGCAGCCACCTGCTGAGAGGCAACTAGGGCAGCAGAGGTCAGGCCTAATGGGGGAGAAAGGCAAGGCTTCCGTGACATTTAGAAAGATAAGAGTAGACACAGCCAGTGGTGAAGGGCTGCAGAGCCAGGAGCAGCAATCTGTTGTTTCCCAAACACTCACACGAACTGTTTCGTGCGGCAAGGAGACAGTACAAACCACTTGGACTGAGCAACAGCTACCTCTTTACCGAGTAGCTGCGGTCATCTTACTAGGTATTCAAAGAGAGTATATCATTCCATCTCTCCGTTCTGCTCTGCGTGGTACCAAGTGGTTTGCATGCATTCCTGAGTTGGAAGCCCAGGAGAAATAATAGGTCCCAGGTAGCAACAGCAATCAAGTCACAGGGAATTACAGAGGTGACATGCTATTTGCTTGGAATACAATACTTTCATAACTTTTATCACTTCAACGTTTTCCCCTGAGACAGAACACAGTGTAGCCTAAAAAACACATGGAACTTTCGAATCAAACTTAGAAAGAGCCTTAAATTTTACCCTACAAGGGAAAGGTAGCAGTGAGAGAAAGGAATAGCTCTAAATGAGATGGAGTCGCCTCATAAGTTATTTTTAATTCTATAGGAATCCTGGAAATAAGAGAGGAAACAAATGCAAGCATAGGGAAGATTGATCTTTCCTCCTATGTCCCTTATTGCTGTCTTTCAATACACTAGTTGACACCAGGTTACATGACTAAACCAAGGATGCTTCCCTCTTCACATTAGTACGGCTCCCCCACTTTGGGAAGTACCCAAACACAGTGTCTTACATTTAGAGTAGGAAATAACTTGGCAAGCACTATGGACCAACCTGTGTCCCTGTAACATTACTATGTGACAGCCCCAACTCCCAATGTGAGTATATTAAGAGACAAAGCCTGTAAGGAAGTAATTAAGGTTAAATGAGGTCATATGGGTAAGGCCTGCATCCAATAGGATTAGCGTCTTCCTAAGGAGAGCAGGTTCTCTTCTCCCCATGGCCCCTGGCCCGGCCCTGGGCACACCAAGAAGAGGACATGTGAGGACACAGCAAGATGGTGGCCCACATGTGGAGCAGAGCGTTCTCACCAGAAACTGACCAGTCTGGCACCCTCACCTCAGACTCCCAGCCTCCCAGACTGTCAGAAATAAATTTCTGTTGTTGACAGCCATACAGTCTGGGACTTTGCTAGGGCTCCCCTAGCTGACAAAGACAGCAAGTTCCTAGCAAGGGGATCTGTAAAGTGACAAGAGTTGGGACAAACGGCACATGTCCCACGAAAATGCCACAAATCGAAGGCTCCCTCGTGTCAACTCTCTAACTCTTTAAAAATGTTCCCGCGTGTTTAGTGACAGAGTAAGAGCAGTGAAAAGCTAGGAAGAGCCCCTGAAAAGTCTCGAAGCACATCATGTTAGCCCGTTATTCCCATCCCATCCCTGGGAAAGAAACAAATCAAAAGGCCCGTGGAAATCAGGATGAGGATTTTCACCGCAGCTTTCCACCATCCCTCCATTTCCCCCCGTGTCCCTGAGGGAGCTATCAGATGATCTGATTGTTATATTCAGCGGCCCAGACAGGGGCCACCACCCTCTGTCTGTGAGATAGCAGTGAGCCACCGATAACATCAACCAGTGACAATTATAAAGCGGTAGCCACTTCACGTCTCTATAGAATACAAAAATGCAGGGAAAAAAGCCTTAGTTGTGTCACTAGGAAAGACGAGACAGAAGGTGTTACAGACCCTCTGCAGAGTTAACGTGAACTCCAAACTCAACTCTTGTTAAGACCCGGGAGGCTATTTTGGCCACCACTTTCCAAAGCAGAATGAACAAAAGCGGAGTGAGGAGGAGCTGCTGACCTTGGAAAGGGTCATATTGACCAGGGATGAGCGGGTAGCCCATGCCAACGTGGGTGTGGTGGTGCGTATGCAGGTGCCGCTGGCCGAAGGGGGAGTGACGGTCTCTTTCCCTTTCCGCTTCCCGCTCCCGCTCAGCTGTAGCCTTCTCCACAGGCTGCAACAGAAAAGAGAGAACTCCCTTCATCCTCGGAAAACCAGCTCTCACGAGTTCTGGACCACCGGTGTCTCTTAACAGAAGGTGTTAGGTACTTTAAATTCTTTACTAATTAACGATAATTTCAAGAGGCAAGCAACAGCTTCAGTTCACACGAAGTCCACACGAGAGAACTCTCCACCCAAAGGAAACTGAGAGGCATCGAGGTTTTCCTCAACTGGCTGCAACAGGAGAACTTTTCTCCATAGCCTGTACTGGCAGGTTTAGACTCTTTCCAGAAGCTGTACTCTGGAAAATAACTTTTACAAATAGATCGAGGGAAAAAATTTTTTTTCTAGTTACCATTTTATTTACACTCTGTGGGGAGGGCCTTTCTATCTCATAATTTCAAGCAAATCTTTACCTGAAAACACACCCTAATATTATACGGAAACATCAAATACAGGCCCTCGTTGCCCTGACTCTGGAAGCACTGCAGAGTCGCTGAAGAGCTGAACACTCATAGAGAAGCTCTCTTCTCCCAAATCATAATTTGGCTAAGGAGCACGTATTCTCTTGTTCACATGATCAAGGATCTGAAGTTTTCCTTTTTTTTTTTTAACTTGGGGGAAAAAAAAAAACACCTTTGTACCACAGAGTTCTCACAGGAAAAGACAACGAAATCACCTGTTCTACTTTCTGTATAGGGTGTCTGGTGGACTCATTCACATCACAGAGCCTACATTTTAATGTATTCCAGGTTTTTCAGCAAGCACTGCCACATTCTCTTGCGTCTCTCCTCACTGCCGCCTCCAAGACAATCAGTTGCCCCCTTTTCGGGTGGAGGAGCCATCCTTGTGTTGTTTCAGGAGTTATAAGGACAGAACAACGACTCAAGGCCAATGCGGCCATCCCTCCTCGACCAAGGGACTCACGCTGGCACAGGAGAACATACTACCTCTTGCATCAAAAATACCTCGCATCAAATTGGTTCCTGTGAGTTTAAATGTCCACTCAGCAAGCATCCGCCCTAGGCAGGCAAGGAGTGCCGGACTCAGCAACAGAAAAGCTTGCTTGCACCATACATGCTTTAACAACTTCCCCCCTGACATGTGAAAGCATCTTAAGTTTTCAATTTTCCATTATTTATGCATTCGGATAAAATAGCATCCTGAAATCACAGCTGGGTTCCAAAACCATTTCTCCATCAAGAGTGTTCTGCAGCTTATCCCCTTTTCTCCCCCAAAACATGGTACTTTTAAGCAACAACAAAAGGAGGCTTACAGCAGGAGACTTGCTTCGGTATTGGTTGGCATGCTGCTGGAGCAAATCCAGTGCTTTAGATTCAGTGGTTGTTTTCGTGTTGATGCTAGGGCTGGTATTGACTTTCTCTGCCTCTTCTCTCCCTGACATCTTCCCATAAACAGGATAATGAAATCCGGGAGAGAGATAGGCCCCTGTAGATAAACAACAAATGCCACATCAAGTTATAGGCTACATCTTAAAAAAAAAAAAAATCATATGGATTACATGAATTTGGGATTAGAGTCAGAGATCTTAAAATAGGGGATTACATTAAGAATGGGCTACATCATCATTCAACCATATTTAGGTTCTCTCATTTTCTTCTCCCAGTTAATTCATCCTGATGAACAGAGGTTATAAACAGAATTGAGCTTACAGCCATTTCATACATTTATGTGTCTGCTTAAGTGAAAGGAATAGTAACTGTTATGATTATGACAGTAAGTGCTTAGAATATTTTCATCGGCAATAAAGTATCTGTCAGTCTAACAGCTACAATAAGAACATCAGTGACTATGGAGACTACAGCTGAGGACCCTTGACATTCCACCCCCGAAAAAATCCCTTATATGAAATCAGTTTCATCTCGGAGACTTTCAGCAGCTGGGAAACAAGCCAAACAAATGACACCCCTGAAGCATCTAATCAAATCTAACCTAAATTTTTAATAGCTAATATTTCCACACAGCCTCTCCCCTCCAAAACAGTGAGAACCCACAACACGTACCAGGGTAACTGTGCATTAGGACAGGAGAGACAGCCCGGTATGCAGGGTGGCTGGGGTCATACATCTGTGGGTAAGGATAAGCATGCAAGTACTGTATGTAGGACTGATGCTGACTCATGGGCGAGGACACAGCCACTCTCGTCCCCCGAGAGTCCTTCCAGTTCACAGGAGTCTTGCGATCATCGTTTTTCAGCTTGTTCTCCTCCATGGACTGAGAATCGGGGCGCTTAGCCTCTTTGGGCTCCTCTTTAATGCTTGTTAGTGACACAGGGAGGCTGGGCACACCACTCTCTTTATTGGGAGTTTTCCTGGGACTATCCTCTTTTAATTTCTTTTCTCTATCAAGTTCTTCTGCCTTTTGCTGATCCAGGTATTTGGGCTGATATACATAATGATGCCATGTCCTTGCATCTGGATCCTGATTTAAGAAAAAAGATTTTTAAAATTTCAATTTTTAAGAAAAACCCATGAATCGATGTGACACCGTGTTACTTTGAATACCAAATTAACACTTGCTAATGTGCTAAGAGCTGCATCTCCTTCTCTTACAAAGTAATAACGTCTGAGGAAGACATTATTGTCAGTCCCTTTTCAAGAAGACAAAACTAAAGCTTTTGTCTTCACGTAACATCAAGGTCACACTTGTCCACTGCAGGACTGGACTTCAAACTTTGGTCTACTGGGATTCAGGGCTGGGCCTCTGAAGTCATTTCTCAACATTAAATAACATCCTCAGACATATTTCATCTCACCCTCATTTCTGTTTTAGTATCACACACAGGTAAAAAGCAATTTCTAGAATTCCAACTCAACGATAATAAATTTAAGTATTAAATCAATTAACATCATTTGGGGGAAAAGAGTCTGCTTCCTAATACATTTTCCTCATCAACTGCTGCTGAGGTTGAATTGATTGACTCGTGTCTCATTACGCTAAAATCGTTATTAAGACAAAACTTCAAATTAACAGCACACACTGTAGCTTTTCTAGTAAGAAAACAAAGGCATCTGCAATAAACCCTCCCATTCTGTATCGTTTTAATGGGACCCTGTGAAGCCACAGCCTGATTCCAGGGGTCGGGGAGTAACCTCCCTAAATGACCTTTGGGGCCTCCGTCCTGTTCGTAACATAAGCCACTGGACGCTTAGGTGCTGAGTCAAAATTCAGAAATGGGTATGAAGAAAGGATTCTATCGTGATGACTCATCAGCGCCATCAGCACAGTAGGAGGATGAGGTGGACGGTGTCAGGAATACCCGGATGAACACTCTAAGGGCTGAAGTGAGTCAGGATGTCTCAACGGTGACAGCGCCGGCACTCATGTGGTTTCATGGTGACCGACTTTCTATGCTGGCACACGTAACCTCAGGCTGGCTGACCGCGGGGCTCGACTGTTTGAGGCCCATCCTCCCAGAACAGCTTTTAACGTAGAGGGCAAAACAAATCTCGTGGTCTGGCTCAGAGACTGTGAGAAAGACATCTGAGATGACTGGGGAATGTGAAGGTAGGGGCCCAGTTTTATCATTCCTAAGAGATGGCAGCTGAAATCTGGGAACATAAAAGAACAAACACTGTAGAGCTCAGACTCAGAATCTCAGCGCTAGGGGGAAACTCGGCGGCCACGTGATCCAATGCCCTCACTTTGGACTCTCAGAAAAGCAGGAACCAGAGCTAGCTCATGACCAGGAACGGGGAGTCTGCGAAACGGGTGTCCATGGTTCGGTTTTACGCTACGACATGACAGGGGAAATTATTACACATTTTTAGAGGGACGCCATCACTCCTGAGAGAATCTTTTAAAATATTTCCCAAGAGGAGAGGAATCAACCCTAATGCACCCTGGGTTTCCTGCCTGCGGAGAAGTCTAACCAGCTCAAGCCCAGACATGTACAGGTCTCAGACTGCTCTGTCCCTGCGGGGGCCACGCTCCACAATCTTACTTGTTTAAATCTCGAGGTTGGGTCTACACCTGTCTGCTTCATAGAGTCCATGACAGATTTCATTTCTACAGCCTCTTTAATAAGCTGGTGGTTTTCCATCTGCTTAGCTTTGAAGCTGTCGGCCTGAAGCTGTTGCTGGTGATTGGAGAGAAGCTGCGATTTACCTGTCTCCTCAGTTTTATTAGGCACTGACGGCCCTAGTTTAGAATGGTTTTTGTTAGGCTCCGGAGTAGAGGGAGCTTTTGAGATTGTGGCCGATGGCACGTTTTTCTGTTTACTGTCATCCTTGCCCAGCTCTTTCAAGGGGAGCTCATTTTTCCTGTCACAGTCTGCTCTCCCAGCCTGGGCCATTTTCTGCTCTGCCAGCCTCTGGTCTTCGTAGTACTTCTCGTACTGCTGCCTGTAGGCAGGGCTAGTGGCCATCAGCGACTTCTGGTCCATGTAGAGCCCGTAGGCATACTGGCCGTAGTACAGCGACTGGGCCAGCGCGGGGTGTCTCTGCGTGATCACCGACTGGTGCTGCGGCTGCAAGGGGGCCGAGTTGTGCTCCACTTTTTTGGCCTCTAACTGCTCGGCCTTGTCTTTCTTTTCCGTGTCGTCTTCGGACTCCTTCTTGATCTTCATCCCCTGCGCGCTGCCCCCGTTCCCAGCCACAGGGGCACCGACCTGGCCGGGGTGCATGTAACTTGGAGAATAGTAAGGCTCGTAGCCGTGGTAATAGGGCGAGTGGGCCTCTTTCATCTGTGATGATTGTGCTGTTGTCAGAGAATGCCCTTTCACGACGCCGTCCTTCCCAGACAAGACATCTGAGGGCGAACTGGCCTTCGACCGCATGCCCTCCGACCTGCTGTCAGACCCGCCATCGTCGGCAGCGTCCGAGATGTCCGAGTAGGCAGGGCTGCTGGTCTTGCCCGCAGAGCCCTCGGCCCCGTTCTGGGTCAGCACGTGCAGGGGCGCCATGGGCGCCTGCCCGTTCACCAGAGGGCTGCACTCCATCCTCGAGGCGCTGCCGATGGACGGGCTGGGCGCGTTGTCCGTGAACGTGTACACCTTATCGGCCTCGGCTTTGATACTGGCCATGCGGCTCTCCTGGGACTCCGACAGCCCGTTGGCCAGCCCTTCGTTCTTGTTCAGATGATCCTTTAAAAAATGCCCCGACAAATCTTTGCCGGCCCCCTTGGCCTCCTCCAGTTTCCCCAGCTTGGCGTCCATCTTCGGGCTGCCTGTCTCCTTCCCCTCTTTGTCCTTCAGCTTTCGCTTCTCCTTTTTCTTCTTGTCTTTGAGCGACACGAGAGCTGGGTTCACGGTGATGGGCTCCCCCATAATCGTGGGCTTTGGTTGAATGGGTTTTAACGGAGGGCTCTTTGGTGTGGCCTGGACCACGGTCGTGGTGAGGGAGGGCAGCCCGGGGATGGTGCCCGTGGTGGTGCTGGTGAAGGCGGCCGTGGGGATGGCGATCAGCTGCGGGGGCGTGGGGGCGGGGGCCGGCGCGATGGGCCGCGCGGTTTTCAGCTTGGACAGGTTTTTGTCCATTTTGCAGTTGTTGGCCTTCTTGCCCTTTTCTTTCTCGCCCAGGCTTTTCTTGTCGATTAATCCTTCTGCCTCCAGTTTGGGCATTTCGGCAGCCAAACTGCCGTCCGCCGCCGAGCAGCCGTCTAGCGTGGCCGTCATGTTGGAGATGACCGGGAGGTTGCTCAGCTCACTGGCCAGGCCCTTCTTTTTGCCGGAATTCTTGCCGGCTTTGGAACCGATCGCGGAACCGGGGCCGTTGCTGATCAGCTCTCGCTTTCCTTTGGGGGTCCCGGGAGGGTTTGCGGGGCCGGGCGAGGCCGGGGTCTTCACCGGGTCATAGGTTGAAACACTTGTGCTTGGCTCGCCGCAGTCAAGCGCCACGTTGCTCAGCGCCTCCTCGCAGTCTGAGATCTTGTCCTCGCTGTCGGGCTCGAACTCCAGCTTGTTTTCTGGGTCCAGGTGTGCGTGAGCCTGGTGGTAGCGCAGGCCGTTAATGTGCTTGTACTTTTTGTTGCAGTTCGGGTGGGGACAATCGATTAACACCGGAGAAGAGCAGCCTTGGTCCAAAAAAGGAGTCTCTGGTTTCCCTTGCGGGGTGGTGGGAGTGCTTCTAGAATTTGTGCGGACGCGCTTCCCGGGCTTATTGTCCTCAGAGCTGGAGTTGAGGTCCAGCTCCATGGGAGGCTTGTTTTTCCTTTTGTTGGTGGAAGAGGGGCTGGCTTTAATGTCCTCGGCGGCACAATTTGGGGGTGTCCTTCGCCCACTGGCGTTGAGGCTGCCCCTCCTCCCTTTTCCATTGGCTCCCCCTCTGTTCTTGTTCTGCAGCCCTCTGGATTCTGTGAAGCTGGCCTCCGAGCCGGGGGCCGCCGCGGTTGACCTTGCTCGCTTTCCTCTGCCCCGGCCCCCTCGCATCTCCAGGTCGCTGGTGGGTGACTCACAGAACCTAGGAAAGCAAGCGACACACATCAAAATGAGGAGCCCCAGAAGGGCCCGGTGGAATCACAAGGCACACCACGCAGCCGAGAGCAGTCAACACCCAGCAGCTTGAGGACTGGGGGCCAGATCAGTAAAGAAGCCTGTTCTACTGGCAACGGCCACACCTGCAAAGGGAACAGGCTACCCAAGGCTGACGTTTTTCCTAAGAAAACAGCTCAGATAGCTGGGCTTCAGATTCCCTTCAAATTCCCATTTGAGAAAAGAAGAAAACAAAGGAGACAAAGGGTAGTGAGAAGAGATTTCCTGATAGAAAAGAAACCCAGCATCTGCATTTTGCTGTGTTCAATCCTGAATTGCTCATTTCTCTTCTGCCTGGTTTCAATTACAAGCAGACTTTTATGTATTATTAATCTCTCGGTGCAGTTTCCTTGCCAAGAGCGGGGGGGCGGGGGTGAGGACAGAGCAAGAAGAGAAAGAGGAGAGAAAACAGAGACTGAAATGAAAGGCCCCATGCATACCTGGGAGGGGCCCAGTCGTGCTTGGTGCAGTCCAGTAGGGTCCCCACGTAAGTTTTGTTCCTCCACGTGACATTGACCACTAGGACACCTGCGAAAAGCGGGGAATGCAATTGGTTAGCACCGATTACACTATTTCCAGTTCATTTATTGTTATTATTATTATTTTTACCAGCAAAGTTCTATTCTCATGTGCTTTCAAAAGCTGTGGTTTACGTTCTTCCTCTTTTTGGTTTCAGTGACCTCAAGTGAAAACCCACAGGAAACTCTGTGTGAGAGAGTGTGTGTGAGTGTGTGAGTGTGTGTGCCCATGAGCATGCATGTGTGGTACAAAAGGGTAAGACTGCGTGAGAGTGTAATCAAGATACTGCTGACAGAAGGAAATGGTTTTTGCCATGTCCTGCTGTAAAACAGCAACACTCACCTCTTAATTTTTCTATTATTACACATAATTGCTTTCGTTTGGCAAGCAGCCAACATAAACTAAGCGCCCGTTACCAGTGCTTAAACCAGAAGGTGACTGAAAGGAGTCGGCTTTGTTTCTAATTCAACAGTATAATAGAATCGTATTTTTTATTTAGGGAAAAAATGATTTGGGGGCACAAAAATACATGTAGTGAGGAAAGCAGGGTCCTAGAGCCCAGATAGCAGACAATCAGCTAATCCCCCCCCCCCCCCCTGCGTTTCTACGACAAGAATCAGCCTTGGTACCATATCTGTTTCACTATTTGGTCTTGTTTCATGTTAAGGACTCCTAAAATAGCCCTCTCAAGAAAATAAATGTGCACAATAGGTTTGCTCTTGGGGTTATCTTTAGAATCAACTTTAGTAAGCATTTGCCACAGAGGATTAGAAAAAAAATCTCAAAACCAACACACTTGTTTCCTGCAAGTCATTCTGCTTTTCCCAACTGCTTTGCAGACAGACAATTTAATTTAACACAGCATCTGTGAATTACTAAACTTAAGTGCACTTAGTATACTGAATGTCACCGTGAAACAAAATATAACATCCTCTTATTTCTCCAGAGGACAACTGCCGTGTGTGTGTGTGTGTGTGTGTGTGTATAAATTTTTAAATTACTCCTTTAAAGCCCATATTAAATAGGCCTAGATTTTGAGGTTACAGAAATTACAAATGAAATATTTAAGTGTACCTTTGTTTTCTTCTCTGTGCTTACTCCCTCCCCTCCCCCAAACCCCCCAATTCTTCCTCGAAACAGCAAGGGACATTACCCAATGTCTATTTCTAGCTGGTCTGCTCACTTGCTCACTGCCATTTTGACTGTTAGGGAAAACTTGTTTTGAACTCCTTTATGGCAAGGGACGGCTCACCAGGCAAGACATCTCCTAGAGAATATTCTAGTGGCAGGTAAAATATATTTGAATGGTTGGAACTGCAGTCGTGGGGGAGGAAAATTTTCTTTCAGAAGTCTCATAAAGAGATTTAAACATTTTCCCCCACATGGTCTAGTGACCATTACTCAGGTGCCATCTGAACTTACTCACTGTCGCAGCCGTGGAGGGGAGGGGCCTAGCAGGGAGCAAAGCAAAAGCATTTCCTCAAATCACTAGTGATTCATCTGTAATTCCCTCAGAATTTTTTTTTAAGCCAGTGAGCATAAAAATTCATAAGAGATGAGAACCAATGATAATCAGGCGTTTGGTGAAAATTTGCACAAGGCAGAACAACTGGTGAAAAGGATTCTTCCCCAGCACATGCCTTCAGGAAAAGGGAAAAGAGGTGAAGGGGAAGGCTGAGCTGGGTTTCTCATCAACTCCTCTCTGGGGCACCGTGGATGGTGTCAAAGACCTTTGCAGCTGCTTAAAATTCCTGAGCGTGTCGGCTGTATTTACAGCGCAGACATCTATCCGCACTGCCTGGAGGTGGCTGGCATTTCAGCTCTAGATGCAATGGACGGAGTCGCCGCGTTGCCGAGCGCCCCGATGTAGCGCCAATGTATAATTAAAATTGCTTGAAAGGAAACATGAAAGAAACAACAAACCCTCCATTCTTGCAGTAATAAAATTAAAAACAGGAAAAGTCTGCGCAGACACTTAACATTTGTCTGCAGTGAAAGCCTTTTGTTATTGCTCTTCCCCCAGGGGCTCGCGCGGCTGGCGCACGCCGGCTGCTGATTGGCCGGCGCCTGCGGGGACGCTCGCGCCTGATTGGCTGGGCCGAGGGCGGCCCCGGAGCCGCGAGGCGCGGCCGGGGATAAAGGGCTGCGCGGGGCGCGGGGCTGCGTCCCGGCGGCTGCGAGGCGGGGCCGGCAGCCGCCCGGTTCTCCCTGCGGGAAGGCTGCCCGCCCTGCACGGTTCGGCTCCGTACATCAACGCGGGCCTGTCCACATGGTGCAAGGCTGCATTCAGCTCTCGCCCGCCGCGAGCCACGCTGCACCGCGCGGCTCCACGTAGCACGCCAGCTGCTCAGACCCAAAATTGGGGTCTCGAATGGGGGCAGGGTGCGCCCCCCCCCAGGTGTGCCCCACCCTCCCCAGGAGGCCCCAGACAAGCAACTTAGCATTGGTTACTGGTCACCAAGGCTCAACTCAGGTTGCACCTTTCACACTGTAAAACTATTCACATTGCCTGGTGCTATTTCTAGAAGGCAGACAAGCAGACCTCTTATCTCAGTGAGAGTGATATTTATCATTATTATTAGCACTCAGTGGGAATAAAATCCTGTGAAGAAAAGTACATTTTCAACTTGAAAGCGCCTCAATAAGTCAGTCTTATTTTTCCAGAAGCCCACGCATTTCAAACGCTCAAAATAAAAGCTCTACTCCCGGGGAGATTTTGAACGGTCTCCATCAAGCAGTGCTAATTAAATACGTGTGCTTGTGTCTATTTTTCTTTATGTACAAGCCGCTTCACAATGCCGCAGAGTATTTCTATCTGCCTAGAATTCACTATCTGCCTGGAATATACACAAGCACATGTTTACACAGCCAAGCCTGCCGCTCTACATTGCAAAGAAGGCTTAGAGGAATGCGACTCATATAAACTACAAAGTATATTGTTTCTTTGAAAGGAAGTCTGTGTTTAGACAACATCCTATTGTGAGGGGCCAAGTGGAGGGAGGTGTGTTAGTCTGAAAACGGTGAATGGTTTATCATTCTGCGGAAGACATCTTGAACAATTTGTAACCCATAGTCATACAAGAGAGGCTGGTTTTCAAAGGCATTTAAGTGACCAAAATGAAAACCAATCTTTTACACGTACAAATGTGAATTTCATAAATCTGGACCTAGTTACGTTTCTCACATTAGGTGGAAATAAATCTACATTTGCCCCACCTCGAAGATTTGCAGTTTCTTTTTCCAAAGTTTAACCTATGAGCTAAGCACCGAGCATACGCTATACAAATCCTTTTCCTCTTCATGTTCTCAACCATCCCATTGCTTTGTGATCCTCTCTCTCTACCCATGGCCTGACCATGGTTTTCCTCCGAGAGCTGATGCCTGCCTGTAACATTTCACATTTGAAAAATATCAGAAGAGTATCACCAATGAAGTAAGAACACAGCAGAAGACTGCAAGAGATGGTCTGGCATGTACTCAGCGGGCAGAGTTTTCGTATTTGTGTTAAGGCTTTGTTTTAAATACTGACATACCATCAATCTAAGATACCACCCCCAAAAGGTATATTACGTATGGGACGTTTAATAATACATGGACTGCATTCTAGAACTTGTGCCCCTATGTCTACAAGACACAGGAGCCCTGATCTCATAAGAGTCTTTCAGTCATGGTGTTCTATTATTTCTTGTAGCAACTTAACAATTAAGTGGCCCCAGAGAGACCAGCAGGCCCAGTAGGCATTTATCATGCTTCTATAGGTTATACACAGAGAATCGATTCGGTGCTATGGAATCAACCACATTTTGACTGAGACTTGGTTCAAATTCTGTACTTCAATAGTCTGCAAACTAGTAGTGAAAGCAACACAGGCAAAACCTGTAACCCAGAACTGTAAGTAGAGCTTGAGTATTATTATTTCTACTTAGAGTAGACTCCTTATTCCACTGTATCAGCCTGGACCCTCAATGTATGACTTTCATTGCAGTCCCTGCACCACCAACACCACAAATTTTGCCTCAGAGATATACACAAGCACAGAGATAGCTTCAGGTGACCAGTTCCCTGGATCAGTACCCCTAACCCTCATCTCATCTTGCAACAGGGTGGTCCCAAGGAAAGGGGGAGGTTCCCTGCCCCACCCAAGGGAGGGTGGAGCTGAGCAGGGAGAAGAAAAGCAACAGAAGAGACTGAGGAAGGAAGCAGGATGGAGCCGGGAGACCTAGAGGAGGCGCATGGAGCCTAGGGACACGTGAAGAAACTGCGCTTGTCTTTTGGTCGTGGACGGGGTGACACAGATGTGGGTGAGACCCATGGGGAGGTGACAATGGCAGCTTTTATCTTGATGTTGATTTTGCTCTTTTCCTTCTGGGCTTGTCTGATTGTTTCTGACCCTTTGCTGTGGGTCCCCACTGGAAGGTGCTTTAGACTCATGGCAGGCTTTGGGGCCTTGCTCTGGGCCAATCCCATTTGGATGGACTTTTACCCACGAGGGGACGGGTAACTTTGGGTGCTTCATTTAGAAACTAGACTCTTTGCCTTTCCTGTATTGTTTCCTAGTTTTATTAAAGTTCCTTCCCATTAAAGTCTCATATGTTTTGTGTTGATGCGGCGGATGGCAGAACCCATTTAGAATAGGCAGGTTTGCAGGGTCGGGGCTGCCCCTCTCCCTGTCCTATAACAATCTCTCTGCTCCAGTGATGGGGCCCTAAAAAGCAAAAGCAACCCAACAGGGATGAAGGTGGGAACGTGAATTAACAAGACAAAAGGGAAATCAGAGTAGAAGCCTAGAGGTCACAGGGGGGCTGAGGGGAGGGGACTATGGTGGACCAAAGCCCCAAGGACGCTTGAGTGCTGTGACAGGAGGAAGTCAGGCGGTGGGGCAAGCGCCTTGCACCTGTGTGTGTGTCTCCCTCTTTCTTCCTGCTTCTTTACCGAGAGCCACCTTCACACCCCAGGTTGCCCAATGTTTTCTGGCCACCTTATTAAAGAGTTGTTCCTGGTGCTGCAGTAAAATGTCCTTGCATACTTTGGTTCTGGTTCTGCCTTCTGATCCCCTGTTGCTTTGCCCTGCAGGCAAGGACAATGACCAGGCTGACATTCTCCTGGTCTCCAGTTCACTCACTTCCTCCCCCTCGAGCCTAAACAAGTTTCTTCAACCCATTCTTTGTGTCACTTCTCTAATTCCCCTGAAAGAATCTCTACAGATTCTTTCTTAACTGTCCAAATTCCCAAGGACAGTTAAGATTCCTAATGGTTTAGGACCAAACGGGGATGTCACGAGTGATCTAGGAATCCTCCCCAGTCACATGCCACGCACGCCACCCCCACACAGCCACTGCCCCGGGGGGCCCAGTGCACATTCCTCCTACCAGTGGAAACATACCAGAGACCATCCTTTCTTTTCCTTCCATAGTCCACAGCTAGACACTCCCCAAGCCTCCCTGCCAATAAGATGTGGCCCAGGGCCTGAGTTCGGTGAAAGGAAAGTGAGTGAACTGATGTGTGCCACTTTCAGGCCTGGCCTGGAAGATCCCCGAGTGCCTCCCCCTTCTGACTGGCAGCCATGGAGACGACAAGAGGCACCTGGAAGGCCACAAATAAAAGATGGCAGTGCTGTTCATCCGGGATCTGACAAGGAGTGAACAGGAATGCAGAACTCTATCGGGCAAGCAACAAAGAATGGCTTACTGTGACTGAATACTGTGGAGATCATTTGTGTTACCCCAATACACGGCCCCTTTAACCTTTTACTCCACACGTGTATATGGTGACCAGACTACAGCCCCGGAGAACAGGAGCTGCGGCTACACTACTGCACCTATGGGCATACTGCCCGTAGGTTCATCCTACACCGAGAAACTACTAGAAGGTGACTAGAAGAGAATCACGATTTGAATCTTACCCCATTGACTTCACTATTATCATACTTTTTCAATAAGCATCATCTCCCCCTAGCTTGTAGTTGATAGAAATTCTCTGTGGAGAGATTTTGCTCTGAAGATGTTATAAATATGGTTTATGAATTACTGTTTCTGGTATTCGTGAAGATGTTTCCTCAAGAACTGGGCAAATGTCTGATTTCCCAGGAGATCGGCATAACTCTGTTTGTATTACAGTTTAAAGGCTGTTCCAGAGCCTTTAAAGTGCCTCATTGCTGGGACAGAAGTCTCTGCCAAGCATTGCAAATGCTGAATTTGGAATCAGGCATCGTTTTTTTTTTTTTAAACTCATATTCAGACTACCACATCTGGATGGACTTGGTGTGCTCTCATGCAGAAAAGAGAAACCTCACTCTAATGGCACTGAAATGTAACCCATTTATGCCACAACCCCCTTTTTTTAAGTTTACACATTTCTTTCCTTTTAAATGTTTTCCAGTAGAAACATTAGTGACAATAAAAATGCCACCATATGCTGGTTTCATGAGTAGGGGATCAAGTTCATATATTATAGGTGTCCTATTACCCTATATTTTTATACAATGTGACTGCTGTACAAGGTATGAGGTATCAACAGTCCTTTGTACCTAGCTCTCCCTGAAATACATGGTGGTTGCTATTTTGTTGTATCGGTACTGCCCCTTTTTTTGAAAAGCTGAGGCTTGAATATGTTTATTCATCATTCTGGGTTCTGAGTTTCTAACTTTGAGGTAGACCTTTTTTTTCAAAGGATAAAGTTGTGTTTATAATTAGTTGGGGAAATTTTGTATTTACAACTCAGGTTGCCAATAAAATACCTGCCAGACAAAAAGCCGAGGGACTTTCCTATGACCTATGCCAAGTATACAGGGGGCAGCAGGACAAGAAAAGTGTTTTCACGTGATCAGAAAATGCAGTATTCTTTTTTTTTAAGAGCCCTACTGCTGGGCTGAATGTTTGAAGAGTCACTTTAACCACATCCTGTAATCAAACCATCTGGAACACAGTTCTGCGATTAGTCACCCCGAACACTGGGCTTTATCTGAACAAATAGTGTACGGCCATGGCGCTCGGGAGACAGGGCATCTGAACAAAGGGAAGTGTAATGAAACACTTTATGCCCTAGTGTGCCCCCACCCGAGTCATAAACCCCAGAGACACAATGCTCTGGTGTTAATGTACTACTTTATGAAAGCACAGTGAGCTCAAAGATTAAAGGACTGAAGGGCAAAAAATTGCTGGTTTGGATACATCTTCTCTGTTGGTGGCTGGACTGTGTGTTGGCACCGTGCTCTCTACATTAATTATAACCTCTCGGATGACAGTTCAGCGTTCCCATTAGGGTTTGGTGTTATTTTCAGGACACTGGGAACAAGGTTCATCTATGGGAGGAGAGTCAGGATTCTTTATTTGCCAGAGGTTAATCTGAACACAGAGACCTTTCTTTTTGGTTCATCGAAACCCTCTCCATAAATAACGGGGGGGGGGGGGGGGGGGAGGCGAGGAGAGGCCCTAATCCAAATAAATATGCTAAACCAAAACCAAAAAGCTAAAAAAAAAAAAAAAAAAGCTGCTGTTCTCATCTCCATTTTAAAGGATGGCTTGCTTTCTTATTTGACAGTGCTTATCTCTTTCAAAAGTACATTTCATCATTGGTATACAGTCTATGAAAATCTTTTTTAAAAATCTAAAAGAATCCCCTGCCCCCAAGTACACTGACCCCACCCCACCCCACCAGCTCCAAAAACCACAGCTAAAGAAATCTTGTTTCCCCATGGGCCTTATGGTTTAATACACAAAAGAACACAGAGCCACTTCCATCACTGTCACCTCCCCTGCAGCCTTTGTTCTGAGGCCTGATGAGCTGTATTGATTTGGGAAAATCATTGAGCTTCTTGGAAAACTAGACTCTCGCTTATTCACCGCCATCTATTTCTTTCCCATGAAGACAGGTGGTCAATATCCAGTTGACTGGTCAGCTAAAAGAAGCTCTCTGCTTTTCTTTTCTTGCTTCCCTAGTAACATTATCCTTTCCCACTTCTAGAAAATACAATGGCCTGTTAAGAAGTCTTCTGGGTAAGAAAAGGGAGCAGAAATAAGGCTTTTTGTAAGCCCCCCCTCCCCCCCGTGACTCTGACATGCTGTCCCTTGCATTTGCATGGGAGCCTGCACTGCACATGTGGATGCTGACAATATTCCCCCCGACCAAGTGTTACCCAAATGCAACCATTTGTGAAAACTTTGATAGCCTAAGATACATGTTAATAAAAAAAAGTCAAATGAAAACAGATCGATTAATGTTGACTGCAGAAAGAGATGTTTTAATTCTTTTAAAGGATCAGTACATAGGTTATCTGAGTTTGCCAGTGATGAAATGTCATGGGTGACATTATAGACATTGTGGGGGGCGGGGAGGCACATGGAGATCTTTAGAAAGCAATTTTAAACATGATCAATGATTAAAACAAACAACAACAACAAAACCACTTGCTTTTAAGTTGGGCACACACAGACACATCCAAAAGCAATATTGTCCTTGATAGCTTGAGGCTAGCTTAAACACACGCACATATTACACAGCAAACACCACAACATGCAGCCCATATTGCTTATGCAGTTCCTCTAGTGGTTTCTTCTAAGGTTCCCAGAATCTGCACTTGGGGATGGGCAGGATGACAGGTTTCAGGTGATGGGCATTTGGGGGGGAGAGGACAGTGCATCCCTTGTACCGCTAAAAGGGATGCTTTTCAAACTGTGACCACCCAAGGCATAATCAACCAGCAGGAGAAGGTGATCTACACAAGTATGGGAGCGGGGCGGGGGGGGGTGTGTGGGGGTGTGGGGGTGTGGGGGGGAGATGAAAGAGAAGGAAGGAATGAAGCAGAGAAGGAAAAGAGAAAAATACAAAGTCTTCTGAGATAAAACTGCCGATCAATTTAAGTGCACAGACTGAATATGTCCACGTATGCAGAGGATGTGTATGCATGGGAACACATCCTGTATTTTGTCCGTCATTAAACTTTTCAGCAAGTAATAACTGCCTTCCTTTGAGGTTGGTGGCATGCAGACCAGCAACGGCACCATTCTGATGTGCAGGACCAAGTCCTAGAGCTGACTGTTGTCTCATCCCTTTGCAGGCGCCCTGAGTTTATCTGAAATCGGATGGCTTTAGGCGGATGCTGGCTAGTGCTGCCAGCTTCCTCAAGTCTTCTGCTTTTTTAAGCCACAATTTCCTCATTAGAGTTGTAGAATGATTCTCATTTCCCTCCTTTCTTTCTGGGAAAACGAAGGTTCAATGCCAGCTGCCCCCATTCAGTCCCATAAGCTTTTATTAGTTCATGAGGACATCATCTTTTCTTCCTCTAAAATATTTGATAAATACATATTGAACCAGGCTTTCTATGAGCCAGAATGTTATTTTATCACCTCCTAGCACAAGTTACTTTCTTTCTTTTTTTTTTTTAAGTTTGGAATTTTTTCAACATTTTATTTTTTTAAATATTTTATATAATTCTTATATCATTTTTCATTTTTGCACAATGTATGCATTTTCATTTTGGTTATATTCCCCATACAATTGCACCCCCTCTTATTTTGACCCTTATCCTTCCTCTCCCTGTGCCTCCCCCCCACTGGGGGTAGTAGACTGGATCAAGAAGATGCGGTACATATACACCATGGAATATTACTCAGCAATCAAAAAAGGTAAACACATGCAATCTGCAGCAACATGGATGGCGCTGGAAGGGATCATGCTCAGCGAAATAAGCCAGAAAGAAAAAAAAAAAAAAAAAACCAATGGTCTCACTCATAGCAGGAATTTAGAAAACCTAAACAAGGGACTAGGAAAAAGACTAATTATAATAAAGTAAAAATCAAAATCAACAAGCAACTATAAACCAGAGACAAGTTACTTTCTCAAGACTGTTATTTTGGAGGACTGCTATATATAGGGGACCCCAGGCACAGAGCACATGGCCGGGATCCCCCAGAATGAGACGGAAACAGCCTCTACTCACTCCCACTTCCAGAATCACATGCCACTGAAGATAAGCAACTGAAAGAATGCAGGCCTTTCAAGTCATCAGGCCCGGTTTCCTGCACTCAATATTAATTACAGGATCTTTTCAGCCAACAACTTCTACTGCCAGGCTCTCCACAAAGCCATTACTTCAACTTGAAAAATAGGTTCAGCAGCCAACAAACAAAGAGAAACCACCCTTAAGGTAAAAACTCCCCCAAGAAGATAGTATTCTAGAATTAAACGGGAGGAAAATGTTATGAATTTGAAAAGCGAATGAACAGGTAGCTGCCACTTTCCTATTTCCTGGTGCAGGCAGCAGTCTGTTGCTTGCCAAAAGCTCACCTCATGGCAGGAGCAGGCAGGGCAGCAAAGTAATGATTGACATGAATGAAACTTAAAGATGCAGAGGATATAAAATGTAAGAATGAAAAACCTTCTATGCCTTGGGGAGGGGCGTAGGCAGAGAAAAAGAATATGAAGGCATGAATCCTCCTAAACTCTAAAAACCTGTTCTTGCTCACAAACCTGTAGATCAATCTAGGTCATGGGTGATTAGCACAGTTTCCGTGCTAGTGGACTGCTTGCCAAAATAGGTGTAAAACAACTATAGATTATAGAACTGGGTTTTAAAGTAATTTCTTAGCATCACCAGTCCTTGAGATACAAGGAGACAGTGGGAACCAAATGACAATTATGCTCCACATCAAAAAGCTGCTACTGATGCGTGTATCTCCCTGGGACTGAAGAGCCGGGCTTCGTGTAAATTATGATGCTTTATTTAAAGTCAGAGCGCTTATTTGCTTTTGTGCCAGCTCTGGGCCCTTTTCATCTCTAGCTCCACCGGGGCCCAGGAGAGCACACATTCCTGCAGCTCTGCTGGCCACCAGCTGTGTCCCCAGAAATCATAAAACCTCTGAACAAGCCATTCTTTACAAAGGCCAACAGCATTTACTGGAAATGATCACTCTGCTATTATTCCACTTGCTGAAATTTAAAATAGCAATTTACAAGGGCAGCTGAAAAGCAGGGAGCTGCCTCTCAACTCTGTGTGTGTGTGTGTGCCTGCACACACGGCATAAGGGAAGGCTCTGCATGTACATAGCACACAAAGGGGTATTTTTTGTGTCACCAAAAAGTCACCATTTTTGCAAATCTAAAGAGGTAAATAAGGTATTTGGATGCCTAAGTAACTGCAGTCAGCACCCCATAATTAAAAGCAATGGGGAGAGTGAGGCTGGTGAACTCGTTACACCCCCTGTCCTCAGCTGGAGGTGCAGTGCCTGCAAGCAGTGTGGCGGGGAGTTCACACACTCTGGCAGTGCAACCATGTGAACAGCTCAGAATGCATTAAGGAAAGCTGAAGGGAACACCTAACTCTAATCAAGCTCAGTCTGCAGTCAACTTTACTTTGAGGACTAGAGAGGAAGAAGGACTGAAAGCCACTGGTGATCAAATGGAGCACCACAAAGCCTGCCTGTAGCTGCTTCTATCTTGAACTAAATTCCACCTGAGCCTCAGTTTCCTCCTCTATAAAACAGATGTTATGACTATCAGACAAGGTGTGCAATGGCACAAAACAGTCATTCAGCAAAGAGGGCTTCCCCCTCTTTGAAAGTCCCCTGCGTCCCAGGTCACAAGCTGAAGCATACCAGTAATTCCACACTCAGAAACAGCCAGCAGCAAGCTCTCCTGCATTCCTTCCAGGTAAAAACCCTCAGGTAGGGGCAATTGAACAATTATTCCATATTCCTGGAGACCAGGCTTACTGTACATGTGACATACCTGCCGTCTAGAATCTTAAGGGCTATCAATCCCAACATTAGCATCTTCTGTCTATACACACCACTAATTTCAACCAGCAGAAAGCTCTCTTTCTAACCAGATCTGTTGCTTAAAGCAAGCATTTCCTCATGTCATCCCTCAACAGTCACCCAGGTCACTGAAGTGCTCTCTGCCTCTGGGAAACCTGTGTCCAGTTTTCAGGAACAGCTATAGGAACTGAACACCTGGTATCAGTCTAAATGATACAAGACGCAAAATTAAAGGGTCCGCCATTCCTTGACCGCAGACGTGAGACTCTGCCACCAAGGCTCTGGGGATGCAGATGGAGGTTAAATGCAAATTCATCTTTTCAATTCCCATCTGAAGGGACCCGTTTTCTTGACAACGGTCAGACACTGCCTTCTCACCCTCCCCCAACCCACATTCCAAAGTTCTTATCTTTCAGGGAAGAAAAAAGCCCAGCAGAGTTACAAGTATTTCAATAACGTGCTTAGAGACCAGCTCTTTTCTGTAAACAAGCCTAATGAAACGTGACTAATAGAGCTCTCCTAGAGCAGAGCGAGGGAAAAGGGCCTTTGTTAGCACGGACTGGAGCAAGCCATCCTTTTGCTGGAGCAGAACAAAACTTTGCTGGTTATTGATTGACCAGCTTGGCTTGGTGTCATTGCTTTGCTGTCTATTTCTATCTACTGTGTGTATAAATATGTGTGTTTATGCAGACGCTGAGATGTTCCATACGCACACTCACCCTCCCACATGGCCAGCAGAGCTAACTTTTGGTTAGGTTTCTCTGCAAACTGAATGAAGTATTCAAGCATCTAACTGAAGTCTAATTCTACTCTGATCCCTGCAGTCATTTCATCTTCCATATAACTAACATTTCTCTCCATGTGGTCAGTGCCAAGAACCTCAGTTTACGAGCCCGTAAACAACGCTGCATGCAGGGACACTCAATAGTTTCCAAAGGTACTATGACTTCACCTGATCTGGTTATTACATTCTTAAGGCAATTTGCTTTCATGCTATAATAAATTTTTAACAATGCTGGCATTTTCTTTCTCCTTTTCACCTATAGATTTGGAAACTCCTGACATTCGGTTCCACATGATAACTGCTAAATAAATATTCCATGATAATAATTCTTCAATTAAACTTTATCTTATGTGTTATGAATATACATGATGATGATGCTGGCGGAATGATGGTGCTGACTTCTCCTTTTGGACAGACAGGAATTCGAGTCAAAACTTGCTTTGCTTGGGACTCTAAGCACAAATTTCCGTATAAATTATTGACTGCACTTTGGCCTCATCTGAAACATTAGCCCGGCAGGCTGATAAGTTCTGACCCCAGGTGGCACATCAACCCTCTCAGAAGAGGCTGGAACATTAGTGCTTTGCACTGGGGACTAAGGCGTGAGAGCCAATCAATCAAGCGCTCTGACAGCTTTTATAGCCTCTGAGCATTAGGCCCAAGTCAACCTCCAAGACTCCTATTGTTTCCATTATTCTCTTCTTCTCTGGTCTGATGAAGTTAGGGTTAAGTCCAAGGCTTCGGCAAGAGAGAAAGGCTATTGTTAGTAACTCAGTCTTTATTGACTCTGACCTGCGGGGCAGCCAGCTTGAAGTCTTTTCCAGCAAGTAATGCACTGTTAATTGTTGCTCATCATCAGGGTGTGTTTTACACTCCGCTTTTCACTGAAACAGGACCTGACTAAACATTTCAACATCTTTCCAGGTTGCCTTGAAATTCTCAAGAGTTCTCTCTCTCTCTCTCTCTCTCTCTCTCTCTCTCTGATTTGTACCCACCACAGTCCCTGAATGACTACATTTCGTACCAATACAAAATCGGAGTATTTGGCTAGACAACGCTAACACTTGGGAGTTGGCACGTGGAGTATCATATAAAGATATATTTTTATTCCCCATGGCAAATATCTGTGAGAATTAGTACATGGGGCAGAAGAAAGGAGGTAGAAACCTGTTCTTTCCTTCTGAAGTCTCTTGTTTAAAATATCCAAAGATCTTTTTCAGTTTGAAACTGGTAGCTGTGTTTATGAGCAGCCAGCAATAGACTGGATGGCCTCAGGGTGAAGAGTACAAAATTCCATTCAGGCTTCCTTTGAAGAATTCAGCACTCTAAAAGGAGTTGCAGAATTATTGGTCCAAAGGCTTTCTGGTTTTCTTTCAAAGAAAAACCAGGCAAACCACAATCTCTTCAAACCTAAACAGGCCCGGGGCGCGGTGGGGGTGGGGGTGGGGATGGGGGTGGTTGGGTGGGCACCGGTGGAAGGTGGGCACTGGCCAACCACACAAGGGTACAAGAAGAGCTTTTTGAAAAATGCCAAACGACAGGCAAGAATCTGAATGTTTTCAAGAGAAATCACCATGTTGACACTTTGGAAATCAAAATTTCTTGGAATACAGAAAAAATGTACAACACCCACATGGTTTGGTTTTCTTTCAGCTTTGGAAATAGAAATTTTCAGCCACAAAGTCCTACGACACACAAGACATTATGCTATTTAGCACACCCTGGTAGATGAATTAATATATGTGAATCAGTGCACACTTTTCCAAAATGTAACTAGAAAATCATGCTTCAATTACAGTGTGTGCCATTTGTGTTTTGATGGTATACTGACTCCAAGATACATGCAAGTAATACTAGATTTGATAAGTATTATGAAAA
This sequence comes from Talpa europaea, assembly GCF_964194135.1. Taxonomy (NCBI): domain Eukaryota; kingdom Metazoa; phylum Chordata; class Mammalia; order Eulipotyphla; family Talpidae; genus Talpa; species Talpa europaea. Next base: position 21,081,431 of record NC_140080.1, read on the forward strand.
GGTGGGGGTTGAAAGGGTGCATTGTGCTTTCAGTCCTGATAGTCTCCTGGTGCAGAGAATTACACTTTCTGGTGCGATTCAGTCCAAATGACTTTAATATTAAAGAAAATTTCAATTTTCTAGCTGAACCAAGAATGCATGCACTGTAAATTCATAAATACCATGGACGACCCAGGCCAAAGCATTTTGTAAAGTATTCAAAATGAAACCTAATATGTAGCCTGTTTTTATGTGAAAGGACTTCCTTGCTTAATCCTAAATTAGGAAGAGATTCTAAAATAGTAAAGTAGCTACTGGGCATGGAAACAGACCACAGATGATACATTTTAAATCAATAAAGATGAAAGCTGTGAGGGAACAAAATAGCTATCACTAAAATTTTTAAGGCTTTGGGCAAAGTGAACTCAAGACTTCTACTGACTCTTGGTACAATGAATTTGGATTCTCCTCCAAAGTTTCAAAGAAGACAATTCAAAACTAACAAAATAAGCATTATTTTACATGGCCAGCAGTTGATATTTGTGTTAAGAGTTCCCAGCGGTAAAGACAGAAAATAAATACAAGGAATACTGAGTACCTTACTGTGTGTAGATCACTACAATAAGTGTTTTTATCATTTATCTCATTTATCTCATTTATTTCTTGCAGCCTGTATTCTTTCATTATCACAAGTTTAATGAGGAACCAATTAGGAATGCTAAAGCTGTCTGACTTGTCTCAGTTAAATAGTCAACATGGGCAGCATGACTTCTACCATGTTACTAAATGCACTGGGTGAGTTTATGACTAAGGCATGTTCATGAAGGAACCACAGGAGCGGGGATGGGGTGCCCCAACAGTGAGCAAAGCCATTTGAGTGATAACCAGTGGCGTGCTCCCAGCATGCACTGCAAATGGCATGTCCCAACTCCACATTCAGTGATATCACACTGGAAGCTTGAACTTAACCATGGTGAGGATACAGACATCACAGAAAACCCAAACACTACAAATCAAGGTTTCTCTCTTCTCTGCCCCTTCAATTCCCACTCTAGAGCCAGTTGTTGATAATTTACCAGCACACCAATGGTTATACCCCTTAATTTGCTGAACTGTTACTCTTCTCTCTCATAATGTGCCTTGTTAGAGAATACAGTGTTCTGGGACATGCATGAAACTTACAAACCCTCCTAATCTGTAGTATAAAACAACCAATTATGGTTCTAGAATTCACTATGGACCACAATTGTTATAACTGCTTAAGATTTTAGTTGCTTCAAAGGGGTTACAATGTGCAATCCAGACTTCCAGGCAGGCTTACCTCATACTAATTAGCAAGTGTATCCCCTCCTTTTCATCCATATCAACGGCCAAAGTTATGGTATGGTTAGTTCTGCTGTTACCACTTACTGGTCACATTCCAAGTGCCTCTAAGGGCCTCCCTGGTGGCGCAAGGGGTTAAGCTGCAGCACTATGAATCTATCTGCAGCCACTGCAGCACCAGTTCGAAGCCCTGCCAAGGAGGTGACCTGCATGGTGCAGCAGACCTCGCCTGCCTCACCCCCTGCTCCCCTCATCAGTGAATTTCAGTATATCTGCCTGTTCTGCTTCCCACTCTGTCTCTGTGAATCCTCTCACCCTTCCCCCCACACACCTCTGGCCTGTACCCCTGTTCTTGTATGCATAAATAAATAAATCTTAAAAAAAAAAAAAAGTGCCTCTAAGTATCCCTAGCTGATAATGGATTACTTCATGTCCTACTCCTGCCTTTTGCCTGGAGAACCCTGGCCTGTCCTAGTGTTTTGAGTCTGAGTACAGGAGTGCCCCAAGACAGCCTGACTGCCCCGGGGTTATTTCCACCACTGGACTTACCACGAGCTTCAGGATGCCTGATTTCTTACCTACCAATCTCTCCCAGTAAACAAAGAACCAGCACAGAGCAGATGCTTAGTTAACAGGATTTTTATAAGGCAAATAAAAAATTAAATAAACAAAAGTATAAAGGAGCCACAGGAGGGCCTCCCCGGTGGCACAGCTGTTGAGCACTGGGTTGCGAAACTGCCCGCAGCCTCTGCAGTGCCGGTTCGATCCCCGGTCACCGGCGAGGGTCCCACATGGCGCACAGACCTCTCCTGCCGTGCCCGCTGCTCCCCTCAGCAGTGTACTTTATTGGTCTGCCTGCTCTGCTCCCCGCTCTGGCTCTGGTGAATTCTCTCACCCTCCCACGCTTCTGACTGTACCCAGTGCTTGTATAAATAAATAAATAAATCCTTAAAAAAAAAAAAAGGGAACCACAGTATTTATAATTATGTGCACAAATCAAAATAAAAAAAAATGGAAAGTGCAAAGCTGAGAATTATTTGTCACCTGATTCTGCTACCTCCTAAGTGAAGGAGTCCCTTTCAGTTGATTCTTTGCACTTTTAAAATAATTTTTTAATGAGATAGATGCAAACAATTTGCTTTTCGGTAGCTTCTTTTTTTATTAGAATTTTTTTGTGAGACATAAGTCCTCTTACAAGTTAAAGAGACCAGGAAGCGTCCCCTGGGATTTCAGAAGCCATCCACTTTTATTGAACTATTACAAAAGCAATTGATGAGGTACATTTGTCACTCACCTGATGCAGAAGCTCTAAACACAGACCATAACCTGCCCAGCCACGGCAGATCCAGTCTGCTGGCCTCTCCCACTACTTGCAACTTAATGAACAGTCATACCCAACAAATCTCCTCCCAATAGCCTGCCAGTGGTTATTCTCCCAGAGTCTGGGCCCCAAAGAGAGATTTGTCTTTGCTTAAATAAATTTTACAGATGTAACAGATAAAGGTAATAAAGGAAACAGAGCTTTTATAAAACAAAGTTGACAGAGCAGAAAGCTATCTCTTCGTAATGAGCACGTTCGTTTGCACGTCCTGGGCTGCTTGTGTGTACCAAAGGGAAACAGACAATGAAGGTTAGGAAGCATGAAATGACAGCCTTCTTTGCCTTTCAGGGAACGTAAATTTTATTTGCTGAATGTAAATCTTAAAGCTATGGTTTTCAATCTGCATGTGTGATCACCAGAAATTGATTTCAAGGAGAATAATATGAAATTATTTTAACTTATTACTCAGCAATACAAATTCCAGGTTACACATGAGGGGTTATTAACAGTGGGAAACTCAGGTGATGTTTTGAGGGATGTTTTCCTCTTGCGATCTTTGTTGGGTGGCACAGATTATTTCACCTGCCTTTTGGTTAAACGCTATAGGAACTGCTGCCGGAACTGGAGCTGATGATGATACTGGCTAGGGGAACCCTTAAGGGGAAGTGTGTGCATGCAACACTTGTCCTCAAAAAGTAGCCTGTGACTTCTGATAGGGGCTTTCTAATAAGATCTTGCAGAAAGATCCTTTTCTTTCTCTATGCTTTCAAGTATCTCATCCTCCCCCAGGAACACAAACCAATTAGTTTGTTATAAAATGACAGTCTCTGGGGTAGCAGGAATCAAGTATCTGGCTCCTAATAAGAGAGGAACATAGGTCATCACCTGAATATCCTTGCCTTCACAATATAAGAAAAGGCACTTTCACCTGTCCCAGCACCCCCCCCCCAAAGTTGCTAACTTATTTTGACTAGTCCTTCACAACTCAATGGATCAAACATACGAGTGGGATTTGCTATATATTTGGGTTTTCTATATATTTTAATCCATTCAGTAAACTGTGGCATTAAATACTTATTAATTTTAGGCCTGATTTTATGTTAAAGCATATTTTTAAAGAGATACTACATATGTATAAATCACAGTTTGCAGACATTCTACAAAATAAAACCCAAAAAATGCTAGAATTTTTTTTGCTACAGATTGCAGTTCTAAAAAAACATGACCATAATAGCAACAATGTAAATGGGGTAATCAACACACCAGTAAACACTGATGATACAGATGCAGAGGGCATCCTCTGGAGCAGATTATAGTGATGTAAATTTTCATTTCCTTAATATAAATTAGCAATTCAATGGCTGAACCCAGAATGGATGAGGGTTTTCCTTAGAATGGATCTTTTAGGATAACTTCTAGTTAGACTGCTTCCATAATCCCATTCAAAAGAAGGAGAAGAAAGAAATTTACTGGTATGGGTTTGGGGGCTGGAGATGGGGCATGGGGCAATAAATATTTCTTTACAACGCATTTACACAAGAAGCAATGTTTCCAACTACACCTGAGACTGACCTTTCCATTCCGGGACACCCCAGAGGAAAGCTGCTTTCTAATAAGCAGCGAAACTGGGTTCTGGGGAGAGGACCTTCCTTCACTGCAGACCCTGTGAAGCTTTTGGTTTTTGTTCCCTGACCACAACATTCCTTCCCCCGGGGGTCACCTTTGTCAGAAGGACTTGTATCAAGACAAGTCCTGCTGGCCTGACGTGACTGTTAGGAAGAACATGCACAGCAACATTAACAACACTGTGAATAACTATACGAATATCTACAAGTATGAGGGCCTGCCTAGCTTCTAGGCTGGAATCCCAAGTGATAGCGAACACACTGGCAGGTTGACAGAAAACATGGAGGACAAAAAGCTCAGCACCGGGAATTGTACTTTGGTTTGTTAATTTAACAAGTACATTTAGTGCTGACTCTGTCAGGTTCTAGTCACAATGTCTTACAAATTTCAACTCATTTCATCTTCTATCAACCCAACGAGGGGGGAGAGCATATTAACTCCATTTTATAAATGATGGAAGAAACAAAAAGCAGGCAGTAAATTATTGCCCAAGGTCACATAGGAAGCACGCTGTGGAACTAGTAACTGGAACCCAGAGACACACTTTGTGACAATTACCCACGATTCCCATGAAGAAGACACTGGGGCACAGAGGGTAAACACAGCTAGCTGTCAAATCAAGGAGTTTTGCTTCTGACCCTAATTTGTTAGGGCATATGACTACATAGCAAAATACAGTTTTCACACTAAAGTTTCTTTATCAGATCATGTCCAGAAACCTCATAAAATAAACACCTCCCTCCCCAATCATGCAATTTTCAAGCACAAAAGAATCTTGGAGGTTACTTATTCCAAACTCTCTCTCTCTTATCAAGAAGGAAATGAAGGTCCAGAGAGAATTAAGTGGCCCGTCCCAAGTGTCAAGAGAACAGAGCCAAAACTAAACTGTCTCCACTTTCTTCCAACGATCCTTTGCACCCACACAGCAGCAGTCACAGGGTTGGGGGGAGGGGGTGGTGACAATGAGGACACTAGTCAACAGTTCCTGGTGCTTCTCCAAAGAGCAAGTGGATCCTTTAAAGCCCATCACACAGCTAGGATGCCTCCCAATAACTGCCAGGAACCATAGCATTATTTTGCCCCAATGAGAATAACACATATTCAAGTGATTAGAGAGGTTGCTTTGGAGGTAAGGAGATCAAGAAGCAGTGTCTTGAAGGCCTGGCTAAAGAAGGAGTCAGAGCACTAAGAAAATAGCCAAAGTCCTGTGGCAAGTGACACAGGAACCAGTGATTCCTCTTTTCACTCAATCAGTATGAAATTTCTTGGCCCCATTAGGAAGGCAACTGAACACAAATGTCTCAAATGTATGGCAAATAAATGATTTTTTAAAACAAACCAGAAGACTACCTGTTGCAAAGGGCATACTACTAAAATACAATTTATTTATTGCACTGAAAAGAGCAACAAATAATTGTTGCACGAAGCAGTACCACTGGTGGCTTTTGGTGAATATGTTCAGAGACTTCTTGGAATAAGTGGTGGGGAATGGACTTGGAGATTCACACCACACACACACACACACACACACACACACACACACAGAGGCAAATGCACACACATAAACACATGCAAACATGCACACACACACTGTCTGCCAATGAGCTGACGCTCTGCCCTGTCAGAGATCATAGTACCAAATAGCTCATCTAAATTTGCACTGAGAGTCTCTTGTTTAAGGCTCAAAAAGTTTTCACAGCCTTTCTGTTGGAATAGGGGATATTTTCAGAATCCGTCACTGATCACACTCTCCTGGACTAGTAGAGATGGTACATGGCCAAGGGACCTGGCAGGAATGGTGGGCAATACATGCTATTCAAACCAAATATTGCAAGACTGGTAGCGAACTCCACAGGCTTCAAAGGCCGGGGCTTATCTAAATGTAAAGAATCAGGGCTCATATGTTGAAGGAAATATAGGGCAGGCTTCCAAGTCTAGGTTCCCATATAGACTACAAAGAAATCTGTGAATCTCTTCTGTCCAATAACCTCCACCCTGCAACACACACCTAAACAGAACATAGGTAGGTTTGAAACCCAGGCTTATCAGACTCTAAGTTTTCCCACACTTGCTGGAAAAGAAAAATCCTCTTGAGTATTTACAAAAAAATACTGATTCTTAGCTCTACTCCAAGCATCTAAGCTAACTCTTATGAAAGCAATTTAAGGATAACAAGCTTTAAGAACAATATATACCATATATAAGAAAACGTAGTTTTTCCAGGAAAGAAATGGGGAACGAAGACTTTGATTAATCACCTTCCAACATTCTGGGGTGTGGGGCTGCAGGTGGTGGTAGAGGTATTACCCTTTGTGGAAAGTCACCAAGAAGTCTGGAATGAGGCTGAGAACTTTTTATCTACCAGGGTTCTCTGACAGGAGTATTAACACAACAGCTTAACTCGGTTTAAATAAAGAATTATTTCGCCATCCACACTAATCTCTTCTGGTAAGAAGCAGGATTCTGTTATGGCTACTCACAAAAGATGGTCGAGCTCAGCAAGCCTTTTTTCACAGAGGGGAATTTAGGGTTTCTCAAAATATGAATATAAGCTCACTTATTAAGATAAAATGATGTTCTACCACACTGGAAATTTTCATACTAGAGTAGCCAACTATTTCCTTCCACTTTTTTGAATGCAAAAGATCTACAAATAAGAATGTCCGTTTTTGCATTGTAGCCTAAAATATTAACATTTTCACACATTATGTAACTGTGTGTGCTTATATCAGAAGTCAAATAACTAGACCAGTCAATGCACAAGGTAAAATAAATTGTAGCTTAAAGGCAAGACTGATAGCAAGGCTGCCCACCTTGATAGTGGCATGATTCCTCTGCCAAGGACATTTGCTTGCTGGTGGGTGATGAATGTGCTCTGGGTAACTTCTAACTCCACTTAATCACCCTACCTTGGAATTAGTTAATCAGTACCCTTTTCATTAAGTTTATCAAAAGCCTATTCTTTAAAAAGGTTGCAAGAAAGGGAAGGAAGTAAAGAGAAAGAAAAGAAAGAAAAAGAAAAAGAGAGAAAAAGAGAGAAAAAGAAAGAAAGAAAGAAAGAAAGAAAGAAAGAAAGAAAGAAAGAAAGAAAGAAAGAAAGAAAGAAAGAAAGAAAGAAAGAAAGAAAGAAAGAAAGAAAGAAAGAAAGAAAGAAAGAAAGAAAGAAAGAGAAAGAGAGAAAGAAGCAAACAAGCTTGTATTTTCTATATGCTTCCCCACAAAAACCTCTTGTGAGGTCTTCAAAAATAACAATTCAGCAAAAAGTGACAGCAGAGCAACCACTGAGTCAGCCCTTATAAGTCCTTTTCAAAAAGCTGCTTTGAGTGAATCAATTTTCAATGTTGTTTCAGTTATTCTTAGATAGAAAACTTTCTACCCCTCCCCGTCTCCTTTGGAAATTTGGTAACCATAGTTTCTGTATCCTGCTGAGACTTGATATGTAGAGCTGTATTCTACCTGCTATTAAGCTGCTGATAGCAGTGTTTCTGTTGCAATTTATGAGCAATGTCAGTTGAAGGCAGAGAGTATTGTACACACTATATTTTCCCAGCTGGAGATCTCCGTGAATGGAAAGCAAAAACATGAATACACATGCACTGTGAGCTGGAGGGAATAAAAAGCCAGAGAAAAAAAGTCAGCAGGCTAAAAATCAGGTGGGTGGTCCTGATTATAAACCAAGCAGATAATAAAATATTCAAAGGAAGCTCTAACTAAGCGGTCAGAAAAGAAGGATGCACAATATAAAGGGAAGCTCAGGAAAGTCTTTTTCTGCACGTCTGTCTCCTGCCCAAATCTTAGACTGGTGATGTGCCAAGACTCACCTTACCACTGGGGTTTGAAATAATTTGCCATAAACAAAAGGTCACTTGAAACCACAAAAACAAACCCCAGTCCACGCTGTGTCTCTAATAATGAGCACAGGACATAGTGAGGACCACAGATCCAACTTGCAGCTTTCTCTTCTGTCTGCCTCTACCCACACAATCCCTCAAGAGACAAATTTATCTCTTTCTCCTTAACCACAAGTATTTTATATGGAGACAGAAATTGGGTTTTATTTTTATGGCTAAGAAGTAGACTCATCGTATTGTCCTTGGGCATCTCTCTCCCAGAGCACACAGAAAAGGTAGTAACGGTCCCCATAGAAACCAAATTCCAGGGAGAAAGGATCCAATAATGAGTCAAGAAATTACCCAGCAAAATTATTAAAAAGCTAAAAGGCTCTTTCTTTCCTTAAAAACTCTACTGAGAAATACAACATAAAATATTAATAAGCACCTCGTTAAATAAACTTGATTTAATTCTTCCTTGCCTAAATAAAATGTGGAGTACGTTTGTATGTGTCAACTCATGCCAGCCTGCTGCACAGCTGAATCATGGGGGGACCGTGGTGTGTGTGTGCTTTTTGCAAAAAATAACCATACCATGCCCTGACCCTGAAGGCCAGTGATTAAGTTTAATCTGGGCTCCAGGTTTAGCACTTTTTGAAAAAACATGATGCTGTTAACTCTTCCCGCGTGGAATCAATGTGTCTTTAAGACCCAGCCCAACAATTAGGCTATACTGACAGGCAAAACAGGAAAACTATCTCCAGGTAGGAAAGTGTCAAATGGATCATTACAAAAAGTAAAAGGATCATTTATTTTCACTGTATAAGGTATTTCCCAAGGAACAGGTTCTCAATCTAGGTGTTCAACTGTCTTCCTGACAGGACGGTGGTGTTTTTGCTTCAGACACGCATCTCATAGTACCAACAATATAACATAAAACTATCAAGCCTGTTCAATTTTCCAAGCCCAGAGCTAAACCAGGAGAAAAGTAATTACCATTTAAATAGCAACATGAAGTTCTTTGAAGGAACAGCCTTTTGATGTTAGCATCTCAAATGCTAAAAGGCAAAAATCTCAGATCTTAACATTGCTCAGAGGAAACCCAGAGAAAACAAATAAGTCTCCCAAAAATTCTTTCATCAAAAAGAAGTATGAACCTGAGTCGTTTATCATACGCTTGTCATCAATATTGGTGCCAACAGTGAGGTCCTACTAAATGAAGGTGAGCGTCTAAGAAAAAACCAGCAATCGACTTGACTAGCTTCTCAGATGGCAGAAAACATACAACCTGGAGAGACTGGGCACAGGCAATGAACACATTTCTGGAGCCCCAGAGATCCAAGGAGGGGAACTACTGTGTTTTCTATAAGTTCCCACACATCCACCCCCCACCGTCAATGAGAAGTCAGCACAGCCTTTCAAATGGACTCAGCACTGGGCTGCAAAAGCTTGTCAAAACTCAGACTCTAAGTTCACATGGAGGAGAGGGAGAATCTTTCTCCACCAGATGACGGAACACTTACAAAATGATTAGTAACAACAGATAAATGTATTATTTATAAATATATAAATATAGCTATCTCTATCTCCCACTCTTAATTAGCATGCAATTGCTTAACCACTTGGTAGATTAAACAGGTTGTACATTATTCAGATACTGTAAAGTGTTCATATTCATCTTCCAACCACAAGACAATCTTTCCATTCCTAGTGGTTCACACCATGCTAGGTACAAAACAGAATTCCATGAATTCTACTCAACACATTGGTGTTATGCTTTGGTTGTTTAACATAGTATATTTATGTATTCCAAAAGGCCAAAAGGAAGTAAAGGGATGTACAAACCACACTGCAATCTCCATTTTAAAAAAAGGCAGGGAGCAGTGGAGGGCAAAGAAATCTGTCAGGTGCTGTAAGACTTTTCATCAGTTTTGCCTTGTAGTTATTGGTGGCATCCCTATTCATTAAAATAAACAGCTGAAAATTCGCAACATTCCTGTGATCAATATTTATCTCTGACTAGGCCTTTTACCTCATTCAAGGGTTTATGCAGCGTGCAGTTTCTGTTCACTTAGGTACAGAAAAGAAGCAATTATAATTGCTTGCCGATATGACTTAATTGATATCTTTTGCTGCTCATAAATATTTTCCTAAATCTGAAAGACTTCTATGTTAATTTTTCATAAGACAGTAGAAGTCTGCAAGCCACTGTTCTCTCATTAGCAAACCATGCAAACGTCTAAGAAAATGCACTCACGACCATAAAAAAATAATAAGTGGAATATTTACAGGATGAGGGCCTTGTCCTCCCAATTTGCTTGATCATAAAAACCATCTGTGGAGCTTAGGGTTCCCCAACCATTGCTCTGGAGATTCTAGAGTCGGGTCCAGGAATCTGCCCATTTGTAAGTATACCCTAGAAATAGTATTGTCAGGCAGAGCTGTGCAGAACTCTCTATGGGTCTAGCACTGCACTCAAGGAGCCCACAGTTGAGTACAGTGGGTCAAAACCTGCTGCATATTAGAAGTGCCCGCGTGGTCTTTAAAAAATCCCAGCGCCTAGGGCCTCCCTAGTGGTACAAGGGATTAAGCACTGCACTATGAAGCAATTCGCAGCCTCTACAGCATGAGTTCGATCCCCGGCCAGCCAGGGAGCTAGCCACATGGTGCAGCAGACCTCTCCTGACTCACTGCTGCTCCCCTCAGCAGTGTATTTCAGTTAGTCTGCCTGGTCTATTCCCCACTCTATCTCTGGTGACACCTCTCTCTCTCTCTCTCTCTCTCTCTCTCTCTCTCTCTCTCTCACACACACACACACACACACACACACACACACACACCCGCCACATCTCTGGCCTGTACCCCAGCTCTTGTATGCATAGATAAATAAATCTTTAAAAAAAAAAATCCCAGCGCCCATTCCAATTCAAAGTAGAGACTGGGGTAGGGGGCAGGGAGGAGAGGAGAGAAGAAGTTGAAGCATCCGAATTGGTGTGACTTTCTCAGCTGACTGGAGTAAACAGCCAGGTTGGTGAAGTAACCATGAGTTCTAGTTTCCAGGTTCTCAGCCCTGACTGCTGGTCAGAATAACCTGCAGGAAATTACAGCTAACAAAAAGCAGAATGCTTAGACTTCCCCTAGGGACCTGAGACTGGAGCCGTGGCACGTTTCCAAAGTTCCCAAGATGATTTTAATGTGTAGTCTGGATTGAGAAGATGAGGTCTGCCAGGTTCTAAGTCATAAGAACTATTTAAACAATTTAATGTGCTTTTATCCAAACACCCTCTCTCTGCCAAAGACATGACTATTTCTTAAACAGAATAACAAAAACAGAGTCTCCTTTGAAGTAGACTGCAACTTAGCTGGTCAGATAAATAATACACCTACAGGAAAGGACCCTGATTTCCTAAGTGTTGAGAGCAAAATAAAAACGTTCTTAGTAAGTTTCCAGCTAGTGTCAACTTAGCACCTATCATTCAAAAGTGTACAGATTCTTTTTTTAAAAAGATTTATTTATTTATGCATGCATGCAAGAACTGAGGTACAGGCCAGAGATGCGGGGGACAGGATTCACCAGAGACAGAGCGGGGAGCAGAACAGGCAGACTGACTGAAATACACTGCGGAGGGGAGCAGCGGGCAAGACAGGAGAGGTCTGCTGCACCATGTGGGCAGCCACCTGGCCAGCCAAACTTGAGCTTCAGAGGCTGTGAACAGTTTCACAGTGCTGCGTTCAACCCCCTGCGCCACCAGGGAGGCCCAAAAGTGTACAGATTCTTGATTAAAACTGGTGAAGCTAACTTGTGATGGGTTTGAGAGAAAGTTTTCTGGGGACTTCCAACCTGCCTGTTTTTTTGTGGCATGAGAGGGGCGGGGAAGAGAGGGGGAGAGAAGGGGAGAGAGAGTGCTTAATCTTTCAAGACTGTTTCCTATAAGAAAAAAACAACTGCAATGCCAAGTTCCCTTCGACAACCTTCAGGCCTAGTGTGTTCAGCGCCAGTGTATTTAGTGTCACCAACACATTTAATGATACATCTTTTCTACTTTTAAAAAGGCAATTTTATATCTACCAATGGTTTTATACTTACTATATCCATAACCCCATTTCACAGATAAGAAAAAATAAGACCTAATGAGTCTGATAATTTGTTACAAGTCTCTTGTCTCTAGTAGGCTTTATGCTATGAGACTACAGCTCTCCTTTACCTAGAAATACCCTTTCGCTGTCACTTAAGGAAAATTCACACACTGAACCCATGTTTTATGCCCCCTTCCCATGTGCTAAGCACATGTGCTTGATAATAGTAGTGAACTAGGCAGACTCCATGCCTACATGCCACATGAGATGGACAAACAGGTTCTCACCAAGTAACTATACCTTTAGGTTCTGAAAAGAGCTTGAAGAAAATTAATCAGGATGGCTGTTTAGGACTTGACTGGAAAGAAACTAGTTTGGGGATGGGAGTCAAAGTATGTCTTTCTGGGGAGGGTATAGCTGAGCCAAGACCTGAGGCAGATGAACGGGAAGACAAATAAGGTTTATCTGGGCAAAGAGATTAGGCAAAAGCTGCAGGCAGTCAGAGGAGGCTGCAGAGAAATGTTGAGTTCTTTTTATTCAACATCGTAACTCTCAGAAGACATACTTTAAGAGTGGCTCATATTTATGGAGAACTTAGTGTGTTCTTGTCTTCAAAGAAATTGAAGAGATGCCATCGAAGGCCTTAGAGAACGCCCCTGGAGAATGGTAACCAGAACACGTAGTTCAAGTGCAGACAAAGGTAGTCTCTGAGCCAGGAAAGAGAAGGGACTGTTGTACAGGTAAATGAGGCAGTCACTTCTGGTTGGAGTATTTCTTTTCCTGATAATTATCTTTTTGATCTTAAAATTCCATTTGACTCTTCAAGCTGTAGTTTTAACAAACATTAATAAAGTACATTTTGCAGTAGCAAAGACTTTTATCTGGATCAGAATTAAGAGCAGAGACGCAAAGCAACTGATCCTTTATACTGTTATGTAAATATGGGCCTTTCTTTGAAGTGTGTAATTAATGGTCACTTAATAATCTATAGTACCTGAAATATTTTGTGGCATACCCTCTTAGCAAAACAAATCTGAAAGAAAAAAAAAAAATACCAGCATACTGTTTAAAGTAGATTGCTTTGTTTAGAAACTGGCTTAGATACCAGGAGACACATTCAAGAATGTTCAAAGAACGATGTTTGAAATATCAATGAAAAGGCCACAACCCCAAAATCCATGGGCACCAGAAAGGATAATGATGATGAAGTCAACCAACCTGATGCAGCAGTGAAACGAACTAGCACTTAATGTTGAGTGAGAAAAGTTAAGAAAATATACCGTATATGATTTCATTTATATAAAGTTCAAAAACACGCAAAACAGAGTATTTAGGAGTTCAGGGGGAGAAGGTAAAACATGGGGATAAAAACAGGCAATGCAGAGAGGGTTTCGCAGAGTGATGAGCAGGATGTGATGAAGTCGGAGTCACAACCCCGGGTTTTCAAAGGTCCTGCAACAGAGATTTTCAATTTCTTCATCGAGGTGGTAGAAAATATATTTAACTGCCATGTTATTCTTTCTACCTTCCTTATTTATGAAATACTATTTTGTGTCTACTTAACAAATCACATTTGATAGACTCCTTTCCGAAGAATTCCTATCTTCACTCAAACGCCTCTCTGCCTTATTTCACATTTGTATATAAATGTCTTTTTTTTTTTTAAAGCTTAACACCCTTCCTTCCATTTATTCAATATGTTGGCGAACATGCCTGAAGAAAAGGAAAACACCTTAAAACACAGGCACATTGTAGCTGAAAGCAATTTTCCCTAAAAAGCCATGACGTTTTCCTCTACGACAGCACCCGGACTGTAGGTCTCCTGACCTCACTCACACCACACACGGCTCACCACGGTGCACTTTACAGGAAGCCAAGGATTAATTTCCCCAAGCTTCATAGGCAAGAACTTCCAAAATAGGGAAAAATAAAACTATTTCATATCCGTGCAAATCAAAATTCATCGAACAGTGGCAGGCAGCCAACCCAACTATTTCAGGTCTGCTCTCCCATCTGCTTGGCCTGTTAACTGTCGGAAAATACAAGCAAATCACTTCTTCTGCAACTAATTCTCAATAGGGCTCCTAAAAACCAGACTCCATGATGCAACTTTAATAAGACAGAACAGCTTATTATGATCAATAAAGCAAAGCCTTCCAGCAATCGCAGAGCCAAGGCTGGCTCAGATGCCTCTTCGATGGACACAGAGCGTGAACACCATCCTTCCCCAGGACGGCGGGAGGCCCCGGGCCAGGAAAAGCTCAGATAGCAGGAAGCGGCTCTGTCTTGATCCCTTCTACAGATGAACCCAAAGGCTTTCTCATTTTGCTAGATTTTATTAGTCCCAATATATGGTAACTAATTTAGTGCAGGCTCTTAATTCATAAGTGGATCAAATAAAGCCTTACATGGCTTTTGGCAGCTAACACTTACTAAATTATGGTGACTAGAAGTTTGTCCAAATACTGCCCATAAGTCAGTCCCTTCAGCTTGTAAAGTTCAATTAGAGAGTTCTTAGCTTATTGTGTGCCTTTAAAGCTTCAAAGAAGGCATTATTTGTGCACTTTCCACTGCCAAAAAAACGAAGCAGTTCCTAGAATGATGATCCAGGCATTCATTACCAAGAAATTCGAAAACTTCAGCTCTGAGTACCTGAGGGCCTCCATTTTGGAACAAAATCTAAGTGAACTGTGCACGACCTAAATGGATCTAATTAATATGGAAATCTACATAATAATGGAAGTTCTGACCAAGAACACACAAACATAACCACGAACCAGGGTTTCTTTTTCTAAATTCCCCTTGCAAGTACCACTGATAGGTTCCTGTAAATTCAGCTGAAGCAGCATGGGGCTTAACCAGGCACCAGAAAGGACTTTGGGGACCACCAGGCCGACCACCACAGTTGTCCTCTCAGCTCCTATCTGAAACAGGAAGGCAAAAGGAGGGGTAGGCCCCGCCATAGGTCTGAATCTGACCGGCGACTTCTGTGGCTCCACACTAGTTATCTGCTTTCTTTGTTCACTGTCTACTTCAGGCGGGACTAGTGACACCTTGGCCCACACAAAAGGGCATGTACTTTCATTCTGACACCTCCCTTCCTGGCAGGTAAATGACTGGACTGGAGTTCACCTTCCCACGGGAGGTTCTGTGGTTGCCCTCAGATACAAAAACAGATGGGTGTATTTTCCCAAGAGCACCCCATGAAGTCCAAAAAGTCCCCGACAACAAATCTCCATGTCTGTCGGCAGAAGAAGAATCTGGTGCTGCCAGTTCTGTAAACAGCCAGTCTATCCCACCGCCGGGCAGGAGACTTAGATGAAGGAGCAGGAAAACAATTCCACCGTGAGCTACTGCCAGGGAGGCCAAGGCTTTAAATCTCTTGGAAGCTGAAAACAAATTAGCAGCTTTGCCTGCATCAAACCGGCCATCTGAAAAGAGGCTTCTTCTCACTCCAGCATTACAAACTGTGCTCCTGGAAGATAACACTTTCAAGGATATAAAAACGTTTCCTTGAGCTTACTGCCTGTCACCTTATTGACTCGACTGACAGAACAGTGAGAATCCGGCGCCACAAGCTCCCTGTAGTGCTGTGGGGCAGGCAGGAGGCTGGGTAGTTTTTAATGTCCTGGGTTAACCTCGCCTGCTTTTTCTTCACCACCTATCCACCCACCAATCCATCCACCCATCCATTCATTCCTTTATTCATTCATCCAGGTACCATACTCACTGGCAGCCGCCCATATGGTTGGCACTGGGGATACATGTGTGAACCAAATAGAAATCTCTGCCTCAGAATAAGATAACACCTTTTACAGTCTTATCTTCAAGAAGGAAGATAGTTGTCCTTTGTTATTCTAAAGTAGGTGTGTGGGGAGAAAGGGCATCTTTGCAAGCTGACAAGGAAACTTGAAAATACAAGAAACTGTAAGTGCTTCAGTGAAGTGAGCAGAGTACTTCCCTGCCCGGGGTAGGTTCTGCCGCTGTCGGTAACAGGTTTGGGTTGACTGAGGTGTCTTCAATGCACCTGTCCTTTGTATAAGGAGAGTGCTTAGGAGACCTGTCTCAACTTCAGCAGCTTAGTGTGGGTGTTAAAGGGTTGGCCAGCAATCAACGAGTTGAGAGCAGTACTACAAATGCTGAAAGGGATTTGTGGAAAACTTGGTGAACAACTCATATTTAAGTAAAGATCAAAAGAGCAGAATGCAAACCCAGCATAATGATCTGGCCAAGCTGCAGAAGGAAAATAGGTTGCGCTGGGGTTGGGGAGAGCCTATCCATTCCAAAACTATTAAATTTCTTTTGTTTAGATAATCAGTAGCCAAACAATAAAGGCCTTTTGTTGTTTGACTTACAGACCAGTGTTTTCAGTTGCCAAACTTAGAGTGTGTCTGAAAGCCAAGCATAACTAAGCCACATTTGGGAAAAATAGGCCATATAAGCCACGACCTAACAAAATGCACAGATCGAGGAAACTAGGGGAGGGAGGGTGTCAAACCTACGAGGAAAATAGACTCTTTAAGATGGTGTACAAGGGAGAGCCCAGGTTCTTATAGCTCTGCATAAAGCCTGCACTTTCCGCCCAGGATGGGGACAGAACAGAAGACTGCAGAGAGACTGCTTCAAAAGATAAAATATAGAATACTTCATGTATTTCAACAAAGTGAGAAGCAATTTCTAATGCTGGTGTGATAGCTCATAGTCAATGAGTGATGGGTACATAGAATACTAAGCAAACAAAAAACAAGACAATAATTAACTCCAGGGAGAGAGCTGAACGAGAAAGGCAATCACAGCGCATGGCTGTGCTGTGAGCAGCAGATACACAGTCACAACAACATAAATACTGAATAATGATCTTGCCTAACCTTTGTGGTAGGCAGTCTCTAAGCTGACCCCTAAGGACCTTGCTTCAGGTACTCCATACCCTGCATAATGCCCTCCCCCCTTCCAGAGTTAGGGCGGGACTTACTATTAATGAATAGAATAAATGGCATGCGTAATGGGACCTCCTTGCTGACAATGAGTTTCAGAAAGATTGCAGTTCATCTTGGGCTCGCTGGCTCTTAAGAGCTTTCAGGGAATCAAGAGGCCACGTTATGGGCCCTATGGATATGTCATGTGGGACAGCAAAGAATGAAGGCCCTCAGTCCAACAGCCTGTGAGGAATAAAGTCAGCCAACCACCACTTAAGCGAGCTCAGAAGTGGATCTGTAGCCCCAGTCAAGCGTTCAGTTAACTGTGGTTCTGGCTGTACCCTGAGGGCAACCTCATGAGACAACTCGAGGCGGGAGCACCCAGGTAAGCTGCTCCCAGAGGATCCTAGACCCACAGAAACAGAGATGACAAATATTTGCTGTTCTGAGGTACTACATTTGGGAATCATCTGTTACACAACAATAGAGAACTTATAACCACATTGGGAGAATGGGTGGCGGTAAAATATATTTAGGTTGGAGGAGGGGAATAAGAGAGTCAAATCATCACCATCTGTAAGAAGGTAACAGAAAAGACCTAACAATGAAAACAGTACACCAAGAAGTAATCATCTAAACTTATGTTTTTGAAATATGTAGAAAAAGAGCAGCTAAAGAAGTTTAAAGTAATTGCCTCAGGTGAGTAGGAACTGGGTGAAGGGAAAGATGGAGGTAGAAACTGTTATGTTTCTCAGCCTTGTAGAACAACAACAACAAAGGACAAGAAAACTACATCTATGCGTGAACTCTGGTGCATACGGTAAATACACTATTTCGGTTATCATATTGGCATTTTAAGGAGACCATACAGGGTAGAGATAGAGTAGCACTAAAAGTAGTTGGAACTTCTGCTAGTATATTAGAACAAAGGTTTGAAACCTGCTAATCAAACTCTTAGTACTCCACATTTTAGGAATTTTATGAGATAAATTCTTCAATGTGCTCATTTTTCCTTGGAGGGTTATCAGAGGGTAAGAATAAACATCAACCTACTCAAATCAGACTCCACTTTACCTGCATAACCATTAATCATTCAGTAAATGATTCAAATAAATAAAGAGTTCCAGAAATAGATCCATTTTTAGAGGCTGAAGTCATGCATACCTGTTCAACAGAATTTGGCACTAACCCAAAGGGTTATTTAAGGCTCTGTTTGCTAGGAATTTGGCTCAGAATCCTTTAAGTCTGAAATGATTCTGGAAAGAACATTCTAAGATCTTTACACTCCCTGGCAACCCAAATTTCGGGTATCTTCAAGAGATTATGTGCTCCTAACCCTCCCATTAAACACGGGAGGGAAGCCCAGAGCCAAGGAAATACAGCTAGAGAGTAATAAGAAAGTGACAACATTTTACTGCTGATGGCTGGTCTAGTGCTTTTTTCTGCCTCCATTGCACCATATTATCAAGCTTCCCCACAAGTCCAAAGGCATTCTGAACTACAAATATATTCAGTTTCTGCCAAATTTTCAGTGAGCAAGATAATGTCGGCAAAAGCAGAGCAAGCAACAGGAACATGCTAAACAAACTTCATCAGGTTGCTATGTACACACATACATCTTTATGACAAAAGGGGATGGTGGCAAGTGGGAGTTACCATCATTGGTTCACTGGTCACACAGTCTTCCTTTTGCTTTCAACTAGTCTCCCTTTCCTCTTGTAAGACCCATGCACGACAGACAAAGCAAAGTCACAGCAATCACTTCTTGTTTTAATGTGATTTTTCTCTTGGTTTGGCCATCCGTCTTCACTCAAAACAGTTTGTGTTCCAACAGTAACAACTGTAACACCAACAATCCTTGAGGGGGCCTGCCTGGTGGTGCAAGAGGTTAAGACGCAACCTATGAAGCTGTCTGCAGCCACTGCAGCACAAGTTTGCTCCCCTGCCCAGGGAGCTACCCACATGGTGCAGCAGACCTCTCCTGCCTCTCCCGCTGCTCCCCTCAGCAGTGTATTTCAGTCAACCTGCCTGTTCTGTTCCCCACTCTGTCTCAGGTGAATCCTCTCACATGCACCCCATACCTCTGGCCTGTACCCCAGTTCTTGTATGCATAAATAAATCTCAAAAAAAAAAAAAGAATCCTTGAGGATTCTGCAACAATACATTTTTTAAAAACTGTCAAATGGATAGATAATAGGATACTGTAGCCAAAAGGATAAAGGAATACTTTTAATAAAAATATTGGTATTTCTTGATTTGTGCAATCATCTTTCCAGAAGACCTTAATAAACACCATGTTTTGCACGAAACAGAAAACGTCCTTTTGCTAAGTTATCATAGGGGATTATAAAGGCACATAACTTCACGTATGTTTTTTTAGTCAGGTACTGTCTCTCAAGATCGTTTTGACAACCAAATCAAGTACCCCCAAAACAAAAAGAAGTTAATGTGCAATGAAACAAAGACTTTGGCTTCCTTCAAGTAGTTTAAATGTTTTCATTTGGGGTTTATAATCAATCTGATTATGCTCACTGATGGGCCTGGGGCGCCTGATAGCCCTTTGTCATTTTTCATTAATGATCGAATGAAATAAATGGGGGCAATACCACCAAACATTCAACCCTAACAAGCTGAAGCTGCCAAAATTCACAGTATAAAGGAACAACACAAATTTAGGTTCCCTGAAAATACCTTAGTATTTCCCTGCAAACACCAGACCACTCTTTCTGCTTCCCAAGACATGTAAACAATTTACCCTGAGTATCTAGAAGTTAGATAGGAGTGGTCAGGGTGGGAGTCAAACCTAGAAAAAAGAAACTTATCCAAGAGCTGGATCCAACTGTCACCTGTCCTGCCCGCCCCATACCCTCTCCCCCCTCCCTGCATGTGACCTAGCTGCCAGATCTCATTCCCCAGAGGAGGAGCCCAGCATGACCCAGCTCACCTTCCCTTAGAACCTTGAGGTGGCCAGATGCAGGTGAGACACCTACATTCCTCCACCAAGCCATCCCTGAGGCAATGGGAACTCTGGCATCTGATTCTCCTGCAGCCCTCTCTTCATTTCTACCCACCTCATAAATTCCCCACATCTCATTTTCTTCACTTTGAGAAAAGGAGGCTGGTGATGCTAGCCACAGCCTCGAATTCTTAACAATCACACTCAACCTATGTCATGCTTCGTTGAAATTCCTGACTTGGAAATGTGCTACTGCAAGAAATGCAAGCTCAGGAAGACTGGGATGGCTGATATTTATTTTAAGAAGACATTTAACTCCAAATCCAGATATACAGTGAGATGCCCTAGGGGGTGTACACTTCAGGGATTCTCTGGTAACTGACCGCGGATTTTGAGGTAATGCTCTCCTTCTGAATCACTGAAGATTAATGTGCAGTCAATAAAATTTTAAGTAGCTCACTGCCTTCTGCCTCTTTGAACACTGATCCTCTGTTTTCCTAATCCCATTGGGTCATTGGTTCCGCTATCAATTTAGAACTAAACATGGTTTTAGAACTCCTGTGAATGCAATACAGTCTTGTAGTCACCCAACCAAGCAGAGAGCTAATGGAAAAGACAAATTCAACATGGCACCTGTAATTTGCGGAAAAGACAGTCATGTTCCAGTCTATGACCTCCTAAACTTGTTTGCCCTGGAGTATTCAAGGACTTATTTATTTGGACTCAAAGTGTACCTCCCACACTAGCCACTGCAGCCAGCTCAGTTCTAGGTTCAGAGAGTGCCAAGCCAAGGCCCTCAATTCCAATGGTGTTTCTTCCATGATTCCAGCTGCCACCCCCTGTGTGCGTGGCTGGACAAGAAGAACCCTCTCTGTGTACCCTGGAGGTGCGGCTAAGAAACTGCTCACTATGAGCACTGTCTGGAACTGGCTGGCTTTCCATATTTGGAACAGCTACCAGGTCTTCTCATGGAACTGAGGAAAGTGGTAGAAAGCAGCCTTTGTTGGCTCTCTTTAAACAAGTTGGCCCACGCTGCTGCTGCAGTGAAATAAGACACATTAAATGTTCTCAGTCAGCTCTTTCAACTTGACTTACTTCAAAAGTTGTCTGTCAATGTGGGTATCAAGAAGACATCGACATGACAACATACAAACTGTGCAGATGTACGTGTGAGTCCCTGAAGAGCAGGCTGGATGCAAGCTGCCCACTGAGCCAGAAGAACTGCAGCGCTGCCTCTCCGGCACCGGAAGTGGTTGGCCATTTTTTTCTCTTGCGATGAAATATGTAATCAAATATGACATTTGGGGTATTTTTATAAAAATATTTGGTGAATATTAAATTTAAAAAACATTTCACTCTATAAGTTGAATTAAGTTCCCACATTTCAGTCAAAACCTCAAACTGACAAGCAAATGTTTATTTGCCTTTCAGCATATTTTTTAAATAATTGGTTATATTCAGACACACATACATAAATAAACACAGGCTTAAGACTAGGAAAGGCTGATCATTCTAGGTAGAATCTAAGGATTCAGAAAGGAGACACAATAATTTTATTTAGATAATCCAGAATAATCTGTTTCACCACCAGAATAAAAGGGCTAATTATATATATTTTTTAAGATTTATTTATTTATTTATACAAACACTGGGTACAGTCAGAAGCATGGGAGGGTGAGAGAATTCACCAGAGCCAGAGCGGGGAACAGAACAGGCAGACTGACGAAATACACTGGAGGGGAGCAGCGGGCACAGCAGGAGAGGTCTGCACACCATGTGGGACCCTTGCCGGCGGCTGAGGATCGAACTGGTGCTGCGGAGGCTGTGGACAGCTTCGCAGCCCAGCACTCAACAGCTGCGCCACCAGAGGAGGCCCAGGGCTAATTATTGGTGCCCCCCACATCAATGAGAAGTTGATAATGAGACGGTGGTAGCAGAGCAATGTTAAGTTCCTGAGTCAAGTGTTAAATGACAAATGTGTCACGTGTCATGTAAAGCAAAGAGCCACATTTTTAATGCCCAACAACAGAGATACCATGAAAGAGTCTCAAATACATACTGAGTCAGACGGCTAAATTATGAAATGAAATGGATGAGTGTGTATATAATTGCTCAATTTACTATTGAGTTATAAGCAATTATCAAACGAGCAATAAGGGTCTCGCCTACCTCATACCACTTTTTCTCTATCCCCTCTTGGGTCTTCCGACTGTGTTACATCAGACTTTGCGAGATACTCTGTGATTGTGCCCAGGAGCCTAATTCCCCCAACTTTCTTTGCTGAGAATGGCTTTTTGCAACCTGTGATATGCTTTCTCCCATATTATAGCCTATTCTCCTCTTGCCAGGGAAATATCAGCCAAACTTATTGGAGAACAGAAGGGCTGGGGAAGGGTTCATATGGGAATGCTTTGGGAGATATTGCTTTTGAAAACTACCTGGATAGTTCTTCCTCCTGCAGTAGTTACACACAGAGGCAGCCAAGGGAAGAAGCCATGGGAGAAAAGAAATGTTGAAAGCAGGGGGAGGCAGGGCAGGGCTGGGGTGTTCCAGGAAAGAAATCTGCAAACTCCTAGAGTACATCAAGTGGCAAATTACATATTATCAACAAATCATGAGGCACAAAGGTTTTCTATAAAAATCCTGTCCTTCATCCTTCCTAATCCTGAAGGAGCAGAACTCAAAAGAAAGATGTTTGCAGAGACAGAAACACGAGTGGCTTCAATTCCTCCCAGTTCAGAATGGATGCTTGACAGACTAATTTTCTCCCCTGGGTATTTGAATTCCTCATATCTAAAAGTCTTTTTTAACTTCTTTCTCTAGGGGGGAAAAAAAAAACTGTAAGATGTCATTCTAGACACAAGCAGAAGTGAAATCTAAACCTTTCTATCATCCAGAGCAAAGCCCTCGGCCAGGGCAGAGCTGGCCACCTGCTCTTCAGGGAACAGAGCCCACACACTGCTTTCCCTGGCCAAACCATTGTGGGCTTTCACTACAAGGAGAGAGGCTCATTCCTGTGCTAGGGGAGGGCTCTGGGTAGGGGCGTGGCAAGCCATGCACTAGCTTAGGCCTCATCCCTTTTGTCATCAACATCTCATTGAGTCCAAAGCCGGGATGGGTAAGTGAGCCTGCTATGCTCAGCCAGGGCAATGTAAACTGCATGACATTTGGGAAAGCAGTTAAACAGTATGGTTCCAGTGAATTAAAAATGTGATGTCCTTCGACTCAGCAACTCTGTTTCTTGGAAATTAATTCTAGCACAGTAACTTCAAATGCATAAAAGGAGACCAAAAAATCCTCACACACAAAATATTCTCTACAGTGCTTATATTTATATAAGAATGTGAAGGCAATGTAAATGCCCCTCAACAGACAAATTTATATTAAAAGAGATTTTGGTATGTCCATTCCATAGAATATTTTACGCATCAGTGAAAAATGTGTCTTAGAAAGTGTTTTACTAACATCAGAAGTGCTTAAATTATAATGCAAACTTAGAGAAAGCAATAGTCAGTATGCACTGAATCTCAACCATGTTTTTTTACAAAAAAATGAAAGAGGTTAAAAAAAAAAAAAGAAAACCAACAGCTACAGTGGTTGCCTGAATCATATTATTATTATGCCTGATTATTTTTAACCGTTTACTTTATGAGGGTTCTCCCCCACACACACACACACCCATTCTAAAATGGTCATGTATTCATTTTCTCTAACCTGAAAGCTCAAATCTATATTGAGGATATGAAATTATTGAAGAGAAAAGGCACACTAAATATTTTGTTTTTCCTTTCTCTGTGGATATTGGCCCAATAATACCAAGATTGGAAGCTGGAATATAAAAATAGTCAGGAAAAAAACAAGACTGGAAGCTGAAATATAAAAATAGTCAGAAAAAAATCAGTGACAGAGTAGATTTCTGGACCGCCTAGGTGAAATTTAATTTTAAATCAACAGACTCCTGACTGGAATGGGACACCACTCAAACTTAAACATGTATCAAGACCACGAATCTATTTAACATTTCACAAATACGTATGGCACACTTGGTCTGCACCAGGCCCTGGGGATCCAACAGCGAACAAAATCAATGGGTCTGTGCACGTAAGAAGTTTGCAGCACAGTGGGACTGAAAGGAAGGGTTACAGCACATCAACCCAGATGAAGCTACCAAAATCAGAGGCTAGAGCTCAAAAGAATTTCCTATCATTCCTGCTTAAAAATGAAAGCTCCAGTTGTCAAGTCACATGTTATTCCCTCTTTCCAAAGAGCACTTTGTGAAATGAGCAGGAACTTTTTGAGCAGAGCTAGAGAACACCCAGAAGTTAGTGTGAAGGACAAGGGCTTGGGAGTCCAGCTGTGAGTTCAAACCCACACACTAGGTGTGCTTCCTAGCACAGGTGAATACTTTTGTTTAAGTCTCCTTGACTGGAATAGAGAGAATGTTCTGAGGGTTCAAGGAAATCTACCTGGCAGGCACAGCCAACGTAACTTCGGGCACTGAGTAAGTACTCAAGAAATCGATCCTTTTGCTTATCCATGCAAAGGACATGTTTACACATCAAAGCAACAAAGAATAAGGGGAGGACAAAGATGTTAATATGTACAGGGATTCATTTGAGGCAACGAAAAAGATCTAAAATTAATTGTGATAATGGTTGCAGAACTTTGAATAACTAAAAGAAAAACAATGCTGAAATGTACACTTAAAATTGTATCTTTTAAATGGGTGGATTTTATATTATGGGACTCGTATCTCAATAAAGTTTAAAAAATCACATTAAAAAAAAGGTCCAGGGGCCTCCCTGATGGCACAAGGGGTTAAGACGCAACCTGTGAAGCTATCTGCAGCCACTGCAGCACGAGTTCAATGCCCGGCCAGGGAGCTACCCACATAGCGCAGCAGACCTCTCCTGACTCGCCCGCTGCTCCCCTCAGCAGTGTATTTCAGTCAGTCTGCCTGTTCTGTTCCCCGCTCTGTCTCTGGTGAGTCCTCTCACCACCACCACCACCTCCAACCTCTGGCCTGTATCACAGTTCTTATGTGCATAAATAAATAAAATAAATCTTTAAAAAAAAAAAAAGGTCAGTACATTATGCCCAGGTGGGACAACTGCTTTTCTCCATGGCCAACGAGATCACCTGCATCTTGTAATTAAGAAAGTTTTGTTTTAAATGTCTTATACTCTGTATTCATAGAAGAATATGCTTAATTACAATAGCAGCCAACCAAGAGAGAAAACAAAACACCTTTGCACAGTGTTTAAAACTTATTGTTTCATTATTTAACACCTAATGTCACCACTAAAAAATATACATACAAATGACAGGAAAGAACAAATATTTGGTTAAAAATATTAAGCCGAATCCTACCTAACAGCAGCTTATTATTCACACTGACCACAAGTGACGAGAGTATATTATCGTTTTCCCACAAAATATACAATCACTCACCATATCCAAATTTTTGGCTGCATTAACAGGAAAGTCTAAAACAGTCAAGTCCAAGAGTACAATCAGCCCCAGGAAAAAGGCACAGATAAACCTTCCTCTGCTCCCTTCCTTCCTCTCTCTACTCAACCAATTTTATTTCGCGTCCTCCATGTGATGACCCAGCCTCTATTTTCATTTCCTATATTTTTCTGTGAACCTGGAAGCATTGGTTTCATTAATCTTAACAAATCCTGATTTGAGTTTTATAATAAATATCCTTAAAACAATTTAATTATTATTTTTAAAAAATTGCCTACCCTAGTACTCAGAAAAATCAGAAGTAACTAGGATGGTGTAAGGTCCAGCAAACAAATGGAACTGATTTTCTAATTGGGTTCCCTTTTGCCTGTAGACATAGGCAGGACTTGGGTACTCTGGAAGGTGCATCCATTGAGCTGCTACGCCACCGAGAGCGATAAAACTCAATCACCCACACTTTCTGCTGGCGACCACCACTGCAAGATGCCAGGAGAGTGATGATGGGCGAGTGTGCCGCCAATGTGAGTGGCACCAACAGCTCCTTGCAATTTCCGTGGGGTTCATGTTGAGGATGAAGACTGAATCCTTTTTTCTCCATTATCACAGTGATTAAACAGCCATGCTCTCTTGCCAAACTGACATACTACGGCTAATTTATCACCATTTAGCACAGAACTGATGGGAAACATGTACTTTAGACACCTTAAAGCTCCCCATTACAGTGAGGGTCCAATCATCACTGGTTTACCAGGTAGTGGAATGCAGAAGTGAAAGGGGTATCTTACTCCCCTTGTGAGTCAGAGTGTAATTTATAAAATCACTGGGAAATACCTCAATAAATAGTAATATTTCACTTAGGAAAGTATTGTACCAACTGTGTGTTGCGTTACAGAAAATAAAAAAATGAGCCTGTATTAATATTTAATTTCTTCTCCAATCAAAACTTAAAAAGGAAATGTTCTGTGTTTAGTAATAAGATTGATAAATGAATACCACAGAAAAGGAACAACACTACCATATGTGAGATCCATCAGCAATTATGTAGGATCATTTGCCTTTCCATGAATTAGCTTGAAACGCCTTATATTGCAAATTTAAACAGTATCCTCTTTATGACTTTGGAGATGCAGGAGAAGCAGAAGAATATCTCTGGAGGTTTAAAAGAGAATCATTTACTTTTCCAATTAATTACCTTTAAGAATTAAATCCCCAGGATGACTTTTCCTTCCTCGGAAAACACACAGAACATCAGAGGAAGGAACCTATATAAACAAACATTCTTCATCTCACACTAGACATTAAGTTTCTCAATAAAACCATGCTTACTCACGATCATAAGCAGTCACATGAATTACCAGTGACCCTCTGCCAACTCACAATGACTTTCTGAGTACAATCCTTTATTTGCTGCTCTACTAACTTTCTTTAATACTCCATGTTTCTGAACTACATAAAAACACAGAAATGAACTATTGTGTCTGGCTCACCAGAGATACACACAGTAAGGACCACCCCACCATATAAATAAATTAAGAAAAGTGGTGCCCATTAGTGGTTCATTAGGGTTTCAATACTTCTGTGGAATTCATGTTCAGGGTCAAAGTTGGACCCTTATTCTACGACAGGGATTAAACAGCTGCTCACCAGCCACACCACAGCACCTTGAGAGACCAAGTGACTCTGTGAGGTAAACAGGGCCTTTGTCCATTTGTACCTGAGGAAATGAGGCCCTAATATATGTGATTCCTTAAAGGCAGAAGGTCAAGTAGCTTCCAAAGAGTAGGAAAGCTCCTCTTTGCCCTGAAGGCAGTTGGTCTCACCCTTCTTTCCAGGTTAGAAGCTCCTGAAGAGCTTTTTATAAAAGACCAATGTCAGGAGATCTACAAGACCAAGTCAATCCCTGGGAATAGTACCTGGGTATCAGTACGCTTTAAAAGCTCTGCAGGTGATTCAAAGGCACTGAGAACAGTCAGTCAGTTTTCTTTTTCTCACTTCCTTTTCTCTCACTTTGCTTTGCCAATAGGAGTGGAGGGGACAAGACTGACAGAATGGCAGAGGTGTGGTAAATAACACACACACACACACACACACACACACAGCTCAGTAAGACACATGATTAAAAAAAAATTGAAAGGAAAATACTTCTCAAGGGCTAAAAAGCTAAGTTCAACACATATGTATTTATACACACTGCTGTATATGCCTTTTTTTTTTTTATTTTCCCCCCTCCCAAAAAGAGCAAATTTTCAAACAAGTGGCTATACATATGCATGTGTGTCCCAAATGTCAGGAGTGAAATGCTATGGAAATTCTTTCTAACATCTGCCAGTTATTATGCCCCCACATCACTGTTGCTAGGCATTCACCTTGAAGAAGAAAGAGCAGAGCAGAACCACGAAACATCCAAATGCAGTAATAGTTTTTCTCTCCCATTAAGCATGATCTGAAACCCACTAATTATTCCCAGAGGGATGTCTCTCATAATCCTCTGTTCCTGTGCACAATTTGGTTCTTAGGCAACCAGGACTTCAAGTACTGGCAGAAACTGAGGGGCAGGTCTGTGACCAAAAGAACTCTCCTCAAATGAGGAATTCCAAGTCCAAGAAACAATTAAGTATTAAGTGGGGATTTCATAATCCAATCTTGCTGTTCCCCACCTCCATCCAAAGAAATCACATGGACATTTAATACTCTCCAAAGACTGCAGAGAGAAGCTTTTAAATATCCTAGGATCTTACACACACACACACACACACACACACACACACACACACACGAACACATATAATAAATTAGGTTGGTGAAAAACCCTATCAGTTAAACAATACCTTCAAAATGAAAATACCAAGGAAAAGATCTTATTCAACTCAATCTACAGGACATTATTCGAAGGCAACTGATAGTTTGATAAAGTGCTAGATTTGAAGCTCTTTATTAGTGAGACTACACTCGAGAAAACTACTGTGACTCACTTGATCCCTCCTCTGTGCTTAAACCCACCTCTTTCAGCTCTGCCAAACAGCTAGCTCCAAATGCATCTGTTCTGTTTCTCTCTGTTTTTCCCAAAAGGGAAAAAAATTAATGGTCAAATGGGTTTAATTTTTAAATTGGTACAAGGGCTTCAAACATAGTGTGCTGAGGAAAAAAAAAAATGCCAAAGGAACGCTCTTGAAAATGGTTGCACATTAAACACACATCTTGTGACCCAGGCCTGCACAAAGACAAGTTCTTAAATTCTAGGGAGGTCAGAAGTTTAGTTTATTCAGCAAAAATAACTCTATTAACAGCTCCAGCTCCTTCTTGTCACCACAATAAACATCCACACATTCCAAATCCAGGAAAATGTGAGGCAGTAAAAAGAAGGTTGGATTTGCCCAAGGCCCCACTACTTTGCCTGAAAAGCTTCTAAAGCTAATCAGTCCACCATATGAACATCTAGGCACACCCACAGGGATGGGGGAATCACAGCATAAAAGAGCAGGTTGTCAGAGTCAGGAGAACAATTTATTTTTTCAAAGAATGAGGTTGAACTGGTGAGGCTTTCTATATATCACTACCAAACAATCATAATAATGAATAATAGTATGCACTACAAAATACCACTACCACTGTAAAGCCCTTTAAGCATATGCTCAGGCGATCAAAATTCCTTATCAATTCATGTACAGCTACAGTTTCTAAGCACACATTTTCTTCCCCTAAATAATCTCAGATTTTATTAGTGGAGAAAGGTCAAGTCAAAACCCAGTAGATTTCTAAGTGAAAAACAACCCAAGTCTTACAGCTGCTCCAGAACATTTATGGCTAATTTTACAACATCTACCACCCAGTGAGGTCACACTGCAGGAACTAAAGTCTTATCCCATGTTGGAATAAATAAAATTATGACAAGCAATAAACGGATGGGCGCTACTACATAGCTGAGAAATGGAAGGCAGTGCATCACCCAAGCAAGTAAATTATCCACGTCCAAGAAAGTCTTACATTCAAGTTCATGGAAATGAACCTTACTCCTTCCAAGCTTTTTTCAATTCCTGAAAATTGGCACCCAAACCGGTTAAGTGTAACCTTATTGAGATCGATTCGTTTTTCACACCAAGATACCAGTGTGAGACCTTCCTACATCACTTCTCTAGGAAAAAGGGAAGAGAAGGCAAATTGAACATGACCCCCCTAAGAGAGGCATGAGGAAGCCTGCTCCCCACAGTGGACCCCGTGCCTGGAGGGTGTCGGAGCTGGCAAGCTACATGGGAACAGTTTAATTTCTGCTCCTCTCACATCAATGCTCCCCAGTCTGCTGGTGGAGTATTGTTCTGAATGGCTCCCCAGTTAGAAGAACAAAGGGGAGTGGCTCCAAAACCCAGAAAATTCTAAAGTCAAAAGTAAATTTTTACTCTCATTTCTATTTCAGCAAACAAGATCACTCACCACATCTACAGCCTTCATTCCCTTTCTCATGGTCCTTCTTAACACCATTTTTTTTCTTACTGATGCTATTCACACACATTTTTTTTCTCATCTTATAGAAGATATCTTGCAAGAGTATATTTAATGCAATATGCAGAATTCAAAGATTTTTCTAAGAATTTTTACTTTTCTATCTTCAAACAGCTCAATTATATTTTACACCTGTCACCTAATTTTCATCCTCCATGTCTATTCTCTCCTTTCATTCCTCCATTTGTCACTATGCTAAATATTTTCTCGCAATTACTTGCTTGCTACCGATTACTCTAATGCATCACCCTTTCCCATCCACTCAATCTTCTTTGCATGTAATTCACTTTCTCCCTAGGAGCTGCAGTTCTTGCGGTAGCCCTCGGTATGAATGTTGACTGTGAGTCTCAGACCTGCTTGTTAGTTACCCTCATCCTTGCCCTTACTCCCCTGCAAAAAGACCATGATGTCAGCAACTGGCATCTACTTTATCCTTTACCAAGCTAAACTTAAGGGGAAAAACTTTCCCGTTTTCTTCATTTTCTTTTGTTCTACTCTACCCATTCCTCATGGAGCAACACAGCTTTCTCTTTGCTCATTTAATGTAGATTATGTGTTGACCTCGATTAGTGACATTGGCCACCTGAAACACCTGATGATCATGTGCCACAAGATGGGGCCAACCATGGTTTGGGTTGACTATTGATATGGCCTAAGTTCTGCTTTGTATTTCCAATAGCAATGATAGATTGATCCTGATCTCTTTTTCCTGACTAATGGATTGCAAGGACTGCACTTGCCAGATGGCCTGTGGGTTAAGGCGCTAAGAAGGTGCCATATCTCCAAGGGCCACGAAGAGAACCGAGTAACTCGGTGGGGCTCAAGCCTTTGACCTTGCCTTCGTTAGCTCTGAGCACCAACCACTCACAGCCACATCATGGCATTGGCCCTCATGAAATTCAAGAACATTTGCTCAAGTCCGAAGGTAGATATAAATCTCAACAACGCAAAAAACAACCACTTCAAGACATATAGATCGGCTGGGACACCGTGAAGGATCTCTGCCTTCCTAATTTCCACGATGCCTCTTTGGGGAAAAGCTAACCCTCACCCTGGTTCTCACAGGCCTTCCAGGATAGCACTTATAGTGGAAAAACCACTTTTAGGGACACCTGATGTAGCCTGAACGCCAAAGCAACCATGAACAACAGGTCAAACATGGTTCTTGAGTCAACAAAAATCCAGAATGCATACAAACCTCTCTTCTTTCCTTTCTGAAGACCATACAACATATTCCCCTTTCAGGGAGACATAAATACACCAGGGGAGGACAACATGGGGAAATAGATAAAATAAATTGTATTTACCTTCTTCTGTTTCATGCCACACGATCCCTTCCAAATTCACACTGGTCCCGGGTTCACAGGGCCCAAGACACTCTGGCTCTGTCACTACTCCAACTTCACATGTATTGACACCCACGGAACGAGTCCGAACCAAAAGCTGTTCAACCGGTGCTGCAATATTGGATGAAGATGGGGAAAAGTAGGAGGGTAGAATCTGAGGCGTGAGACTGCTGGAAATCGGCGGTGGCGGTGCTGGCACTGTAAACAGGGGGTCAACCTGAAAGACAGACAGGCTTACTGCAGTGGTGCTGCATTCTGTGAGTGCTTTTTAATGCAATCTGTTTACATCACTTCTAGAATATATCCCCATTCCAAATTCCATTTGCAATTATAATATGCTTTGAGGGCTTTAATGGTGCCAAAATATAAAGCAGAATAGAAATGAGCATTTTATTTTTTCATGCCAAACAAGGTAAACACTGGAGCTCCGGCTTCCTGAATTATAGGCAAGGCTTCGATGCCCTTCTAAATTCACTAATGGACAACCATTAGCTTCAGTAGCTGTGAATGAAATGTGCTTGGCAAAATCAAGACTATCTCCCTCTTGGAATGAAATCTTATTTTCAAAATTACAACATTTTCCAAAGAGAAACTCTAACAAACACCACATATGCATCATTGGACACTGAAGCACAGGAGATGGACTAAAATTGTTTTCAAAGTACTTTATAAACCATAATGAATTAAATCACCACTAAAATGTATTAATTTACTCTGCTGAATATATAAAATACATAAACTTGATTACACACACTGAAACACAGAAACTGGATATTATTAGCATGTATTAAACATCAACTCCTAATTAAGTGTTCTGCAAAGTTTAGCAGAATTCATATAAAATGGGGAAATAAACGTGTGCCCAACATTAATAGAACTCAAGTTTTTCCAATGCGCATGACCTTTCAGTGGTTCAAGATCCCTGTGGCGTGTGACCAGGCTTAGCAGTCCTCTTTCTAAATCCAAGAAACAGAAATACAAGATCTTGTACTGCAATTATCTCCTCTGCACCCCTATCCTGAGAAGAGCAGCAAAGGAGTTCTTCACCATGAAAAGTTTAGGAGTCCAGCCACAAGGAAGCTGGTCTCGGCATGGACTAAAGAGGTAAGCCACCAACCA
The DNA here is from genome assembly GCF_964194135.1 of Talpa europaea. Lineage (NCBI taxonomy): Eukaryota > Metazoa > Chordata > Mammalia > Eulipotyphla > Talpidae > Talpa > Talpa europaea. The sequence continues at coordinate 21,113,890 of NC_140080.1, forward strand.
ACTCATTCATTCATTCATTCATTCATTCATTCATATGGCCCATTTTAATAACTGTTAAGAATGCTACAGAGGGCCTCCCCGGTGGCGCAGCGGTTGGGCGCTGGGTTGCGAAGCTGCCCGCAGCCTCTGCGGCGCCGGTTCGATCCCTGGCTGCTCCCCGGCCACCGGAGGAGGGTCCCACATGGCGCGCAGACCTCTCCTGCCGCCCGCTGCTCCCCTCAGCAGTGTACTTCGGTCCTTCTGCCTGCTCTGCTCCCCGCTCTGGCTCTGGTGAATTCTCTCACCCTCCCGTGCTTCTGACTGTACCCAGTGCTTGTATAAACAAAAACGAACAAACAAATAAATAAATAAAACATGCCTCTATAAAAAAAAAAAAAAAGAAACCGTAATAAAAAAAAAAAAAAAAAAAAAAAAAAAGAATGCTACAGAATAGCTTTGGCCCTGCTGACGAGTTGTCAAACACGAAAGAGCACAAAGTTCATGAATACCAGGACTCCAAATTACCTATGTCTTCATCTTGAACAATGACACCATCTGAGAATAAGGGACAACACCCAGCATGTTTCATCAGCTGGACTAACAAATCGTGTACATGAAAAGGACACATAGAAGGTGTTCTGCTAAAATGCTACCTCAGTCTATTCACATATTTCCAGTTAACTCTCAGAAGAAATCAACACTTGGCTACAAATGTAATACTCCATAATCTTTCTTGTTTAAAAAAAAAAAAATCACACACCAAGCACGTATTTCAAGATAAGTCATATGAGGAAGTGCCTAGTAAAACAGCTGAAGCAGTCATCTGTGTGGGCTCCTTGTTCATATAACTGGAGGAACTATTTCTACAGTTTGCATTTCACCAAAATGATAAACTGACGTTCACTTGCCTGAGTGATCCAAGATGCACTAGAACAGCCCTTCATCCATCTGCATGTTAAAGAAACTTAATTTCCTGCCCTCAAAGCTGTCATAAAACTTCTTTTGCTCCATACTTTGTTTTTTTCTTTTTATTGTTCTGCATTCCTGATCACAGGGTCCAAGAAAGAAAAGAATTTAATAGCCCCAAACCCCAGGTCTGGTGATTTATGCTTTCGTGTAAATGCACCTTAATGTGGATCAAAGTTCACACTGATAGTTCCTATTTTAAAACTGAACTGACAAATGAAGAAATGGGTTCCGAGGGAGAAATTTAAGGTGTATGGCTGGGGGGATGTCTAAATCTGCCTTGTAGTTTTTATTGCAATTAAAAAAATGGTGTGAGACTACAATCACTTTCCAGAAATTAAAAAAAAAAAAAAAAGCCCAAGGAAAATTATAAACCACCTACTGCACTTTTTTTTTTTTTCATGTTTCCCAACAACCTTTTAATTTGTATAGTTAGTTGTAAATTGGCTGTTTTATGGTGCTCCACATATAAACTGAAAAGACTGATGGGACAATATTCTCAAAATATTCTTTAACCACTTGATCAAAAGCCAACACTAATTCTGAGAGAATAAATATAGCTTCAACAGCGTAAACAAGAAAATGGAATAACACTTAAAAGGTGAGGAGTCTCAGAGGGCATCTGTTCTCTGATTTAAGTGATCAGGACACAATGGGGTGATGTGCACACGAAAACTTAAAGGAAGTCAAAGGGACATAGCATGTAGTTACCAGGATATTGGCCCCAACTCTGACAACTAATTAGCTTGTGAGTTTTGGAGAATCATTTAATCTCAATGATGCTCATTTTCCTCCACAGGAAAATGTATTCTTGGACCTTCTAATATTGATAATAATCCCTATTATAACTCAATCCCTATTTCAACCTCGCTTATGATGATATTATGCATACAGATACACATATACTATTTGGGTTGTTGGTGTAACTCTAAAGATCAAACTTCTAAAGAATTTACATTTGGAGAAATGAAGAACTGGGGGGTGGGGGAAGATGGTATCCTGGGCCTGGGCCTACAAGCAAGCTGACTGTATTTATTTCCCTGACCCAATCCAAATGCAATGGAAAAGTTAGTTGATATTTATAAAAGGGACTTGAGAACCCGATCCCCACAGAGTCTGACTATAAATACAAACATAATCAAAAACAGTTCACCAATATGGTAATAATCTAAAACCCTTAAAGTCAACAGGTAAAAACAATAGGTGATAAAGTTATAAAAGTGGCTCAATCCTTGGACTCAACACGAGTCAATTTCTCTTTTATTTTTTTCCACTACCGCATGGTAGCTCAAAACTGCCATCCCCATAGGCTCAGGGATCATCACTACCAGTGAGAGGAGGAAAAGGAGAGATTTCAGGATTTGGAGTGCAGAACAAGAGCAAAATCCACCCGTGTGGTATTATTGGGAGTCGCTCCCTCCCCCAGAGGTCACCAAACAGAGATTGAGGTGGAGGATTATAGCGACTCGCAGCCATCTTTCATTTGTCGGCTAAAGCTACTTTTAAAGACCTTCCAATTTCTGACCAACACAGAAGAGTCTGGGAAAAGTCTGAATTCCACAATATCTTAAAATAATAATTGGATTCATGATATCAATGGACAGAAATGACCGTCCCTTCAGCCTTTTGCTCAAAACACAGGCAGCTAAGTTCACACTTCCAGGATTTCCCTGAGACAATCACAGAATGTTTAAGCTACAATGTCAAGGTCACCTAGTCCAAGCTACTCATTCTGGAGAAAACCATGGCTCGTATTTATGCAAGGGCAATAAGCTATCTTCAGTCGCAACTCAGGTGAGCATAAAAAAAGCAGAATCCAGGGCCTCCCCGGTGGCGCAGCGGTTGAGCGCTGGGTTGCGAAGCTGCCCGTGGCCGGTTCGATCCCCGGCTGCTCCCCGGCCACCGGAGGAGGGTCCCGTATGGCGCGCAGACCTCTCCTGCCGCCCGCAGCTCCCCTCAGCAGTGTACTTCGGTCCTTCTGCCTGCTCTGCTCCCCGCTCTGGCTCTGGTGAATTCTCTCACCCTCCCGCGCTTCTGACTGTACCCAGTGCATGTATAAACAAAACAAACAAACAAACCAGCAAAACAAATAAATAAAGCATGCCTCTATTAAAAAAAAAAAAAAAAAAAGTTAAAAAAAAAAAAAAAAAAGCAGAATCCCACAAGCAGAAAATTTTAGCTAGAGGTCAGTACACTAGGACACAAAAGAGGGGGAAGAAGAGAAATAAATCAGCATGGTTAGTTCCTTCTGTCAGTGAATGCTCCCAGTGAGAACCAATTCTCCCTCCCTGCCCCCCAAAAAAGGTTTCAGTTCAATTGTGTGCTGATGCCTACTACAAAGCCACAGGTATCTATATGAAAAGTAGAATTTTTAAGGATTTTTTTTTTTCAATGATATTTGCCTTAAACAAAAGATGAGCTCCACTACATCCTGATTTCTCAGGTCACTGAACCATAGACTGAATCATAACTTCTTCAACCCAGGAAGCTTGTTAAGTCAGAGGGTTGCAACAGTTCCCGCAATTTCTGCCCCAGCGGGCAGAAAGCATGCACTAGGATGTGGTAGCATGGGCCTGTGGGTGCTCTGGGTTCAAATCCTAGCCTATGGGCACTTGCTGGGTGCTAAATGGGGCTCTGAGCAAGTTATTGTGCTGTCCTGAGGCTCAGTGCCAGGGTCAAAGAAATGGGAGGAAGAATAGTTACCATGGGATGAAGAGTCAATGAGGTAATTCCTGCAAAGTGAATGCTCAGCAGAGTGCCAGCTCAGTAAACGGTGGCTTTGGAAAAAGGAGGGGAAAAAACGTCCCTGGCCTGATATAACAGTTGCCTAACCCTGCATGCAACCTTACAAAGCTCCTTTTTATTTCCTTCTATATTTAACGTAAATCTATAATCCCTTCCAAATGCATGGTTAAGTGCGATTACAGTATGTTAAAAGTACAAGAAAAAGGGCTTAACCCTAAGAAGCTCAGCCTGGGGAAGCGCTGCTCTTTCACACGCTGGCATCTGGCCGCAATCAGTCATCCTCATCCGCCTCCAGATCATAGCAGATCTAATGAGTCCCTGCATCTACAAAGTCTCCTCCCACAAATCTCTCCATGCATCTTTTTCACACACTGTACCCCCAAAGTCTCCTTTTATTCGTCTAAACTCAATCACTTGTCTACCCAATAAAAAATATAACTACACCAAGCTGTGTGTCAGGCGTTGTGCAGCCCAATAGCAACACGACAGTGGGTCAGAGCCTGCCTTAGTGGGCAAGACTACAGCAGGAATCAAATAATCATATAGCAAAAGTACAACTGTAACTATAGGACCACATCTGAGGAGCTGCTCACGGTGGCCTAAATGCAAAAAGGCAGGTATTGGAAGTGGGTGCAGTGTGTGTGGGGGGTCAAGCTTCCAGGCTGGAATTCCCCACTCTCCCTTGAGCTACCTAACCTTAGGCTGGTTGCCTCATCTCTCGGGACCAGTGGCTACATCTGGAAAATGTAAATAATACCTGGCTGTAAAGTGACTATTGCATGAGATTGAATAAATAACCTTAAATTAGGGCCCAGTACAGAGTAACCCTCAATAAGGAAGAGCTGCTGCCATTGTCAACACTATCATTATTACAAATAGCCTTGAGGCCTGAACGATAAAGAATTCAACAGCAGATTTGGCTCTGGAAGGCCAAATGCTAGGACTCACTACATCCCAAGGTAATGAATTAAAGAGAGGTGACTGGCATGAATATCTTTCTGGAGGGGAAGTACCCTAAAATTGTACTGATCAGATCTTCCAATTAGGAAAAAAAAAAAAAAATCGGTAGAGAACTGTGAGTTTAGGAATACTGCTAACTAACTGGAATGAAAGATCAACACAGAAACTGGCCAGCCTTTGCAAGAAGAGTTCCTTTGTCAAAATTCTTTTCTGTCATCTTGATGGGATGCTGATGTAACCTATTACAGCCCAAAAGAGGGAAGCAGGAAAGCAGCCATCTCCAGTGGAAAAAAAAGACCCATAAGTCTAACAGCTGGTGGTGGCAGCCTGTCAAACTGAGGAAAGTTAATGTCAAGAACAGACGCGCGGCAGTCTCTCACTGTTATTTTTGCATGATTATTCCCAGGTGTTGGTGCACGCTGAGCAGTAGCCTGGCTATTTATCACTCCAGAGAGCCTAAGAGCATGGGAGTGGGGGAGCAGGGAGGGTAGAGGGAGGCAGGGAAGAAAAGGTTATTTACACAGATAGCAGCACTTAGTGTGTATAATCAGAGGGCTGGGGAAAAAACATCTGCAGAGTTATTCGGGCAATATTTTCTCTGTTCACCTTCTTTCAAGGGTTTCCTGAGTGCTGATGAGCAAGGGAGGCTCCAAAGCTGAAGTGTTAGTGCAAACGCAGCTTTGCATCATTTTGCACTGACGGTGTCAGCCAGGGATGGGTTTCATCCAGTAGCTGGAAACTGACAGCGAATGAAAAAAGGTGGCCAGGGCAGGGCTGGAGGCTCCAACAGGCACTCTGCTCCACTCAGACCCAACAAAGAGACAGACAGGGGCTGTGCCAGGGGACAGCTAGTGCTGCCAGGCAGGGGGAGAAGGGAAAGCCCAGAGACAGGAGAATCTCAATGACAGATTCCCTCCCACACCCCGGGGCACGTCTGAACCCTGACAGGGCAGCTGGCCCCCAGTTTCTTCCAGCTGTTACCACAAATCTCCCTACTCATCCCTTTATTAACCCTTCAATCCTGGGATTCTCAGATCACTAACAACCCGGGTGGGAAGGGGGTTTTATCTTGCTCACAGTCAGTATGTCTACAGTCTACAAGAGCACAGTGGGACACGATTACTTAATGCTCATGTTTCCTCCATATCTTGGTATTTGGCTCTTTGAAGAGATTGCTCACAGGAACCTCTATTTTAAAGAGCATTAGACAGATTGCACTGAAATCATAGCTCTTTAGAGGTGACCACTGCTACTGTCTCTTACTTTGCATTTTGGCCAACCTTTCCACTTGACATCACCACTTCATTAGCAAAGCAAAGGAAGCTGGAGAAGAAAAAAAACAAAACAAAACCGTTTTCCTTAAGCATTGATCTTTTCTCCCAAAAGAATCCTCAAGGATGAATCTCAGGCCTAATGGACAAACCTGGGACAAATACATTTCATATTCCTAATTCTATCTTTCCTAGATGAGCTGGAGACTTCTCCTTTTAGAACCGTGATGAAAGCAGTGGATACTTTGCAGCTCGCTGAGGTCAATGTGGACAAATTCTCATGAATAATCTACTGTGGACCAGGCAGGAGACAACTTCTATCTCATGCAACTCTCACAACATCCACATTTTAGAAAGGGAGAAACTGAAGATCTCAGAGAATGGGAATCTTATCGAGGCCAAATCCCTCTGAGTTCAAAGCGCACAGGCTTTCTAGGAAAAAGCAGATACATCAGCAGCCACGGTTTCACAGAAGAGCACAGAAGGTTTATATTGTGTGTCCTCTCATTCAATCCTCACACCAAGGCTGGGAAGGCAAGGACTTGACAGATGAGAAAAAAGGAAACTTGGGGAAAGGAAGTTTAAAGGACCACTTAGGGTAGGTGGTGGAGCCAGAAGTTGAACCTACTTTGGTCTACCAAAAGCAAACATCTAAATTTAAAGTAGAACACAAGACAGAAAGAAACCTTCCTTCCAAGGTAATTTCTGAACCTTTGCTGCTTGTTAGAGGCCACACACCTGAATCACTTTTAACTGCATTTATGCACATTGTTCAAAACAGTGTATCCTGCCATGCCTTCACATACCTCACTCAAAAACCTCACTGAAACCAAAGCTCAGGTGTGTGGTTTTGTTGTTTGAAATCATTGCAGTGCAAAAGCCACATCTATGTACAATGACTGGGAATTATACTGTTATTTTCATTTTCTCATTCCCAGGTGTGAAAAACCAGTATTTATTTGCTTGCCTGCCTGCCAGAGGTTTAACTGCTGCAGTGCTATCAAAGGTTGGGCCACTGACCAGCTAGGACTCAGGCCCCTAGATCAGTGGAGCCCAAACAGGTGCCTGCACCCCCAGCCAGGATCCCAGCCACAGAGAAATGGCAGTATGGCACAGCTGGGGTGGAGCAGGCCGCTGTCAGCGCATCAGTCCAGAAGTGGTGCTATGTGCAGGTCTCAAGGCAGAGGCACACAGAGATCAGCCACATGTGTAAAATAAACCTCCAACAACAGTGACTATTTTTAACTTCATTCTCTAGTCATTTTCAAATCAAAACAGAAGATACCAAGTGAGTCAAGAAAAAGAGTATAGGGGCCTCCCCGGTGGCGCAGCGGTTGAGCGCTGGGTTGCGAAGCTGCCCGCAGCCTCTGCAGCGCCGGTTCGATCCCCGGCTGCTCCCCGGCCACCGGAGGAGGGTCCCACATGGCGCGCAGACCTCTCCTGCCGCCCGCTGCTCCCCTCCAGCAGTGTACTTGGGTCTTTCTGCCTGCTCTGCTCCCCGCTCTGGCTCTGGTGAATTCTCTCACCCTCCTGCGCTTCTGACTGTACCCAGTGCTTGTATAAATAAATAAATAAATCTTTAAAAAAAAAATGACTTCTGTTTAAAAAAAAAAAAGAAAAAGAGTATAATTAAAGCACTCAACCCAAAGGTTTACCATGGGGGAGGGGATTGTTTTGAAAGCCAAACCAAATTGTGCCCTAGAAGGCCCTCAATTGCACAGAATTCCAGAATCCAGTGACCCTGCTGGTGGTGGAGGGGGGCACAGGGACTCTGGCCCTGAGGAGTCTCCACCAGATCACATCAGTTGGCGCCTGCTTTGGGCCTCATTTGTGTTCTTTAACAACAACAACAACAAAAAAAAAAAAACAAACCCAAACTGTCCTACTGCTAAGCCTCAGATACTCAGTCATTTTAAAAGTGTCACTGACATCATCCACAGCTCAGAAAGCTGGACGGGCTGCAAATAGTAGCTGTAAATGATCAGGATTTTCCTGTCTTCTTCCTAAGGGTTCTCTGATTTCCCTGAATGCTGCCTTCTCCCAAAGACTCCCAAAGCACAAAAGGAGCCACAGAGAAATGAGGCCACGGGAGGGGCCCAAAGGTCTATGGTGAAGGGATATGGATGCCCCGGAGTGAGTGGGGGGCACTGATGTATAGAACCTATTTCTTTAAATCACACTGTTGTAAACCAACGTCACCTCAATAATAAAATAAAATAAAATGAGACCATAAAAAGGTACTAGAGAGTCTGTCTGCTTGGACGGATCCTTTCAAGAGTCCCTTTCCTCTTTGCAAAGCTGAATTCCAGAAAAGTTTCACTCAAATCCCATTTCCATCAATTAGATCTGTTCCCATTTAAGAGCGAAACTTTTTAAAAAGCTCAGTAATAAAAATCTGGGTTTATGACTCTGGATTTTGCTTAACAAGGAAGCATCTATATTAGCAAATCAACTTACCTCAAAACAGTGGAGCAACGAGTATCTTAGTAATACTGGCCATGAATACATGACCTATCTATGCGTGGCCCTAATTTCTCCTCGAAATGAGGTTGAAGTCAGGGAAGATTGGAGGCTCTCACCCTCACCTGGCTGATCACAGGTATGAGGTTTTAAGAAGGGAGAAAGCTTGGGGTCTCCCTGGTGGCGCAAGGGGTTAAGAGGCAACCTATGGAGCTGTCTGTAGCCACTGCAGCACAAGTTCAATCCCCCACCAGGGAGCAACCCACATAGCACAGCAGACCTCTCCTGACTCGCCCGCTGCTCCCCTTAGCAGTGTATTTCAGTCAGTCTGCCTGTTCTGTTCCCCGCTCTGTCTCTGATGAATCCTCTCACCCTCCCACACCTCAGGCCTGTACCCCAGTTCCTTGTATACATAAATAAATCCTTAAAAAAAAAAAAAAAAAAAGGGAGAAAGCAGGGAAGCAAAAAAGGAAAGAAAAACTGGGTTAGGAGAAATCACCTGACTCCTATTCCTCTCAACTAAGCGCAGTTCTTTTCTCTACCATATAGGAGGGAATATCACTTTGATACAGATAAAGGGAATATTTTCAACTAAAACTTTAGACATTTGGATTATAAACACAACAGAATCTGGTCATAATAAATGAATTAACAAAAGGTGCCTGAATCACTCCACATTTCAGGAACTGAGGTGGTGCCTGCCTTTCCGAAGCATGGGTTGGTCAGCCGCAGAGCAGACAACCGAGACTGGCTGCCCAGGATACCATTCACCTTCCTCCGTGTAAAATCTAAATACTGCTCATGAAAATTCAGCACCAACATTGTGTCCCTCTTCTCATCACACCTTCCAAATGCTGTTCCAGAACACGGATCAATTCCAGTAGATTAATGCAAGTTTTGAAATTTTAACTTCATATTAAATCAAGCCACTCAGTAAGGCTCTCCAAGGTTTATCATCAAAATAGAATGATCACAGAGAATCGCCTGGCTCCAATGGCCTTCCACACACCCCTACCTCCAAAGACACCTTGGACACACATTCATCATTCAGGTGAAAGCTTTACCCAAAGGCCAGGGTGCGTTTTCTCATTTGATTTTGTAAACTGAAGAAACTAGAATCTGAAGACATGTTATTATCTCTAAGGTTCGGAGGCAAAACCAAGAGGGCATAGGTGACCCCATGAGGGCTACAAAATTCTGCATCACAACTCAAACCTATGAAAGGTTCATCTCACGGAGCCCCACACAAAAGAGCTGCTCACTGGCCCAAAAGGCTGTTATGCCTCCGGAGAACAGAGAGAGAACCTGTCTTCTGACCATTTCTTATGCTGTCGTCCAAATATTTTATGCATATAAAAACCTGCAGAGAGGCAGAGATCACTGTTCATTCTATAGCCTTCTGCATGGCATGAATACTAACACGTAGTATTTTTAATAAAAACACGCCATGCCATCTCACTTTGGAACGAAAGTACATACAACAAATGCAGAAGGAGGGTCGTGATTAAGATGGCCATTTTTCAACTGCTCCTGTAGAGGTCCTGATATAAATATCAAGTCAAAGGAGATACATATGACCCCATGGCCCTGACTTTGTATAGGTTGCTGCTTAAAACTGCCTCATAGCTGGGCAGGCCATTCCCTCACCCAACAAATTTTTGCCAGGTGCAACTATGTGTCAAGCATTACTGCAGGAGCCCGCAGCTGCAGAAGAGACCAGCAGTGGCTGCAGAGCAGACTGTGGTCAGAACTGAGCTGGTCAGTTAGGCCCAGGGCATTGTGGGAGTGCCACGGGGAGGGGCTGGGAGTATATGGGGGTGTTAAAGAAATGCATCCTGGGGCCTGGGCTAAGGATGTAAGCAACAGGCAGGGCTGGGCCACATCTGACACCAACATTCAGTTAAGGGGCCGGGCGTTGAAGGGGCAAGGAAGGAGAGTTAAGGCTAGAGAATCGGACAGCTCACAAAAGACCCAGGTCAGGCTACGCACTGTGGGGAGAGTGGGTTACTGAAGAAACTAGAATCTGAAGACATGTTATCTCTGAGGTTCGGGAGCAAAACCAAGAGGGCACAGGTGATCCCAGTGAGGGCTACCAAATTGTGCATCACAACTGCAAAGTGAGAAGACTGAGGATTTTAAAGCAGACTGTGGGAGCATGGGACTGTTGGGTGGAAAGCACACAGGAAGCTGTGTGGGGGAGGAAGAGAGGGCATGAAACTTAGGAAGCCACCATAGTGGGCTGGAATGCAGGTAAAAAGATGGTGGCTGTGATGGGGATCAGGAGCAGAGACCGGTTCAGCAAACAGAGAAAGAGGGTAAACTTAGTAAGTCCCAGGTTTCTGCTTCAGTGGCTAAGGGTGCCCTTCCCTGTAATGGGGAGGATGAACGCAGGACAGTCTGGGGGACACTGGGCAGCGGGCATATGGATAGAAATGTGGGTCTGCTAGACTTAAGCGGCTGCTAGACTTAAGCGGCCTGTTCAGCCACCATTATGGTTCCCTGCAGTTCTGCATTCCTATACAAAGGTCAGAACCGTCCAGTCACAGTCATATGAGCCAGACCTTACAAGATGCCTTTCACATCAATCAAGAGCAGAAAGCTTGATCACTCTGGAAAGGCTGTGCATCAAGAGCTATGACCGGGAATGCCCGGGGGGGTGAGGATAGATGCATAAACTTACTCCCGACTCATACATCATGAGGTATGACCGGGAATGCCCACAGGACTGAGGCCCAATGTATGACAAGGGACCCCAGAAGCTGATCAATGGAATGCCTTGTTGATAAGATTAGGACCATGGCCGGGGTCTGGGGTCTAGTTTTGATGACAACACTTGGTCATCAAGCTGATACCATGGTCAGCAGACTCTTGTCCCCCCCAAGCCCTGAATGACATTCCTGAGTTTCACCATCCTTTTCTCCTCGTCCTCCTAATGCACGTAGCTGATGCTCTATGAATATTCTATCAATAAAAACAGCCAGGATCTTGCTCTCGGCAGCATCCTGCCTTGTGCAGCCTGCTCCATGACTCCCATGTCTTTATCAGTGTGGTGTTGCACGGCCCAACAAGAAATGTGTGAAAATTAGGAGTCACTGGCACAGAGAAAGTGAAGCCAGCGGAGTAGATGAGATGGCTTGTGTACCACAAGATGAGTCTAAAGAGAAGGATGCCGTCCCTTAGGCCCCAAAATTGGCATGCCAGAGGACAGGTGGCTGCTGGGGTCAGGGCAAACCAGCAGGGAGTCAAGTGGCCAAAACCAAAGGAGAAGCTTCAAGATGGGAGTGATGTGAGAAGGGTGTGTGCCAAAGAGGTGATGCCCACCCTTGAGCTGTTTCTGGCTGCTCCCGATGCCCTGCCCACCAGAAGAGCAAGACTGCCAGCTTCCTAAAGGCTAGTTATTCCTAATGTCACCACCCTTAAGTTCACCCTCCCAGCCACCGGCCATCCCAGAGTGTATCCCCTACACCTGGAACCTTCCGATTCAATCCAGGTGAAAAAAACAAGCAGTCGGAGCCACACTGCAGTCACCTCTTCACCAGAAGACTCCTGATCTTGAGAACCCAGACTCCACCCTGAAATGTCAGCTCCTATGATCTTCATGTGTCCCTGGCAGGCAAGCAAGGAAGCAGCAATAAAGTTAGGAGGCTGTATCACAAAACCGATGGGGATCCTTCCATGCACTTCCAAACCACTCCCACCTGCTCGGGCTGCTCCCAGAAAGAGCCCTAGACAGAAATGAACTCTGTGCATTGGATATTCCTCCTACTCTTACACCTTCAAAAGTATGTTCCCTCACTCCCTGTGTTTCTGTCCCCTTCCATCTCTCCCTCTATGAACACCTTCCCTTCCCAGCCAGTTGACATTGCTTGGGGCTTCTCTTAGCCCACGGTCTACTTGAAGGGTCAGCAAACAAAGGCCGAATATGATCATTGCCAGCTTTTTGGCACAAATGATTTTAATAACGGCAGCCACTAACTTTGAGCCCATATTATGTGAATAAGATAAGATAAAACCAAGTTATTTTATCTTGATCTCCACAAAAAATGAATGAATTAGATGAAACAATTATTGGTCCCAGAAACCTGAAGTACCTTCACCCTGAAGTCTAGTCATGGATGGGAAAACTAAGCTGGTCACTCCCAGGGGCTACCTTTATGGAAAATAATGACAGACAGGCCAATGTCATGCCAACTTTCCCACTATCTGAGTGATAGAATGTAACAAATCAGAGCACTGCAGTCTCTGAACCTCAGAATTCAATTGATTGAGCTCAATTCAAACTCAGAGTTCAACCTCACAACTGAATCATTTACTTACATTTTTTTTAAAGATTTATTTATTTATGCATACAAGAACTGGGGCACAGGCCAGAAGTGTGGGGGAGAGAGGATTCACCAGAGACAGAGCGGGAAACAGAACAGGCAGACTGACGAAATACACTGCTGAGAGGAGCAGCACCACAAGGGGAGGCCCCATTTACTTACATTTTTAACTTAACTTTTCTGAGGCTCATTTCCTTACCTCTAAAATGGAGATCACATTATTATGGACTTGAATTGAATGTAAAGGAAACATTAAATGAGACTAACCAGAGATAAAGTCCCATCACATAAATGTTCAACGAATGTTTGCTGTGATCCCCTTCACCAGCATGCACCGCTTCCCCAACCTCAATGGCTCAAGTTTCTAGGCCTTGTTTAATCTGTCACAGGCTAAGCCAACACATGACAAACATCTGTGATCAGTAAGTGGTTTTCAAGTGGAATGAAAACTGGAAACTTCAAAAAACCTGGGGATGGCGCTGTAACCAAACATTTTTAGTTATTTAGACTCAGGTACATAGTAAGATTTTATTGTGGAAACAAAGATTATTGTTCCCTCTTCCCAAAGCTAGTGTCCTGGAAGAAATCCTAGCCAGAGGAAAAGATTGGGATCTTCTAATGTCAGTCCCCCTAAAATGGCATTAAGAATGGCTGCCTTGGGTCTCCCCTGGTGGCGCAGGTGGTTGAACACTGGGCTGTGAAGACATCCGCAGTCTCTGCAGTGCCGGTTCGATCCCGACTGGCTGGCGAGAGTCCCACATGGCGCAGCAGACCTCTCCTGTCGCGCCCACTGCTCCCCTCAGCAGTATATTTCGTCAGTCTGCCTGTTCTGTTCCCCACTCTGTCTCTGGTGAATCCTCTCACCCTCCCGCGCATCTGGCCTGTACCCCGGTTCTTGTGTGTGTGAATGAATCTTTAAAAAAAAAAAAAAAAAAAGAATGGCTGCCTTAGCTTTTTCATAAGGGCCCTTTAAGAATCAAAATAAACTGTGAAAATGGCCTCGAAAGTATGCACAAATGTAAATAAAAATGAATGCTCGTGTCACTGATGCATTTTAGTTATTTACTCTTTATAGAGTTGAAAAGAATGAGGGCAAGTGGGGGGTAGGGTGGGAAGACAGGGTCACACTATCTCAGCCTCTGTTCCCACAATATTAATTTTATCATGTATCTTATTTCAGAACAGGTTTCAGATGGCTTTATTATCATTAAGACCAATTTTTAGGCATAATTCACCCAATCTCATACCTACCAAATCTGCTCTAAATCTGCTCTAAATCTTAGTTACACAGATCTGTAAGAGATCAACTCTCCAAAATGAATGGGTGGTCACAGCTTTTAAAGTGGATGCTACTATCTTAAACCTGTTTAAGACTTCCTAACCAATCAATAAAATGCTTTATATGATGTGACCCCTCAAAAAAATAAGTAAATAGATGGTGGGGAATATATTCCACATTCTAATATGAAACAATAAGTAATCTCTGGGTGAGGAGGCATCCCATAATAAAATGTGTATTTTTGTTATGGCCTCCCTTAGTATTACATTAATTTCCAGTTAGCTGCCAGACACCTGCAAATAGTGTTAGCAGTAGTCTAAGCGACATTTAAATTAAGCTAATTTGAATCATGATTTAAAGAATCAGTCAAGAAGAACTGATATCTTTTTAAAGGAAAGAACATATACTCATTTTTGCCATAGTGGTAACATACCCTATAACGTATGTTTTATTTATTATATATATATATATATATATATATATATATGCACTACTTAAAAAAAAACATGATTTAAGGATTGGGAAAAATATCTTTTAAAACACTGCAATTACTTTTATTATTTTAATATTACCATCCAGTCCTTACACAAACACACACACTTTATATAATCAACCGTACTCAATACCTTTTAACAGATTTTTTTTTCATATTTTACAGCTACATTAGAAATTTTAATGTCATAGAGTTGCTCTAGGTATCAAAGCTAAATGAAGCATCCATTTATATCACTGAAAGACTATCTTCTCTAAAGTAATCATGATTATTTTCCCACAGTGCATTAAAATCTAATAACCATAACCAAAACAACTTACATTTAAATTGTTTCATTTAATGGGGAAAAAAAGGATTATTTCCTTCAATCACAAATCATTTTAAGATGAGCAGCTTAGTTAAGTACCTTTATTCTTCAATGCTAATACTTATCAAAAAACATTTATTCCTTAGATATAGTGCTTATTTTAATTAAAGCCCTAAAATTTACCAGGACAAATGGAGTGTTCATGCCCACACCTAAAGGAATAAATCTGGCATCTAGAAGTAAGGACACAAGAAAGGAGCTACACAGATGAACATACATAGCTTAAGAGTATGTAAAATACCAAATGCTACCCAAAAAAGTACATCTACCATGTATTTGTTTGAAGCAAAAATTTTAAATATCTTTAATAATAACACTGAAGCACCTGTGTCTTTTTTCTTTTGGAGGGTTGAAATGGAGAAAGGAAAACTTGTACCCATAGCTTCGTGTTAAGTACATTATTCTCTTGCATTCTTGTATTTTGAAGTAGCTGTAACTCTTTGGAAATGATTCACAAAATGCCTGCTCCCTATCTTTGCTGCATAAGTTTATTCTGAATAAAAGTAGTACATTTTGATAAAATATTTAACCTGACACATTTTAAAGAGATATCAATCTCTCCTAAAAGCAATGTGATTTTTATAATCTCAGTCCAAAAATCTCCATTTCTTAAAAACACAGTTATGATATAACCACTTCTTTCAAATCTAGTATTTGATCTCAAAAATAACATGAAGATTAATTAATGACAGCAAAAAGACTTGGAGAGGCTCTAGAATAATACAACCCAAGGATACTGAAAAGGACGGCAGGGAACAGTCAAATGATCTCAGGAATTAGTATTTTTTTCTCTTTTTTTTTTTAGTTTTATTCATGAAGAAAGATAGCTCAAGAAAACAGGAGTTTACAGTAGGATAAAAGTCCAAGACTCAGCACAGGTTCCCAATGAAATCCTACCACGTGCACGCCATGTGCAACCCGGGTTCAACTCTGCAGGACACAGGGTTCTGGGCCACTGGAGGCCTCTGGGAATGTCTGTGACCAGTGAAGTGTCTCCCTATGGGCCGTGAAGGAAAACAACAGATGGGATTGCTGAGGCTGTTACCTCCTCCTTTTGTAAAACCTTCTTGCTTTCTCTGGCCCTTCTAGAAGCATGGTTATACCTTGGTCACATGGGCTCAGCACTCAGCGAGTGCAAGCTCGCAATTCTAGATTGCCTACCCTGCCACGTCACGATGGGAGTGCAGGCCCACATTCTGAGAACGTCCTCTTCGCCTCTTCTTTCAAAGTGGCAAGGCCCCTCTCCAACCATTTCTGAGTGAGTAGCAAAGGCAAAAATATGACCTGCCACCCCAACCTGTATGTCTTCCCACTCAGAGCAGGTAATCTGTCTTTGCCTATCATTCTCCAAGTGCCTTGTTAGAGGAACAAAAACTTCTCCTTCACATGTGTTAGGAAGTCTAATATTTTGTCAAACAGAAATGAAAAATAAACCTAATCTAAGCTGTC
The DNA here is from genome assembly GCF_964194135.1 of Talpa europaea. Lineage (NCBI taxonomy): Eukaryota > Metazoa > Chordata > Mammalia > Eulipotyphla > Talpidae > Talpa > Talpa europaea. Next base: position 21,130,181 of record NC_140080.1, read on the forward strand.
ATAGAATCACGAAATGCCTCTGGCAGTTCTATCAAAGTGCGTAGACATGTATGGACTCTTTGAAGAAATGAAACTGCAGTTTATCAAGTGTGATTTATAAGCAACACCGATGTAGCTGGTAGATAACACTGCTGTCTAATCATTAGTAGTCAGACAACAGCCATGTGAGCACATCAATTATGGGCCACTGCCAAAAGCCCTCGAGATCTTGGAGATTAACAGCCAATCCTCTGTTTTACAAGCTCACATCAAAAAGAATATTAATAAGAGGAGGGGCAATGTGAAAGCTTGTCAGAGGAATTCAGCCACTAACACAAGGCAGTTCCCCCCTCTCCTCGCCGTTGAATTGGCCCAAGGAAGAAGCTGGCACCAGCTACCAAGGGCAGTGCTGCCAATTTCTTGGAAAATGTTTTTCACGAACATATGGGAACTTGTAAGGGTCTGCAAAACTGCTATTTGGTAAGAAAGGCAAGCCTTCTTTATGCCCTTTTTTAATGCTGGAATGAAACAAACACAGCAATTATTGAATTATTTTTAAATGAATGTGCAGGGTGGAAATATCCAATGGCTTTTTCATCTACCCTCAAAATCAGGAATTTTGTCAAGCCTCACCTATTTCTTATACCTTCACCATCTACCAAAATTTAATTAAGAGAAATTACCCTGCACATGAATGAGTTTCTTCACATCAACGCAGTTCTCAATGTGGAATAAAAATCAAAATACGTGGTCTCTAACTTTAAGGAATTAAATCCATTCTTTCCAGCTATCTCAGGAAGACAGATATAAATCCCACTGATACTTCTGCAATTAGAATTAAACCAGCAACCATATATATAAAGCATTTGCAAAAATATATGCCACAGGCACAGCATTTATTTCAGTTATATCAGTATTTAACAAACACACCACTGAGGACTGCTGTATTTTTGTTAATGATCAGATTAAACCAAACAGCTGGCACCAGAATGGTTTAGTGGGGGTTCCAGCAGGCTCCCTCCTGTATGAACATAAACCACACTTCAAAATGCGTGGCCCAGGTTTCTCCTGCCACTTAGAGATTTGTTTGCAATTTATTTGTCAGGACACTCTATATTTACAGTGGTACTCCTAATATTTCATTTTTTAGTCACCCCTTCAAAATTGGCATGGGGTAATGGAGAAAACACTAAGGGGGTGGAAAAGAAGCATGAGGTTTGGTTCCTCTTGTTTCTCAACAGTGAAGCAGTTGGGTCCCCAAGTCAGTCACTTAACTCAAAGGCCTGCTGACTGACAAGCAATTGTTAAATCAAAGGTTCTTTCCCCAGGCTTCAAAGATGTTGTCAGTCTGAGGAGCCCGATTATATATGCAAAGGTTTATGTGTGTATATAAGTACACTTTGTTGTTTTGTTTTGTTCTGTCCCTGAAAGAGTCTACAGGTGCTCAACACAATCCACCGAGAAGAGATTTAGAAGCCGGGACTTGGTAGTAAACTCAAGGGCAAGAGACGTGTTTCTCCATTTCAGCGCAAATCAACATATGTTCATAAAGTAAAGGCTCTGCATTCGTTCTAGGCCTTGGTTTCCTGCACCTGTAAAACCAGAGCAATACTCTGACGACCTTTGAAGGCTGTCATAAAAACCAACAGGATATGACTTCAGAAGTACTTACACATAATTTAAGGTGTTATTAAATTCAACAAAGATCCCTTGGGTAGCTAGACGCTAGGTGTTGTACAAAGATTAAGAATTACTGATTGCACTTTTGATATTAGAAAGGAAATGGCCTTCTGAGTAAATAATTCATCTGGGAAACTTACTTGGGTGGGGCGGGGTGTCTCAAAAGAAAACTCTTGCAAACTTTGTTTATACTATTCTAGAACTCACTCCTAAAGATGTTAGCATTCTCGTTAATAGGTAGCAGCAGCAGAATCATCATCATCTTCGTCACCAACCTCACCACCACCACCACCACCACCATCTTCTTCTTTTATAATACATCTGATTATGATAGTTCTTTTCATTACCACTTTTCCAGCTAAAGCTGTCCATGTCAGAAAAGCACAGAACTTTAAATAGAGATTCTAGAAGAATCAAAATCATACTGTAGCTATCTAACAGAACCACAACTCTATAATAAACACATATAGTTTCAGCCCATTAAATATATAATGGCAAATATACTATTTTAGAAAATATATTTTAATGACATACTGAGTTTAATGGGCAACTTCAAGGTGAAAATCAAAGCTGTTCTAGTTAACAAGTTAAAACCATTAATGATCTATGATTGTTATCAATGATTATATACCAAAGTTGTGAGAACACTTGCTCCCAGTTCTTATATAAACCTCACCAAACTCATGACTGAATTCCTAAGATTTTATATTCCCTGCTCCTTGTCACTTTTTTTGTGAATTAGATTGTTAATTTGGTTTAAATAACTCCCAAGGTCATATCCAAGTTGTAATACACACTCCTCTCTTACTTGAATAATAGCTTTAAAAAAAAAAAAAGTGGTCTTCTATTTTAACCCTGAGGGTTTTGTGGGTGACAAAGAAATCATCAGACAAAAATCTGCCAGCAAACAGGATGCCAGTGCAATCTGTTATTCTGACACAACAGAACCCTCTGGGTACAGCAACTTTATCTCTATTCTTTAAAATTCAACAGACACACTCCACAGGACCCAGGAAAGCAGGTGCAATGTAACTGATTATACACATGACAGTGCTTTAAAGAATTAAAAATGCCACATAAATGCAAGATATAAGAAAACCCAGATAATTCCCAGTAATGTTTTTGCCTATCAGCTCTACATGGAAGAAAAACAAAGAAGGTGAACTTAGTAGAGGCAGCCTTGAGTTCCTCCTCTCTCTCTGCAACCCTACTCAATTAGAATATTTTCTGGGCAAATATTATTTACTGAACATCCCCTACCAAACTGCTAGGTGCTGGGAAGATAAAAATAAGTAAGATGGCATTCATGCCCTCCTATCTCAAAGACCAGGAAACAGGAATTCACAGATTATAAGATCCAAATGGGTCAAGTGTAGATTATCACACACTTGTCTCCAGGACAAGAACCAGGAGTGGGGGAAATTACACTCTTTTCGGAACTGGAAGGACAGTGAGAAAAGTCCAAAAAGAAAATGAGACTCAGGGACCTCCCCGGTGGCCTAGGGGTTAAGTCTCAGCCCTATCGCCTTTGCGGCCTGAGTTCAATCTCCGGCCAGGGAGGTGACCCACATGGCGCAGCAGACCTCTCTTGTTTCGCCAGCTTCTCCCCTCAGCAGTGTATTTCAGCTGATCTGCCTGTTCTGCTCTCCACTTTGTCTCTGGTCAATCCTGTCAGCCCCCAACACCCCAGTTCTTTTTTGCAAAAAATAAAGAAACTGAGACCCAGAGACCGTGGGTTTTACCCAGGGTCATAAAAGAAGTCAAAGCCAAACCTTCAAATGGGAACCAGTGTCCTAATTCCCTGTTCCAGAGCATATTTCCCTCATGGTGACCTAGGCAGGGAGAGAGCACAGGAATAAAGTACTGGAAGGCTGAGTGTCGCCAACCTCAGCAGGACCTATTGACTATGCTCTGCTGACTAAGAGGACATGATAAAAAAATAAAACAAACCTGGCAATTTTCTGAAGCCCAGCTGATGAGGAGAGATGACCTCGATAGATCAGACCTGCAGCAATAACACAACTGCAGACTATACACTCCCCAAACGTTTCCTCCTGCCTCCATGGCAATTATCTATATACTACTAAACCATAATGGCCAACTAAGCAAAGCCAAGGCTCATCATACGACTTAAGCAGTTCACTGTGCAGGGATAGCTCTGCCCTAGGATGGGAAGAAACACTAGAGAGAACACATACCTGCTGTAAATGTTCCTAGGGCCAGAGCTACAAATCATTAGTCCTTCCTGCCCCACCTCCCATATGACCAAGGACACTCACTAATTAACCACCTGTAAAGCAGTTAATGGACTCAGATTTAAAGCAATACCATGGCTATTTTTCCCATAAAGCACCTTAAGAATAAAAAAAACCAGGAGATTCTACAAATCATTCCTAACATCTGACTTTGAGACAGAGAAGAAAACTCCAAATGAGGTTTCTGAAGCGTTTTCTCAATGTACACAAAGCTGCCAGCCCCTGTGTAGAGCTGGAGAATATGTGTGAGTACTTTCTACATGCAGGAGTAGGGGATGGGTATTTGGGAAAAGCAAAAAATAAGCATCCTTCAGGTGAATCCATGAATAGCCCTGGTTAAGAAACAATGTTTTAAATTAAGGTTCAGGGATTTTGGGTATTGGGTCAAAAAGTATTTATACTTAAATGTAATCTTTTTTAAGATTTATTTTTTTATTTATGTATACAAGAAAGGGCTATAAGTCAGAGGTGCAAGGGGTGAGAGGATTCACCAGAGACAAAATGGGGAGCAGAATAGGTGAAATCTCTAACTCCTGCGCCCACCAGGGAGGCCCCTATACACAAATGTAACCCCCAAAATCAGTAAGGTGAAAAATCATACTCACCTTCCGCTCGAAGAGTACAGCAGATAAAATAATTATCTTGGAGAAGACAACATCCTTCTATACTAATACCAAACCCAGAAGCCATAAAAGGAAGTGGATTATAAACCTGACTGTACAATTTAAAATACAAACACAGAAAAAACACCAGCCTGAACAAAATCAAAAGACTAAGGAAAATAAGGGGAGATAACTGCAAGCATGTGAAAATGTATTTACAATACATGAAAAAGCAGTGTACTTAGTAAACACTGAAATATTCTGAAATCGATAATGACCAACAACTGACTAAAAACGCAGTCAGAGATTATAAATTATAAGGATGTAGGGAAATCAAGAGATACAATGGCCTGTAAACATGAAAAAAACAAGTTCAAATACTGGCTTACTGTCAGCCTAGCACAAATGAAAGCCAAAAAAAAAATATGATTGACAGTACCAGTTAAACTGGAAAAACATACCCATTTCATATTCAATTGTTGGTGGGAATGCAAACTGAGGCCATCGAGTTGGGGCGTGGGCAATTAAATTTTGATATGCATGTGTACCAAGGTGTTGTTCACAAGAGCATTTTTATAACTGAAAGACACTGGAAACATCTAAATATCACTAATTGAGGATCAGTACAACAAATTATGGACTCAGAATAGAAAAGGGAACATATGATATCTAAGACAGACAGTTATATGGAAAGAGCAAAGTGGAGATCTGTTTCTTTATTACGCTCTGATCTCTGTAAAGAGAGAAGAAATATAAATATATATATACACATATATGCTTGAACATATGGAGACTATTTCAGGAAAGACATACAAAAACTGTTAAAAGTACTTGGCTCTGGGGAGCAGGTCTAAGGAGAAGTAAAACCTACTTTCCATTATATAATATTTTAGTACAGTTTAAACCTTGCTAGAAACATGTGCCACTTTTTTAATTTTAAGGAAGTCAATTAAAAAGTGTTTTAATAAATGGAACTAGTTTCTCAGAGCTCTAGACCATTCTCTAAAGTCAGAAGCATGATAAATCCGCAGGGAGACTGAATGGGGTACAAGAAAAAAAAAAAAGACTGGAATTTCTATACTCTTACCTCATGTTTTTAAACTTCTGTTGTTCGTAAGTTTAGCAATGATCGACTACATCAATACAACAGCACGTAGATACAGTGGCAGGCAGGGGATGTCTGTGTGTGCACAGCTAAAGACACCTAGAAAAACTTTGCTCTGGGGCTAGGAATGCTCTTTGCAAAGTCTTCTAAGGAAGTATCATTTTGTTTACGCTGGGAAAAAACCTAGTATTTATGATTTGCACCTGAAACCAACACATATAATTCACACAAGGTAACAAGTCCATCTCCCTTACACGTAGAAGCTAGAAGGAAGTCCTAAAACCTGAAAAAGAGTCAGGAATGAAGTTTCAGGCGGGTTCCCACACACAGACCTTCTACATCATACGTCAGAGCCTGGCTCCTCTCTGCTCGGAACCCCCCGGGGCTCCCTCCCATCTCTGAGTCTTCTGTGGTTCTCCACAGCTCCCGAGAACCTGGCCTCATATTCTCTGAACTTCAACTCCTCACCCTCCCTCCTTTCATTTATTCGGCTCCAGTCACTTGGGAGTCTCAAACATACTCCCTCTTCCAGGGCGTGTACAAAGGCTGTTCCCAAGGTCTAGAAAGTTCTCTCCCCAGGTGATAAAATGGCTCCTCCCCTGTTTATCAGATTCCTAGTCAAACAAACACACGTAATCTCTCCTTTTTCACATTCCTCTTCTACCTCCTCCTCTTACTTGTGTCTTACTTACAGGACTTAACAGCAGCCAAAACATATTGATTTATTCAGGAAAAAACCCTAGAATATGAACTTCAGGAAAGCAGTGACTTTGTTTATTTACTACTATATATGCAGGACCCAGTCTGTGTCTGGCACACAATGGGCATTCAGAAACAATTTGCTGAGTAAAGGAATGAAAAAATTGAGACTTGTGTTCACACCTTCCCCTTTCTGTTATTTCCACTGTCAGAAAACAAAATTGCTAAAGCTTTCCAAACCGTTGGAGGAGGCAGGGGGAAAAATAAAGAAATGAATATTTAATTGTTGTCTACAATGTCTGTATTAAATATAATCTCTTAATGTAGAGACAAAAATCCCCCATAAACCCTCCAGAAATGATAAAAAAGGGATTTTCTCACTGCAAAACCTACTTTCCTCACAGCATCTGTGTTTTCTGATTTTCCTCCTGTCACATTGGAGGACCTTTTCCCCAGCTCCTGAGGCCCACCGAGGCACCCATCCTCCAGCTCTTCCCCAACCTCACCCCAAGCCTACCCTGAAGGTGCCTTTTATCCCTTTTGTCTATCTCTAGTACTTTGAGCCTTTCTACCACCCCTGTATCATTCCCATCAGCATAGAAACAGGCTACTTATTAGAATGCTCGATTTAAAAAAACACCCCAACCAGACATTTGCTCCCCACCCTTACCCCTGACGCTCAGGACCACTTGTTTTAAGATCACCAGTAACAGCTGTCCTTCCAAAGACAACACGCAATTCTCAGTCTCATCTTAACCTGCCCTCCTGACAGCATTTGACAGATCTAATTATACCCTCTTCACTAGAATTTTCAGGCTTATTTTCAAAAACATTAGACTGGCTGCATAAGGTTTATCCTAATGGTTCAGCCTCACACTCAGTCTTCTCCAGCTACCTAGTCCCTAGGTGACCTCTTCAGTTCCACAACTTTAAAGCCCATCTACTTTAACTTACATCTCCAGCCTTACCTGCACATCCATGGGTACATCAAACATATGAAACTCTATTTCACCTGCTCCAAAGATTCTAGATGTTATCCTTATGGAGACATCCTCTCATGTCTCCATAGTCAACTCCTATCCTCATTTCATTTGACCTGTGGGTAATACTCAGCCAGAAGTTTAACTTCTTTCTCCAGGACTAATGAAAAAGCCCTGGAAGTGATTTTCCATATTCTTTCTCCCGCCCCCCCTCCCCGCCCCATATTCCTTCTTGACTAACAATTCTCTACACAACAGCCAAGAGCAAATTTTGATAAACAAACCATGTCACTCCCTTTGCTCAAAATTCTGTAAATATTTCTCATTCTATTGGGGTAAAAACTCTTGATCACGGCCTACAAGACCCTGAATGAACTGTCCTGGTCCAACTCCCAATACAAGCTGGACCATCACCTTTCCAGAACATTCCATGTGTGTTATATGGGTAAACTGAACAGCATGTGTAGTCAGTGAGGAGACTAGAAAGTACATCCAGAAAAAAAAGTGTACATATCCAATTACCCAGGAATCCAGACTTTGATTCCCACACATTAGGGGCAGTTGCCACATCTGTTCTTCCTCTCCCATCTCAACTTTATACTTGACCCATCTCCCTGCTCTTGTTGTTGGTGGAATGGAACAGCAAGAAAAACAAAAAGTTAGTCACACCAAAGATTTAATTGGGCTTCCAAAACCACAGTTACATCATACCTTTCCTCAACCTCATCTCTTATACCCAGTTCCTACAGTCAAAGATCTTAAAGGTAAACAGAAGAAGGTCTTTACAACTAGACAAAACTAATTCTCCACTGTGTCCTAGGATGTGCTAGGATTTCCAAGGGAAAAATATACAATCATGTGCTCTGTCAGCCCTAAACATTTTTTGTCTGGTGAAGAAATGAGGAAAAGAAAATGAAATGAAAAGGGCCTCCCTGGTGGTGCAGGCGGTTGAGTACAGTGCTGTGAAGCTGTCCACAGCCTCTGCAGCACGGGTTCTATCCCCACCAGCCGTGGAGAAACCCACATGGTGCAGCAGACCTCTCCTGTCTCACCCCCCTCAGCAGTGTATTTCTGTCGGTCTGCCTGTTCTGTTTCCCGCTGTCTCTAGTGAATCCTCTCACCCTCCCAAGCATCTGGCTTACACCCCGGGTTCTTGCATAAAAATGAATAAATCTTTAAAAAAAAAATAAAGAAAAGAAAGGAAAAACAAAAAGAAGAAGGGGTTAGATGAACTATGGGTAACAACCTGAACTGGAGTCTCGGGGTATGGGCTCTGCCCACCCACCTACCACCAATGTTTGGACACGGACAGACACATCCACAGCTGAGAACAAACAACTATGGTAAGCCAAGCCTGGGGTTAAAATCTAACCAATCGCCACTTGACAAGTTTTCTACCAATCAGAATGGCACTGACAGAAAACATCTGCATGAAGTTGGCCTGCCCTGCACCCCTCCTTCTGCCTAGATAAACAGGTTGTATTGGGAGTTGGAGAGATCGTTCAGAGCCTTATTGGCCATGATCAAGAATTTTCATCCCAAATAGAATGAGAAACATTTACACAATTCTGAGTAAAGGGAGTGACATGATTTGTTTCTCCCATGCCACCAATGACAATAGCCTCAACGATCTACACTTTTTTGGGAGATTCCCTAGAAGACTAAAAATGGATCTATAACTTTACCCTGCAATTCCACTCCTAGGAATCTACCCAAAGAACACAAAACCACTAAATCGAAAGGAAACCTGCACTCCCATGTTTTCAGCAGCACTATTTACAATAGCCAAGATATGGAAACAACCTAAATGTCCCAGGACAGATGACTGGATCAAGAAGATGTGGTATACATACACAACGGAATACTACTCAGAGATCAAAAAAGATAATCACAAGCCATTTGTGGCAACATGGATGGAACTGGAAGGGATTATCCTAAGTGAAACAAGCCAGAAGGAGAAAGATAAATACCAGATGGCGTCACTTATATGTGGAATAGAGAGAAACCAAACAAAAGATCAGACAAAGACAAACTTTAAAACGTATGCCTGAATGTTGACCATAGGTCTGAAGCATCCAGGAGAGGACGAAGAGGGGTTGGAGGAGGGGACAGAAAAGGGGGGTGAACACTATGGCGAGCACTATGGGGGTGAGCACTATGGTGGAGGATTATGGGTGATTTGGTAGTGGGAAAATAATGGTGACCACACCTGAGGAAAATTCTTCACTGTGAAAAAAATGAACAAGGATGTAAAATAATGGTTGTTTAATGAAAGATACATTTAAAAAAAATAAAAATAAAAAAGGGCCTCCCCGGTAGCGCAGCAGCTGAGCGCTGGGTTGGGAAGCTGCCCGCAGCCTCTGCAGCACCGCTTCGATCCCCGGCTGCTCCAGGGCCACCGGAGGAGGGTCCCACATGGCGCGCAGACCTCTCCTGCCGCCCGCTGCTCCCCTCAGCAGTGTACTTCGGTCCTTCTGCCTGCTCTGCTCCCCGCTCTGGCTCTGGTGAATTCTCTCACCCTCCCGCGCTTCTGACTGTACCCAGTGCTTATATAAATAAATAAATAAATATATCTTTAAATAAATAAATAAACGATTTTTTAAAAGATCTACACTTTCTCCTCAGAAAGCACCTCCCCTTGGCCTACATTACAGTTTTTTTCATAATCTGAAAATCACCATGCCAACACAGAGGCCTTAGGTTTATCTTTCCATAGGGGAAGACAAACAAGTTCATTCTTTGCGCCACTTTAAAATGCTGAGGGTTCACTCCAATACTAAAACAACATATATGAAAACAGAACACACATAGATTTAATTCATTTTTCTTCCTTTTCTGAATATTATGAGGTGTGCTTATCTATAAGTATTTGGGCATATTTCCATACCTAGGAAAGAAATATGTCCATGAGCTTGCCTTATAGATGACCAGGCCATGAACCCCAGTCATTCTACTTGAACGAAGCAGATCTTATTAATAACCCCATAGCTGAACCTTCTTCTGTGATACATAATTCTTCTCTCTACCCTTCCTTATAATTCCAAAGAACACAAAGTTCAACAGAGAGCCCTCTTAGCCTACCCATTTCAAAGCTAATTTACTGGCCTAAGATTTAGGTCAGCCATCACCCAAGTACAACAGAGGAGGGAGACCAGTTTCTGTCCTTCAAGCTCTCTCTGTAGAAGCAACCAGAAGAAAGAGGTCTTGAGCGGTTTTTAAAGCATCAGCTCAGATTACTGTACTCTTTCTGGCATGGCCATCAAATGCAGGATCTGTGAGAAATAAACAGATGCCTCCATGGCAGGCACCACCATCTAACTACCCCTCTCTGTAAAGCTAACTCCCTCTTTGAGCTTCACATCTGCAGTTTCAAAAAAGCTGGCAGGCTGAGGCCTCGGAGTACACCACGGCCATGGGACACCCACCCAGGCCTGGGCAAAAACTTTATTTCCCTAAGGCTTGAGGAGGTGACTGCCAACACTCTTGAACCAAGAATAACAGGTGACAGGAAAGTGGGGTCTTCTTATTACACCAGAGAGGAAACCTATTTTGAGCCCAGGAGAGGCCACACACACGTACTAAGCAACACTTGAAACAGGACATATTAAACATTCAAACATGAAACACTTCTCTCCTTGATCTTATCTGTTCATGTCGACTGGCATAATAAATTCTTTCAGCTTTTCCTCAACTGTATATACCTGCGTGTCTGTGTATTTATAAATATATGATATAAGTAGATGCTCTACTTAGGGATGTATAGTTACTTTTCATTCCTTTTTTTGTTGTTTAGATGTTTTCCCCACATCTCCCTCCCACCCCACACCCCCACCAAGGGTACTTTGAAATCTTTCCAGTTTTTACAATTAAACCCAACCATCTGGACTAAAATCTTCACATTCACTAAATTAGTCACAGATTTTGTGGGTAAGCTGAGAAAGTAAATGCTATGCTCAGTATTAGGATTTAAACCACATCTACCACAGCACAACTCTCTCTCTCTCCAATAATCTCTCCAATTATGCACGCACATTCAGGCTCAAATAACACAGAGGCAAGTATATCTCATTGCACAGACTCTCTGCACATTTAGTATTCCTCTTTAGGTACTACAGTGAGCTATAACAGAGCCAAAATGAAATTTTTCAAAACTCTTTCAGAATATAACTTATGGACGAAAGCTAAGACCGAAACTATTTTTTCATCCACCATTTAACCTCCACCTTATATTCACGTGCACTGCCAAGCTTCTCACCAAATTCAGAGGCAACCTGAAGTGATCTGTATCTATGTGTTGCACACCAGTAAAAATGTGATTGGAACACACTGGGAATGCTCTACATTTTCCAAGTATGGAAGTCTTAGAACCTCTTCAGATTTCACTTAAGTATCAGAAAAGGCAAATTCAAGGTATTTAGGATTCAATATACTTAGCAGAAATCCAACAAGGGCAAATGATTGCAGGTTGTCATGCAATCGCTGGTAAATAGCTATGAGAGCTGTAGATATTACAGAACGTCCTTTAGTCTGAAACTGGACAGGATTATCTGCCGGCACTGACCCCACAGCTGTACCAAGTAAGTGGAAAGCACTGGTTTTCACAATGAAGTAATGTACATGAATTTATAGCAGGCTTATGGAATTTCGATGCTAGCCTTTCAAAGGGGACTTTACCTAAGCCTTTAATGTGAGCTAAGATAGAAAGCATTAGACTTTGGTGTAAGCAGGTTTATAAAAATCATTTTTCAGAGCATCTTAAAAAGGCTATCATTTTTTCTTTCACATTTCACATAAGTAACAAAGAGCATTCACTTACATAGTATACAGAACAGGTTGGAGAGAAGGGACAAGACAGTCGGGAACATTTATTTAACACTTTGAGGTGTAGGAAGTTTAGCATCAACTCCCCATTCTTTTATATATGTGTGAACATGGACTAAATGCACTGAAAGGGATTAGATATATTTAGATGATTTTTATAAACCCTCAGAAGCATTCACATTGTGTAGGCACAACTTGGTTGAAACCTTTCTTTCCAGAAGGGATTAAAAAAGAGAGACATGTCAAGCTCCTAAAGCCTTTAGGCTGTCAGAAATGTTAATATGAGTTGTGTTTTTTTAATCTTTGCACCTTTGGTTTGCTTTGCTAAGTAAACCTAGGCTAAGCACATATTAACATTCAAATAACACCCCCAAAAACCAAATTTCGGTATAGTTTTTACCTCTGGTTAAAAACACAGCTTTTAAAATTGTCCTTATACAAATGTAGTCTAGAGTTAGTGACTCTCAGAGTGCTAAATTTTGAGATTTAAAAATCTGAAGTTTTAAAAATTGTGCTAGATGCTCACAGAAGTAATATTCAACTTCCTCCTTCGCTAATACATATAAAATATTAATAGAAAAGAATCCAAAATGAATCTAATAGCACATTAAAAAGACCCCAGTTTAACAAGAATGAAACCATTTAGATCAAAAGCTTAAATTTCTACACCCTTTTTGCTCCCTATATAATCCTCATCTTGCTCACGACCCCCACAAAAGAAATAGATCTGTAAAGTAAAACTATCAGTCATGACTTTAACTCAAGCCATTTCAAAACTCAAGCCATTTCAAAAGGATCAAGACACCCACATAACAATAACCAGACCTCAGTATGGAGAAAAACAAAACAAGGCCGTAATATGTCAAGTGAACTTAAAAGTTCAATTTACCAAATATGGATCAAGTTGCAAACAAATGTACAGCAGAAATGGGCTTTTTCAAGAGCAAACAGAATACAAAGACATTATGTAGAAACAATACTAGTAAGTGTCCTGAGTTCTCATTAAGGTGACAGTTTATGCACAAAAGAACAGCTTGAGATAAAGGGCTTCATTCCCAAGAAGACTAATGCAAAATAAAAACAGTGAATTGAGGAGCGTTCAGAATGATACACCTAGAAAATACCACTTTACCAGTGATTTCCTTAAGCTTGTTTATTGAGAAAAGATTACAAGGACAACTACAAATGCAAAGGGAACAAATTGCTGGTCTTGTACTGTTAAATATAAGCTGCTTCTAAAAAATAAAGGGGGGGGGCACATTCTGAAATTCTGGCTGCCAGGCAACAGTTCTTCCCCACCCCCAACTCCCCCCCAACTGCTATACTATATGTCACTGCCACTGCTGGAGAGTTCCTCTCTATTCAGTGGCAGGGCCACTAACTAATGAAATTGTGAGGCGCTTCTGCATATGGCCCTAAGCGGTGGAGAGAATGCATTGCCTGTGGCTGTCTTAACAAAGGCTCTCCACCAACCACCACCTTTCCCACGCACACCTTCTTTCTGTTTTTACTCACCACCACCACCACCACCACCACCACCACCACCACCACCACCACCACCGGCCCCCAAACATTCCTGAACCAAGGGAAAAATTCAGCCATAGCCAATGTACCACCGCTCTCAACTAGAAAAACCTTCCATTTTTTAGCTTCCTGACCAGATAGCAAAGAAATGACAACCTGCCTCCAGTTTAATCCCCTCTCTTCTTAACAGTGTAAGAAAGTACACTAGGTTGGGCAGTTCTCACCATGAAACAATTCATTATTCTTTTGCCTTGCTTGTGGAAAAGGGAGTCAAAACAGCTAAGCATGGTCACAAAATATATAAACATGGAGCATTCAATTGCTATACCTTACAGCCTTATTCCTTCACCTCCTCGTCCATAAGATTTGGTGAGCGAATAAATCTTAATCTGTAAACAAATGGTTTGGTCTACAATCAAACCATTCATTCATTCTCTCCTTTTTTCAAACTGCTTGGCGGCTACCCAACCTAGAGACTTCTAGGTTCTTCCATTATTTAGTGCTCCCAATGGTTAAAAGGCAATAAGCTCATTTAGAGTTTATAAAACTATGCACCATCAACAAAAGCATGTAATGCTTCCAAGATGCACAGCGGCTTCGACAAGCACAATGGGGAGCTGTGTGTAGTCTCCCCCAAAACAAAAATGTCCAGTCCCAATTAAGCGCCCTAGGGGCCTTCAAAGCAGTTATGCTAAGTTGCAAATACAGCAAGACCCACTTGAACTCCAACTGTCTTGTGTGCTTTTCCTCCCAAGGTAGGGAAAAAGCCGGCCGACTGACCTCATTAAAGGGTAATTAGTGAACCCCGGGACTTGAGGGGCTGACACAATCGTGCCTATTGTGAGCATTTCACCATGGGGTCACTATTTTCTTTTCTTCCTCTTTTTTTTTTTAAAAAAAAACCCAGGAGGTCCCTACAACCTGAAAGGCTCACATTTAAAATTTTTAAGGATTTCAATCTGGCTATTTTTTTCAACTACAAGTCACAGAGTAGAGAAGAAAGGAATCAACACAAAAAGCACTTCTTTTGTGGAAATCTGGCATAGTTAAAAGTTTTTAAGTAAAATACTTTAAACAATTTATATTGTATATATAACATCTCAAGTTTTGGCTTAAACCTGGGGAAATAAAATGCTCCGTCTCCTGGTTACAGAGACTGAAGATAATACATTTAAAAAAGGACACTATAAATCAATCAATATAGGGCTTTCGTGATTATATGTGACAACGATATTGAGAAAAAAAACAACCAACACATCCATTTACCTGTGACGGTGTTATTTAGAAACTAATACAAGGTAACGTGATCAACACAACCACTTTACCATCAATAAAAAATTTCACACCTCTTTAAAGCCCATTATTACCATTGATATCAATCTGCCAAGATGCTGAGGATTGAACTCTTATATAAAATGCACCACTAAATTTGGCTGTTTACATTCTTTCAGAGCACCATCTTTTTGCAAAGCCTAATCCAGAACCCGGTACCAAATGGTACCAAATGTCTAGGACATGAAAAAAGTGGACTTTGAGGCAAGTAATAAATGAAGTTTATTTAACCTGACTTCCTTGGCCACCAAGATTTACACAGTTCTAACATTTACATATAATCAGGTGGATCAATGTCTTTGTTTCAAAAAAGAAAAATCACTGAGCAGTCGGAAATAAGAGTTGGTGCAGTGATGACTCTCAAAGTAGGATCACCCCAAAACCCAAAGTCCAGCATTTACCCAGTAATAGGTTATAGAGAGAGGAAAGTGTAAACCAAAGACACAAAAAGCCACAGACTACCACCACAGCTGCCTGAAAGTTCCAACAGCTTCCAGGAGGCATAGGCAGGGAGTGTGTGCTCAGGAACCTGGGCACTCAGTATTAGTGCCCACACCACCGTAGTTAATGAACCCTTTCTATTTGGTAGGCCAACTACTCACCCAATTCATTTACAGGTCTAGAACAGCAAATGGACGAATTTTAAAGTGTGACACGTCTTCTGTGTTTTGGGCAAATATACTTAAGACATATTTAGAAGTAAATTTGCGCTTTATTAAAACAGGACAGGGAACCCTCCACTCAACTTGGGCAAACATGCTAGTTTTGTTTATTTTACAAATATGACAAAACTCACTCGGTCACTTCAACGCACGCACTGCATCTGGCGAAAACTTGAAAAGACAGAGACTTATTAAGAGATGGGGGACCCCACCAGAGGTGGTGCCTACAGAAAAAAAAAAAAACGCCCACTGGAGGAGACCTTGAGGAGAGAAAAGGCAAATCCTGGAAGTCACTCCACACAGTTGGAAACTCTTCCTCTTAAAGTAAATCCAAGGGCTCAAAAAATAAATATTCAAGAGCATTAATTTGTTTCTAGATGTGTGCGTGCAAGTAAAACAGCAGTCATAATGTGGAAATTTCAGTCACATTTTGCAACTAATTGGAAGCAGATTAGAATTCCGCCTCAGGGGAACGTTGTCAAACTAGAAGCTGGAGCAAATGAAGAAAGAGGTGAAGGCGTCCTGAAGAGCTGACAGATTTACAGCGCTCGGGGCTATAAACGGGTCCGGGCGGGGAGGAGGGCGTGTCCCCGGCTGCGCGCCCCCGCTGTACCCCCCCATCCCCCCCATCGGGAGCGCGCAGCCCGGGAGGCAGCGCGAGCGGCCACGCCCCCCACCCCCCAGGCCCAGAGTCCCCCATCTGCTCCCGCCACAATCAACCGGCCTCCCCCACAAACCACTGGTGGTGATAAGATATAAAACCTGCAGACTGATAAGCGGGCCCCCCCCCCCCCCCCCGCCAAAGTCAGAGGAAGAGAAGGTTTCTTTATTTTCGAAGGGTGGGGGGGAGGGAGAGAAAAAAAGCAGATTGTGGAGGATAATACAGCAATGGAGTAATGGAAACAGCTGCTCGCTTTCTACTTCAGTGTCTGGCATCTGCTGCGGCATCATGGGAAAGGGTGGTGAAGGATTTGGGCAAGGAATGTAAATGTAGACAATTGGCCAAATGGAGTTTGATGCGGAAAAGCTCAATTGCTCTGTTTTAAGACCATGCTGTTCCCTTTGGGGAGCAGCAGCAAACAATATTACTTAACTCAGATTCCACCTTCAAAGCAGTTTAAAGGTTGGGGAATGTGAATCGCTTTTCAATCAGTTACTTAAGACGTGAAACAACACGAGCGGATACAGTTCTGTGGTAGAAGCAGCCTCCAGAGTGTTCCTTCAGCCCGTCTTCCTCAGCTCTTCGCCAGAAAGTTTCATGGAAGTGCTTGTCTTTGTATTTCCCTTACTTTGGAAAAAAAAATTTTTTTTTTTTTTTTTAATCACCACTGCTTACTTCTGAACTGGCTCAAGGGGCAATTTCTATTTGTTGTGCCTATTTTCCCCTTGGCTGCAAAGATTCAGTTCTAATTTCATTTCCATCACAAAAGAATTGGCAAGGAACTCAAAAGCAGAAACACATAACTAAAGTGCTGCTGTGCTAGTCATAAGCCTATAATAAAGCGCAGATTTGATAGCATTATCCATGTACTGTGGTGAACCACACACAAATAAACAGTTCTCCATGAAGAATGAAAACCCAAGGCTTCAGCCCTTCCAATTCAAACATTATTGTTGCTTTTAACATGAGCCATCCATAAAATAGGCCAAGGAGGTGACAGGAAATCCAAAAGTAATCTGGTCTGGCTATGCACACTTTGCAAAAAAAAAAAAAAAAAAGTTGGGAGATGCTTTCCAACTCATCCTGATGATGTTCAGAGTGAAGAACGGGTAAAGACTATGAAACCTAGGCATGCAAACAAATGGGACTTTTCATGCCAAGTGAATTCAAACACGTGGTGGGTGGAGCAACCAAAAACACAGCCCTCCAGGAAGGGGAAAGCTTGCTAACCTAACTAGGAACAATTTAAGATTAGGACCCTGAAGACTCTGTGACTAATTGGAAAGACAAAAAGGTGTGTCTAAAACAGCCCCAGAGCCAGATGGGCTTTCCTAAGAAACCAAACCAGTTTTCTTTAATCAAAAGGACCAAGAGTAACTTCTAGGAGTTTATGAAAGTGTGACCAATTGAAACTTTGTCGTCTGTTGCTAATTGAAGCATATAAAAGAGTCCATTTCTTAAAACATACTACAAACACTTTTTTTTTTTTTTTAATTCACTGCCACATGACAAAAACCAGAATCAAGCTGACTGGTAGAAGATCAGTGCAACCAAAGACCAAGCTATTATTTCAAACTGTCAGGGGAAGGCAGTAAAATTGCTACCAGGTCTCCTTAAGTTACCCTTCAATAAAAAGAAGCCATCAGGGAAATAAGAGGAAAAGAAAACACATCAAAACCTTAAAAGTCCCTTTAAGTAAAATTATACGTCTGTGGCACCATGCCATCTGCTCTCTGGTTAACATAATAAGCCAATTCCACAACCTAAATATCTGCTTTCTAAAATCATTATGTACAACACAAAATATAATCAATATATTTTTAAACTGGGAAGGCTGCATTCACATAGCATTATTGAATCTGCCTAAATGTCCCTGTAGGCAGATTTTTTTCTTAAGGTGCTAGTTGACAATGAGATTCCCAGGAGGCAGAAAGCTCAATGGTTGAGCTAGAAGAGTCCGGATGAATAACAAGGAGGTGGGGATGAAAAAGGGAGGCGCTTTGAAAAGTCAGCAGTCGTATTTATTCATCACTTCAAACCCATTTGTTCTAACTGAAACACCCTGGCCTTTGAGTTCTCTATTACAGGGAAAATATATCCTTTTAAATTTTCATTTAATTTCACATGGGGGTGGGGGGGCGGGGAGAGCCTCCTGAACACATGAGATGCAGGTGGTTCAACGCCCACTGACCTATGAAAACAGACGAAGTATTTGCTTTGTGATCACTTAAATTCTTCAGGCAAACCCCATAATCTCGTTTAACACATTCCCAAAGGTATTTCTGACCAAAACTTAGCAGCTATGCAGAATTCAGCTTCAGGAGTAAAGTGCCAATCTCACCCTCCTCAATATCCCTTAAGCTTCCAAAATAACATTACAAACAGCCCAACTGCTGGTCAATCTACTATGAATGGTTTAACAACCTTTCATTGAGTTGCAAAGACTTTTGTTCCAATTGCCAAAACCTTTGGCTTAAAATTAAAAAGAACTTGCAACAGAGAGCAAGTAGTCACCAGTGCAACTTCAGCGGGGAGAGAAAATTGGACACAGAGGAGCCCATTTACTCTGCAGCAGAGTGGAACATAAAACCAACGGTGACACTTTCTTTGACGAACACAGCCCATACGAACAAAACTCCCAACCCACAGTTATACATGCAGTCACAGCATTCATGGACACACACGGATGAAATACTGCTTCCAGGGCATCAGCCGGATCCCTCCGAATCTAAAACAATGACCTAGGTCAGCCCTGTGGCAGAGATTTCACCTGTTGTCTCTCTGTGACCTGAAAGGCACAGCCCGAGAGGGTGGTGTGACTTCCTCACAACAATCCTAGTGAAGAAGGGTTATTGCCACTATGTGGCTGCTAGGAAGGACAGCCTGGTATTTCACTCCTTCTGGCTTCCAGATTAGACAAGGAAGCTATACACGCAACTCAGAAATAAACTGTTTAGTATTCAAGCAAAACCCTTGATGTTCAGATCACTGGCAAGTTCAGAGTGCTGGCAATCAAAACTATGTTGTGCTACAGTAATTACTATGAAAAACTTCCAGTGCTTAATATTAAAGAATAGAATAACATGATCCTTCCACCTCTTCTACACCTCTAGAGTGTGTTCAACATGGCAATTATCTTCGTTCAAGAAGCAGAGAGTTTAAACTGCATTGAAACGCAATTATACCCATGACTTTTTAAACATACACTTCAAAAGGCAGGTTTCATCACATTCACATCACTGAGCGAGATCTTTTCCCCAACTTATAAAAAAATAGATTTCATCCCTCTCCCAGGAGACATCTTTGAGGACAAAAATGAATTTGTTTTAGCTTTTGGGCCCACTTTTTCGCTTGATTCAAGCAGAGTGGCGACTGAGAGATGACAGAAGACAAAGAGATATCCCATCTGATAAAAGCAGGGTGCCCGCCCAGCTCTCCCAAAGGTCATTACCACGCAGCCTAGAACTGCCACCATTTCCACAAGCCAGATCACACACTTGTTAACAAAAAACACATTACTTTGCTACTTTGGAGAATGCAAAGGAGCCAGGAGTAGTAGATTTATGATTTAAGTGCTTGTGGCTAAAATAGCTTTCCAATTATCAAGGGCCTCTTAGGAAGAGCAAGAATGCATTATGTGTTAATGACCACAACCAGGGGTCCCTTCCCAACTCTTTTGTCAGAACCCGAGCAGATCCTCCCCGCAGCTTCACCATTAACATGTCTGTTTCCTGTCAGCCCACTCAGAGATAATGTCATTTATCTCAGGGAGGCACAAGCCTAGTCATTAGCTTCCATAAAAGACCTCAAACAAAGGCGGGATAATGTTTTACCCAGTACTCTAAGAACCAGAACCAGGAATCTCAGCGCTTAAAAGTCAAGGCCTCTAAAGTTGTCCTTCAAAGAATATTTGCATCCGTTATTCCCGATCCTCAGCTACAGCTCTGAACAAGAGCAATGTCTCTGTCTAGTAACCACCAGTCTGCCGCACTATCACATACAATTAGATTACCCGATAAACGCGGAGCAGAGTTAGCCTGTGAGAGAGCCTTTGCCCACCCACCCCCCCACCTCGCCTCCAGGGGGGAAATTGACAGAATAATTCAGGTACTGACTAAATAGTTAGATCTTTGAAGAACTGACCCCTCATTGTGATTGCCTGCAGGAACTGAATAACCATTATAAAGTGCTCAATGGCTGGGCTTCTGGAAATCTTTTAAATAAAAGTGGAACTGGTTAAAATAAATGTCGGAACATGTGTTTTCACAGTGTTGCTCATATTACAATTTCGAGTTTCTATGAAGTACCAGGTGAACTTTTTTTAAATTAGAAAAAACACACACAGACACAGTCAAAATTGGACAAATCTCAGCCATTCAATCCTTGTTTTTCATGCTGGAAACGAAGAACAGATGGTACTTTCCATGTTGTTTGAATCTGGTTATTGAACACCTCTGTGGTTAGGGAGACTTCTGCTTAGCACGTTCAGCATACATTTCATTTATGAACTATAAAATGCTGCTTAGGAAAAATAAGTCTTTATAACACTCTAATTAAAACCATCTTGCAGCCAGGTAATTTCACTTGAAAAGCATTCTTAACCTCATGACATTTGGACAATCAATCCCTTCCCCTCCCCACCTTTTTTTTTTTTTTTACAGACTATTTGCAAAGTTATTAAAAGTTGCTAAACATTATTTATCTCCTTTACACAATCTTAATCAGTTGTACTTTTTTTTTTAATCTCTCTAGCAAATCCAGATTTCAAACACTAGTCTCAGAACTCAGGGATATGCCTGTTCACACAAATACTCCAAGTTTTATGGGTTCTCACAGAAAACTTCCTTGAGTAAAGGGCACCCTCTACATCACCCCCCCCCCAAAAAAAAAGCCCTGTTACCCTCAGAGGAAGCCTACAGAAAACTAAGGCGCTGGATCAATGCTGATTGGGAACCACCCTTAGTTACCAACGTTTTTAACTGCTAAAGCCCTTATGCAGCTTTCAAAACAGTTTGCTGTCCAACAACAATGGACTTTGTCCTTTAATTATAGCAAGTGACCTTTCTGTCTTTTTTTACTTCGCAGTAGCTAAACTGCACTGTCTAAGCAGAATTTGTAGGGGGCACTGTATTTGACGGGAGTGGGGAGGCATATCGTCCACAAAACTCATTAACCAAAATATGTTCTTAAATTGCTCACACTCACTTTGAAAATGTGCCAGAATTCCCTAGTGAGGTGTAAAAAGGCTTCTACAAAAGAATAAAATAAAATGAATGACATCCTTTATAGAGAGGTCCACTTGCAGATACCACCTTTGGGCTGCTGAGGACCAGCTTAATGAAAGCAGTATGATATTAGAGAAATAACTCTTTTCTGAGCATGTACTGAATAGTCAGAAGTCTAAGACACAACTCTAAGATCTCCTATGCCTTTCATATTTATGTGAATATCAGCGGTTTTTAAGACCTTTTCTGTGCATTTCTGACTTTTCCAACCATCAAGTCAACCCATGTACCCTATTTATTTAGCCCACCCAAATGCCTGTGTCTGATAAGGCAAAACTCTAAGGCACTAAGGAAGATACAAGCAGAGCCTCAATACAGGCTATTATGCTTCAAAAAGAAAGGCGGGGGAAGGTAGGGAAGCAGGTTTTAACAACCAAAAGCCAAGCCGTCAAATCTACTTATTCAGACATGTCATTGGTGGCTTAACCACAAAATGGGCTATGGAAATACAGCTCAAACATCTTAGAATTATGGCATGTTTTGATTTTGTTCACGTATTAAGGGAGTGGCGACTTTTACAACATACTTGTGGTTTCCACATAAAGGAGTAGAACACTCATTGATTTAATTAGGTTTCATAAGGTCCAATTTATCATGTTTTACATGACTTTGTGTAGTGAAGAAACAGAATAAACAGCCCAAAAATAGACATTTAAGCATGCTGTGAAAATTAACCGGTGACAGCAAGTCTTATGAATCTCCTGTGAACCTTCCAACCAGGGGGAAAAAAATAAAAAGCAGACACACATACACCCCCCTCGGTTTTCACATGTTGCCCCTCAGGAGCTACATCTGATTGCTGGAAATTAATCGTTTACACTTTTGGGGGCACTCACTGTTCACTAGTCCAAATAACAAGGCAAGGATGAAATGAAAACATTGCACAAAACAGCAAAAAAAACCTTCCTCAAAGATGCCGCGGTGTTGAAATATTGGGTCAGGTGAAGCCTTGTCCTATTAAACCTTTACGTCCTGAATGGGTATCCTTCTTTATCATAAAGGCAGCATTTCCTAAATTGCAGTTTGATTTTTACACCCCCGCGAGTTTTAATGGAATTAAGAGTAACTTCCCCGGGTGGCATCTGTGCAAGGGAACGCCATCTCTGTGTGCCAAGGACGAAAGCACTCTTAAGAGAAGTCCTTCTGGGGTGGGGTGGGGGTGGAGAGGAAAGCCTGAAGGAGCAGCGTTCCAGATCCTGAGCCAACACCCCTGCTTGTCAGAGAATGGCCAGCGCTGCAGGATGCGAGCCCCCGGAGCCTACCCAGAAGGATGCCAGCACCGGTCGATCTGGCTGGCATTGGGAGTGAATCCAAATGCACTGAGCTTCCTCCCCTCCTCCACCCCAGACCCCTCAGGACTTGTTTGCTCTTCATTTATAGAATTTCATATGATCACGTTTCTACTGCTTTGACTGAAGATGAGGTACATGTCTATGAATCACTGAATTCTTCCGTTCTTCCTCCAGTCCCCTCTGTGACTGGGAAGTGAAAAGAACACAAAAACTGGAGAACCGACACCACGCTCTAATCTCAGTTGCCATGACAGCAGCCTTTGAGATACAGAAATGTTCCGATTGCCAGCTAAACAAAATTGTTGAATGTGAACATTTGGCTGGAAGATTAAAAGGCTAAGGGGAATGCAAAAGGGCAGTACCTCCCACATTCCAGGCAGCAGTGAATCCAATCAAATGGCTCTGACTCCTTAACCACAGCCATTGTGAGCACTGGATTAGGGCAATTCATCTAGATAGTTAGAGCAGATTAGAACTGCAATTTGAAGACTATTGGCAACAAAAGTAAATGCCCTACTGTACTCAGTAATGAGAAGATTTCAGAACGCCTTTTAGCAGAAATGATGTGAAACTACACATTTAAACATAATCGAAACCTGGGATTTTTAAAAACTCACTACAACTCATCCGTGTGAAATGCTGTCTGACCAGGGGGAAATGAATCAAAAGCGTTCAGAGGCTTTTTTGCGACTCTGGCATGATCAACCCCTTCATGTACCTTCACCAACCTCTAAAGTCATAAAATAAAACTTCATCCCTGTACTCCACCTTAACACTTGAACACACGAAAACAAAAAAGCAGATGTTTTTAAGAGAGAGCAGCGAATAACCGTGCACCAAAATAATCACCCGAAGATATCTCACAATACCGAGTCCAAGTTAGAAATCGCAAAAATCACATGATTTCATAAGTATATTGCCAAATAACCATGCCACGAACCACATGAAAGGAATTTTGCTTCTGCAGGGCACACCCTGTAAAATTAACCTAAGGAATCACTGGAGAGAAACATCACTCACACTCCCAGCTCGCTGGCAACCTGCGCGGTGGGACAGAGCACCTTTCGCTCCTAGGACCTGACTCGGTGCACAGCGAACCGCCCGACCAGTGAGTCACAGGCCTCCAGCACCAAGCCACAGGCACAACGCTGGGGGCAGTTTTTCAAAGGCAGTGCTTAACTAGACTGCAGATAATGCCCAAGATGGAAGGATCCAAATGACCTAGATCAGCCGTCCCATTGCTCAAAGCCAACCCAGAATGCCGGTATCACCTCTTGGCTGCGTTTTCACAGGTCAGGCACGCCAATTCACCAAGCCTGAGTCACTTTTCTTACCAACCTCTCAGCTCCGTCCTCGAGCTAGAAATGCAAGCGATAACCCTCTTAAATTTCCAGCTAAGAGCTGGACCAGGGAACAAGAGTAGAGTCAGGGCAGTCACCCACGCCCTTCTCGGCTTTCTGTACATTCACAAAGCCAACGACCCAGGGGCATCGGGTGGGGGGTGAATTCAGGACCAGTCACGGGAACCCATTCAAGGAGGGGACCGTTTGCCAGAACTATTTTGGAGAAAGTAACAAAGAACACGTAAATGGCTTGAGGGTGGAGAGTGTAAATTAGAATCCTCGACACACCTCTCCCGGGAGGGCACGTGAACCCAGCGCCTAAGGACACATTACCAGAAATACCAGGATGTGCAAATTAAAACAGAAGACACTTTTCCTTAGGGGAGAAACCAGGACAAGAGTCAAGTGGGTGCGTGAACAGCTTTTCTATTAAAAGCACACCCGCCCGGGGCTGACTGGCCAGGGGCCCCAGCAGAGCAAAAGTGCTTAGGACACTCAGGCCCTCCCGCCTGGGGTCCCAGACGCGAGCACCGCAAGCAGCAGCAGCAGCAGCAGCAGCAGCAGCAGCAAGAGCTAAACACTGCACCCAAGTCGGCAAGCCCACACCAGTCATCACGTAAAGGCTGCAGATAACAGCAATCTCACAAAGACCCAGAAAGCACGTTAGAGGGGAAGGCACACAGAGGCACACCCCCCCACACCCACACAGAGAGATGCACACAGGGAGGAAAGTGGGAGATCTAGGAAGGCGACTTGATCCTACCTTCTCCGTTTTCAGTTTCTTGATTCGCCTGTGGCTCTCCTCCTCCTCCTCTTCCTTCTTTACCAACATAGAGTTTCCCATGAGCCCTGAATCCGGGGCACTTTTGCTAACTTCCCCTGCAGCCGCCACGCTGCCACTCCCAGCGCCCCCACAGTGGAAGGGGCTGGCGCCACCTCCATTGCTCTTGGCCCCAAAGCCATAGAGGTGCCCCCCGGGAGGGGCCTGGCCGCCACTGCCATTCTGGTGGCCCTGAAGCAGGTCGTGCTTGTCCTTCCTGGATTTCCCCGCATCCTTATCCCGCTTGGCGCCGCGGCTGCTCTGGCTTTTACCTGGCTTCTCCTCCTTGCTTTTCCCACAGGAGGCCGCCCCCGCGGCGGCGGCGGAGGTGCTGGTGCCGGTACTGTTGCTGTTTGGGTTCCCGCCGCCGCCGCTGCTCACACTTTGACCCAGCGCTGAATTCATGCCAGTTGCCTCTCCAGGGCGCCCTTGGACTTCCTGCCTCTTGCCAGTGCTGCTGATCTCGGGAATCCCATACAAGGCAGCCGAAGGCAGAGATTTATTAGCATCCTTAGAAGTTTTACTCCTTTTCACTTTTGATTTGCTGGTCTCTTTGTGTGAATTCCCCTGGGGAGCAGAGGGCTGAACAGAAGCAAATTTTAGGCCATCAGCTAAGGCTGCGGTAGCACCGGCCCCACTGGAGGCCAGACCTCCACAATCCTTAGAGTTGCTGCTGCTAGTGGTGTTGGTGGAATTATTCATCTCAAATTTCTGTCTGTCCTTCTCCAAATCAGCGTCC
The DNA here is from genome assembly GCF_964194135.1 of Talpa europaea. Classification (NCBI taxonomy): domain Eukaryota; kingdom Metazoa; phylum Chordata; class Mammalia; order Eulipotyphla; family Talpidae; genus Talpa; species Talpa europaea. The sequence goes on from NC_140080.1 coordinate 21,155,960, forward strand.
AAATCAATTATTAAATTTCCAACCCCGATTTCCCAATCATCGCCACTGTCATAAGTATCAACCGTATTTGGATCCACACCTTTTCCTGCCGTAGAAATGTTCACTGACATCCTGAAGATGAGCTCTCTAGAATAAAAATCCGATGAACTTTCCTTTGGAGATGAGGGGACATTCGTTTAGCTCCGCTGGGCTTTCTCTTAAAAAAAAAAAAAAAATCTTCTAATCTTCCTCTTCTTTTTCCTGCCCCAGGAATGTGTCCAGGGATTTTACACCCTTCAGTCCAGGTCCACCTTTTCCTGTGAAGGGGGGAAAAGTCGAATATTTCTTGTCTGGGTGTTACCAGAATAAAAAACTATTATTATTGGGGAGTCAGTAAGGGGTACAGGGAAGGATGGAGAGTAAGGTGGCTCATGTATTGTCTCCACAGTCCAATATCAGTTTTAAAGGAAAATAACCAACCCCCCAAAACATACCTACAACAGTAAGCATCTTACAGTAGCTAAAAAAGAAAATCCCTTTATCAACAATACAAGGATAATCACTTTTTTAAAGGCATTAAAATATCTTAAGGATCTGAGTCAAGTCCAGAAAGGTTAAAAAAAAAGAGAGAGAGAGAGAGTTTAGGATTTTTTCTAGTCTATACATGTAGATACTATATCAACCCCAGAACACACAGCCTGAACACTCAGACAAGAGGGAGACACACGGCTTTCAACATCCCTAAACATTTCCTAGATCTTGCAATTTAAAAGACCAGACTCTGGAAGTTGTCTGAAGCTAGTTTCAGAAAGATGCTGCTAAATTTTCCTTATTTCTAATTTTACGAACTTCTTTTTACAAATTGTCTGGGCGATCTGGTTTTTGTTCCTAGTAAGGAACAGGGGGAAAAAAAAAAAAACACAAAAACCACCACCAATAACATCCCCCCCATACATTGAACCCCCCCCCACATCCTCTCTTTCTGAACAGTTTGTACAGTTGCTTTAAATATACACACACATGTCTTTAAGAGCATTTCTCTACAGAAAAGACAGTGTTAAATAAAAGGTTAAATAGCTGCCTTTGGAAAAAAAAAAATTACACCTAAACAATTCTACCGTATCCCTAGGTCACAGACTTGCTCAATCTGTTAAATATGGTGCTACTGACTGTACGGGAAACTGATTAAGACATACACTTTAAGTGATCTGCGCCAAGGTGGCCTCAATGACCGCAAATGAGTGTGTGTTTGACAAAGATCAGTTAAAACGGTTTTTAAAGGGATCAGCCCCTTTTTAACAGTTGATTGTCAAGAAAAATAAATAAATATACATACACACACACACACACAGACATTGCTTACCTTTAATCCTTTATCATTTTTTAATTAGGCCAGCAAATCAAAATGCCTTTCCCACTCCACTCGGCAAACAAGCCTGTGCCTCATTTTACTTAAACACCAAATGATCAAGAAGGAAGAAACCAAATAACACATCTCAGCCAGAATAATCACTCGATAACATTATTCTACTCCCCACCCCCCTTTTGGCAAACGGATCAGGAGTCCTTTTTCCTTAAAAAAAAAAAATGTGTCACTGTACAGCTGGAAGATAATGTTTCACATTCACAACAGAAGTACCAAAGGTTTTTTTTTCCTCTTAACAAGCATCGAGAATAATAGGGTTTTTTTTTTTTTAAAAAAAAAAAAAAGAGTTTAGAGAAAAAAGTTTTCCCAACTTCTCATTCCGCCTTCAGTTCCAGACTTGAGAGTCACCGTGAGCAGTAAGTAATGATCCCATGTAGCAAACCTACAGGCGTCCGCTAGTAACAAGACAGAATGTGCTAACATCGGGATAAATTAGTGAAAGGGAAGAAAGAATAAGAAGAAAGGACTGAAAATCTGGGCTGGATTCCGCCTGTTAGTCGGGAAGTGGCATTTTTCCGCCCGTCCTGACAGATTTGATTTCTTGAACTAACTTAAGAGGAAAGGCGGGGGGAGGCACAGGGTGGGGAGAGGAGCCGAGCTCGCGGGGAGAAAGGAAGGTGCGCGGGGGAGGGGAGCAGGGGCTGGGGGCGCGGGGCCGCCGCTCCTAACAGCTCTCGCTCGGGGCGGGGGGCGGGGCGGCAGGGTGGGGAAAATAACGGCGTTTAAACTGGGTTCAGTCTTCGAAACCTCGAGGATGTGCTGTTTTCCTGTTGGTTTTTATTTATTTATTTCTTTTTTTTTTTTTTTTTTTAAGAAAAAGGATTCGACTTCCTAGTCTAGTCCCCGAGGGGGAAAAATCCGCTGTCGCTGAAGCCAATCAGTCATGTGGTAATTCGATAATTAGAGGCAAAAAAAAAAAAAAAATCTTTTTTTTTTTCCCCCTAAAGGCGACCTTTTTCCAGGACAGTTTTCCCCATGTATAGGCGCAGCAGCAAACGGTGCGTCTCCCTTTTATTTATTTTTTCTCGCCTCCTCTCCGGCCTACCCCCCCTCCTGTGTTTAGTCAGATGGCCCCGGAGCTTGGCTTAGTATTTTTAATTAGCTGGCGTTTGGAAGCTAAAAGCAGTAATGAATTGTTGATGGATTGGAAGTGGAGAGTCGCTTTGCTGGAAATGTCGGGGCTGGGAGGGGGGAAGGGCGAGTTAGCAACAACCAACCATCTAAAAGGAGCGATTTTGTTACAGTGCAAGCCTTTCACATCACGTGAGGATCAAGGGCTCAATTGGTTGTCGTGAGAACAAAAATGGTGACAAGCGTATCAAGAAAATACTGATCTGGTCTTTAAAAAAAAAAAAAAAAAAAAAGCTGAAGGTCTCTCCCCTCCCCCTGCACACACTCCCCCCGCCCGCGCCCCCGGCTCACCCCCCACCCCACCCGGCGGGGGGCGCAGCCACAAGTTATGAATGTGAAACATTTCTCGCAGATCTAGGATCTCGGAAGTTCGCAAGGAGTGAAATGTAATGAGCACAAGAGCAAAGCAGATGTTTTAAAGAAACACCTTATAAACCTTTCCTCAACTTATCTCCAATTTGTCGGCTTTCCCAAGGGGCCAGGGACGGGGGCACCTTGGGGACGAGGAGGGCACCTCCGCTGCTTGGGTTTTAGGGACCCCCTCATGTCTTAAACAAAGAAAAACATTTTGTTAGTTCCCAAGCCAGGTCCTGTAATAAACACACCATTGTTACTATTTGTGGGTTTGTTTGGGTTGGGTGGGGCTTCCCCCCCACACACACCCCTTCTCTTAATGGTGTTTTTGCTGCTTGCTTTTTTCAGGAGGTGGAAAAGGGTCATTATAACCATTACATGTAATGGGTGACTATCCCCCTGTTCAGTATTAAATTGGTGGGCGCTAGCATGTGACAAGAGCCAGGAATCGGCTTGCTCTGCTCTTGCCCCATTTTCCTGGCTCGGTTTGGAAAAGGGTCTTGCCCAGCTAGGATAGGAAAGGGAGGAAGTGAGGTGAGTAGAGCATGGAACAGATCAGGATATGTAACTGTGTCACTTTTATTCTCCTTGGGTTAGAGCCCAAAAGGTAATTTATTCTAAGTTACCCCGAGTGCCCAGTCAAGCTTAATTTGTGTGAAGAAGTTACAAATGCTTCACCCTCCACTGAATAAAATTCACCCTTCTTGGGTTGTTGTTCTCAATGCAAAAGCCAAACCCTGTAGAACTAGTTCCTCATTTCAATGCATAAAAGTCGCACATTCCCCTGCATGAAGTCCCCGCTAAGTGCTATATAGAGACACACCACGCAACCGTACTTACGGTCTGTATTGGATCGAGTTGACCTTTTCCTTCTAACTGCATTGAATGTGTTTGGTTGCAGCCGCTTTATTTTGGAAATTACAGTCTCTTCAACCAATTTATTATTAAAGAAGATGGACCATCAAATGTCACAGACCGTCCTGTGTATTTTTTATAAAAGCAAAAATTAAAATAAAAAAAAAAACAACAAACAAAAATCCCCCTGGTGCACACACACAACAAGCTTGTTCTGCAACACTGAAATCAGGACTGAAACACAACACACACACAGGGGGAGTGGAGCAAAAGGAGCTCTCAGCCTCTATACCTGAAAGGGACTTTTCTTTGTTCCCAGTGCCCTTTCGCATCGGGCCAATCAGAGAGCAGCTTTTATGAAACCGGGCGCTCTCATTGGCCAGCTGCTTTCTCTTGGCTACTGTAGGGGGTTGAGATACACACACGTATAAAACACACACTGAGATCGGGTGGGGGTGCGGCGGGGGGTGGTTCTGGAGACAAAGCGTTTTATTTTCCAACCAGATTGGGGTTGGGGAACCTCCCGCAGTAAGCAGGGGGGAGAGAAAAAAAATGGTGCGCCCGTTCCAATTACTACATCATTCACATAAAACACTTATTTATTAAAACAGATCTCAAACAGGCTACGAGGAGAGGATGTCAGTAAATACGAGTTTGATTGTGTTATCTTGGGGGAAATAATGTCTGTGATCGCTCGGTGGCAGAGGAAGCCAAATGAGCCACTAGCGCGGAGCGCGGAGAAAAGGGAGGCTGGCGGGGTGGAAATGACTGCGAGTCTTTTGCTGGCTCGCCTTCCTCGTTGCAGGAACTCGACAGCGCGAACTCCCAAGACTGATTTTCTGTATTGCAGCCTCTGGCTCTCTCGGCCCTCCCCCACCACTTTGCCCTTCTTCCAATTTTTTTTTTTTTTTCTCCCCTTCCCTGTGTCTCTCTTTTTACTCGCTGATTAAATAAGAAAAATCGATCTGGGGGTAAAGGCGGTGGTGGGGAAACAAGTAACCCTTTTGTTTCCAGGCTCCTGGTCTACAAGCACTGAAGTGTGAACGCTGGCAACCATTTAACCACCACTCCGCGAACGCTTCTTCCCTGGAATTAGTAACAAATCTTTTCCACCTGGTGCTAGGCGGCTCCAAAAAAATAAAAAATAAAATATGGTCCTAGCCAAGCATATTAACACCTCGGACCAGCCTCATCTGGAAAAAAAAAAAAAAAAGAAGAAGAAGAAGAAAATCGATTTGTGGGAGACAGATATACTGGGACAATTAACCCATTAAACAGTCCCGATCCGCGTTTTTAAACCGAGAGTTTATGAAATTCTCCTCCCTCAGATCTTTAGCCCTATTTTGGAGAGAGGGGCTGTCCAAGTCTTCTGAACATACACCTCAAAATCCACCAAGAATACAGGAATATTTTAGAACTGATTGTAGGAAAAAAGCCAACAACCAAATTAATGGGACCCTGAGGTCACAGGATAAGAGAGGTTAATATGAAATAACAAGTTCTGTAACAGCCAGTATATTTGAACTAATGTATTTAGATGCACTAAGCATTTGCAGTACTTATCTTTAATTTTTCACTGTTATTTTCCTTTTTTAGGAGCTATAATATAGAGAATTTAAAGCCACAGAATACACTGAAAATTTTACACTGAACTAAGGATCCAGAATTACATGTGAATTGTAATTTCCACAGGCCAGCTGCAATTTAAGAAAATATCTTTACTGAGTCCAATGGACATGTAAAGTGAATCAGAGCTAGAAGATAGTTGATGACGCAGAGAGTCAGTGATGATTACGTTGATCAATAAAAATCTTTAAGTCACATGTTTTAAGTAATGGCTATTGACTCATATTTGAGCTTTCAATATGTTTGGTTCATTTTAAAGACCTGCCAATTAGTTGTTCTACTAGTCTAGGTGGACTAGGTATGATGCTGCAAATAGTAATCAACAACCGTTTCTATCCTTCCCTTTCCTGGGATATAAACACTGAGGAATTTGATCTTTGATAGTCCTTTTATCTTCCAAAGTCAATGTGTATTCAAATTAAAGCTGCACATTAACAAGTAAAATGAATCAAGTCACCACTTAACCTCCATTTTAATTTCGGTGTTTGTTTCATGTTTTTGATGTACAGATTTCACAATCTGGCTATGTCCCATTGATTAAAAAAAAAAGAACAGCATAAATTTATAAATTTATAAACAACAGGATTTCAAAAGGCAAAGACAATAAGACCTGGTAAAGTTGGAGAAGGATAGAGGCACTCCTCCAAGACACTCCTTTGCAAAAGCAAATCACAGGGTGTGCAGCACAGATTGAGGGTAACTAAGTTTAGGGTTCCCAATACTCAAATAAAATGCTCCAATCCCTACCTTCAATACTAACCCTCTAAAAGCTTTTTGATAAACCCTACTGGTGAATGATAAAAGGCTTATGCTGAACTCAATCACATATTTAACTCAAACCCTAACCTAATGCTTTCTCATAGATTAAAATATTTCCTCTTTCTTTCCAACATTTCCACACTCCATTTACACCCTCCCCCCATCTCTAGCCCTCCCAGTTCTTCCAGAAGACTTGAATAAACCAGAGTTGTTATGCTGGCTTTGCGAGTGTTTGTTTTGTTTTGTTTAACAAAGGGGCCAATCAAGAGACATCACAGGGCTATCAGCTAATTGATGACTGAAACTAAGATAATTAACTAACAGCTTAGAGAATCAGAGCTACTCTTCTCACAAAATTTGGAAGTGCTACTATGTTGTAGAGAAGAAAATTTTATCTTTCTCTCTTATTAAGCTAACCGATCTTGTATGCATTTGAGAATACCACTACATGTCTGCATAATATGTGCACTTTGAAATTTTATAGTTTAGTGCATGTGTCATGAGAAGTGCAGTAGAAAGGAGGCTATGTGGGAAGTGAGTCTAAGAAGAATAGCAGGGTGGGAGGAGCTTGAGGAGAGTATGAAGGAACAATTAAAGAATATCATCGCATCTCCAATAACCACCAGCAGCAGCTCTGCCCCTGCAAGGTCTGCAAGCACCGCAAGGTGACCAGAAGGTCCTGGCACAGGACTTTTTCTGCTTTTTAAGTGTAGGAGAGCTTGATGCTGAGGCAGGCAGGAGCATTAAGCTGTGTAACACAGGAAAACACAGTGACCTTTCTTCACTGCCTAGTCGCTCTGATCTGTGCTATATTTTTAAGAATCAGAATTTCCCGGGCTTTTGTTTTTTTGGAATGGAGACTACACCTGGGCCAAGTTGATCTACGTCTATGCCAAATATTAACACTTGATAGCTACCAAGAGAAGGCCAAGACCAAGAGAAAGACGGGGAAAGCAAAGTTGTAAAAAAAATAAAACCACCTGGAAATGGGTTTGATTTGTGGGAAAAGGAACTTAATTTAGACATAATGAGAAACTTCCTGGCCATCCAAGAAGACTGGAGAATGATTGTTGTCTGGGATTGCTTATGAGCAGACCTGCCTCAAGGCAGTGGGCAGGTGACCTGCCCTGGTTTCTAGGGAATGCAGAGTTGGTGATTTATTAAACACCTACACAAACACTAAAAGGTTGTTTAACTACAGGGACCATCCTAACTTCCTACATATAGAAGGTCTTCTGGAGAAAACACTCTGTTCTGGCTTGCCACACATATTAATTCAAGTTTCGGTGGAGTATTTTTAACAATATGCATCTCTAGACAACTGTTACAAGAACGACTGTTCTTGGTTAAACATTGGATATGTTTGCATATCCTGAAATATCATTGGACCAAACCAGGAAGCAGGTGTCCCATGGTATAAAGAGAGGAACTTGCACATTGAAACATTCCAGGTCCTTCCCAGCAGGGAGGTAGTAGGGAAGAAAAGATAAATTTTTAAAAATGAAAAAAATAAACAAAAATAGACTTAAGAGTATGACAAAGAAATCTTCCATGGGAAGCAGAATAATGGCTGTCTTGACAAATTTTCACTATATATTTTAGCTTAAACAAATTCAAATGACAAAGCAAATTTTTTCATGGTCTGATTTAAGACCACATTGTATTTTAATAATAAAGAAATATAAAGTTTAAGAATGAGGTGCTTGCCCTACATGTGTATGTATTTCCCCATTCCTTCTCCCAATTCTCAACCTAAAAATATCAAAAAGGAAAAAAAAAATTTAAATAATAAAAATAATCGCAAAGACAAAGTAGCAAATCTTGTCCCTTTTATGCCTTGCAGTTCTAGAGAACCTGGCAAGATATCGTAAAACAGCACGTTCTTCTAAAGAAAAACATTTGTATACTGCTCACATGGAGGGAACTGCAATGTAGGTCAGTGTTAAGTGTCTGAAATCTTACCTCTGCTTGGCCCGGGATCTTGTGGTGTGGTGTGCGCTACTATATCTGAACCAGTGCCCAAGTAAGGTCTGCAGATCTGTTAGCAAAGTAAGGCAATTTACATCAGATGTAAGGAAACCATTTCTGGAAAGGGGTTTTTCTTTTATGCCAGTGGAGACCCGGTGCATAAAGAAGATCAAAACACAAGCTACAATTTTTAAAAACTACTTATTGGAGATTGCTGTTGCTGGTTTTATTACAATATGTATTTTACAGATTTAGGTAATAGCCCTGATTTTTCAAATCGACCTCTGTTTAGACACGTTTCACTTTGGGCTGTTTCTTGTCTGCAAAATTACAGTCATTTGCACGTTATTACAGTGAGTAGGAGACAGATTGTATTTAGCGTTGGGTGGGGGGAAGGGTTATTATGGGAAGTGATCTGCTACGGTCAGCACATAATTTCAGCCTGAAGAAAATTGCTTCTGAATGGCTGGTCTGTTAGCTAGCCAAGGAATGGTCACTGAGAGAGACTGCAAAATACTTCTGCTTAATCTGCATTACAGAATTATTCTCATTTCCAGAAAAATGGTCTATGAAAAGAGTGATTGTAAAACTAAATGTAAAAACTTGTAAGTGAAATGTGTCACTGCTCCGTTGGAATCAAAAACAACTACTACAACAAAATACATTACTACCAAGCAGAAGAGGGCCAAAAGGCAGCAGGACGAAGCCATTAAATCCCACTCCATCTTTCTTCCTTGCCTCCTTTTCACGGATCCCCTTTTCTCATTTAAAACAATCTCTATGACTTAATGACAGAACATCTCATATTGCAAAGGACTGCAAAAATGTGTGAGAATAATACCAAACACACGGGTAAGTGCATCTCTATCTTTCACAATTATAGGAAAAAATAATGTCCTTCCTCGTATAGCTTCTTTTTGGAGAGCAGCAGACTCTCTTTAATTGTAAAATGATTTTATACACTTTTGGCACAAGAATCTAAGGATTTTCCCCCTACTTTCCACACACATCCTATATGTGCATAATTCACAAAGCTGAAAGAAGATTAATAGCTCATCAGAAATAGTAAACCCTGTCTAATTTATAATTTAAATCAAGCCTTTATGACTCCCCTAGGAAGCCTTAACATGTTCCGTTAGAAAAAAATCTGGAGGCTAAAGTTTATTTTAATGAAAAGTATAAGAGTACCATTATATTCAGCTCCTTTGGCTGCTGAATATCACTTTTGTTGTGAACAACTGTGCCTCTTTTGTTTTCAAAACAAGCTTTCCTAAAGGATGAATCACTACAATCATTTGGAGAATATGCAATAAACAACAGAAAGCCAGAAAGTTGTTTTGCTATTTTCTCAGCGGAGCATTTCCTCCCCAACCTCTCTCAGCTCAGCTGAGCCTCCAGTCCACCAGCCAATCATCATTATGGAAATGTGGTTCTCAGCTCCCGGATTGGCTGACTCCCGGGCCAGTATATTAAGGTTTCTACAGCCCCACACACTACATGCTAGCCTGCTCTGGGGACCTCATCATCCGAAAATATTTCCATCTTCTTTTATTCACCTTCCTTTTCCTTCCTTCCTTCCTTCTGTTTGTATGTTTTGCTTTTTTTTTTTTTTTCATACTTATAATCATCCGGGGAAGAAGCTTGTAATTTTTTTAAACACCTTTCGAAATATAATGCCCATGTTGGGAGTCTGGTAGGAATAGATTTTAATGTACAGGGACGTTTCTTCTAATCATACATGTGTTTTAAATATAATATAGATTTTTTAAATTGTATTTTTTATTGCGGTAACATTAGTTTACAACTCTGTAAATGCTTTTAGGAGTATAAGTTCACACCTCTTCAGATGGAGTTACCACACCCACCACCAAGGTGCCCACAGTCCTTCACCAGAGTCTACTGGCAACCTCCCCCCTTAACTGTGCTCTTTATCTTCTACACTCCCCCTCTGGTAGTCTCAATTCTGCAGTCAGATTTCTAGGTTTGTTTTGGTCTAACTATATTTTAATGTCTTCTTTTTATTTGGTCTCTTATGGTGTTTCCTTGGATTTGAGAGAATCCCACAAAAGTTAGAAAAACAAATATCATATGTTTTAATTTTCATATTGTAAACATTATCTGTCCCTGACCAGAACCTCTCCTCAGAGATATTTAAAACACATTTAGGTTAATATTGAAAAGTAGTCAAGGCGGACTATCAGGAGTAAAGGAAGAGAATGCATTTTTCTTCATAATTTAAACATTGTATCTATAATCTTAAAATTACTTTAAAATTTTCATTGTTATCCCCCAAAGATTCACATATGTCTTAAGGATGCACCACTCTTGCAAATTAAAGGAGGTTTGTATTTCAAAAAATCTTGTCATGTGACTTAATGTTCTGGACACTCATCTTCATTCTTCATATGCATTAATTCATTTAGCCTTCATACTAGTCCCGTGAGATAAATACTCTTGTTATGGGGGAGAAGGGGAGGATAAAAGCCAGAAAAGATAAGTAGCTTGTTTAAATATTGTAGTCAAATCTTGATTTCATGAAGGATGGTTATACTAGACCACTACACTAGAATGGCACCAAAACAGAGGCTTCTGACAATTCCACCCATTCTATTGAGCATGGAAAAGTCAATGAGTGATGCCATCTTCTGAGAGAATGAATTTAACTGCTATTCAAGCAAAAGCATTTTGAGTGTGGTCATTTTTTCCATCAGAAATCAATGCCATATCAGGCAAAAGTTGCAGCACCTAAGACTCCAGGTTTTTGTAAAAATCAGCTTCTTATTACTCAAATGAAAAATTTTAACCATTAAAAAACATTGCTAACCCTAACCCTAACCCTGGTGGCCTGGGGGTTAAATCTCAGCGCTATCACCTCTACTACCTCAGTTTGATCCCTGGCCAGAGAGGTGACTCACATATGATGCAGCAGACCTCTCCTGTCTTGCCTGCTGCTCCCCTCAGCAGTGTATTTCAGTAGATCTGCCTGTTCTGCTCCCTGCTCTTTCTCTGGTGAATCCTCTCACCCACTGCACGTCTGGCTACCCCTAAGTTCTATGTGGAAAAAAAGAAAAAGATTACCATAATAAGTCATAATGTGTGGCAGGATGAGGTTAAAAATGATACAACATGGACCAGTATTAATAAATACACACACATTTATATATATATATATATATGGAAATTTCCATATTAAAAACTGAAAAAAAAAGCTATTAGGTTTTAGAGAAGGAAGAATCTATTCAGAAAAACTATCGCTTTGTTTTGGAAGACTTTTAGCATTAACCCGATAGGGTAAAACTGTGCCCACTGACACTGTCATGTATAGGAATAAGGAGCAGACTAATTTGCTTTCTACCACTTGTTTTAACTCAAACTTACTTGCTAGACCATATAGGGTGAAAATCTGTAATGAGCTACTTATATTTTAAACATGCACTTCAGAGATTCAATCGAGAAATTCACAGCTTTCTTGGATAAACTGTATAAATTAGGAAGGAAAAATATCAAACCCACATAGATATACAATAAAAATGATGGAAAGAAGATTTGGTATTTCATTACAGGTATAGTATACATTGGAAGAAAGAAAAAATAGCAATTTCAATTTCTTCCGCACATATTTTCTGACTTATTCAAAGAAACAGACCTGAAGAAATAAAAGCAACAGTCCAGACATAGAGTTCTTTAAACAAAATAGCAACACACAGTGAACAGCAATAAATAATATAGGCAACACTGAACAGAATTAGACTAAATGAAGAGAAAAAATGTTTAACCTTGTCACAAAGAAGGCTGTGAACTTGAGATTAAAAAGAGCACTGAGGAAGATGAAATCATGGTAACAGTTACTATTCTGAACAAATAGGATATGATTTTGTGAAATAATGAGATTATAGCACAAGGAGTCACTGATAAAACTGTTATAGCAGAAAATGGATAAATCATTAAGTATAATGAGATTTAGCTATCATTGTGAGAGAAATGGTATTTAATTAGCGAAAGGAATAGAATATAAAAAGAAAGCAATGTTTCTATCCATGGTTCCACATTACTAAAAGTCTAGTGATAAAAGAGAAAAGTATCTCTGAGTCTATTAATAAATTATGGACACTATTATAATTCATTATCATAACAATAGTCTTCTCAAACCCAAACTCTTGTCCTATCAACCTCTCATTTAACAAACACCTGTATAGCACTTACTCTGTGAAAGGCACTATGCTAATGATTTTGCAAATATTAACTCATTTTCTGTGATTAAGTTTGAGATACTCATTCAGCAAACCTTTGTTGTGTTAAACAGTGGTTCTACCTTATCTGTGAGGGACAGGATTTAAGACCCCCTCAGATAGTACGAAATGGTATAATACTACATGTTTCCCTATACATACATGATATGATAAAGTTTAATTAACGAGACACAGATTACCAGCTAAAATAATAAAACAGTTATTGCAATACATTATAATAAAAGTTATGTGAATGTGATCTC